>NW_020838017.1:4908303-5277653 GCF_003676395.1 Aethalodelphis obliquidens
AAAAAAAAAAAAAAAAAAAAAAAAAAAAAAAGTTAAGAAAAGGTTATTGGATTTCCCGAACATGATATTGGCAAAAAGAAACTTTTATCACAAAAACATTTCAATTTTTTTTTGAATGCTATTTATTTTACTTACTAACCTTGACAGTGACTAAAGAGTGAGGCATAGAAAAGTTTCCAGAAGTCTGAATATGGAGCAGAAGTCCAAGTGCTTTGGGGCCCCATTATTGGGTTATTGAATAGGATTCACTCAGTTACGAAATTCCCCGCACTCCAGGTTTACTGCCTGGAAAAACACTATTTACCGACCTCACTGAGGTGCTGTGGGGATTCATGCTTATAAAGTGCTTCACGTGCCTTTGAAGAAAGGCAACATAGAAGTATAAAATAACCTTACATATTTCAAAAGAAATGAAAAGACAATTTTGGCACAGTGGGAAGAGTGACTCCTATTTAAAGAACCAAACTTGTCCATTTATTAAAAACCCCTCACCTCAATGGGTTTTTGGTTTGTTTCTTTATTTAAGAGAAAAAAAAATGTTTCTCTGCTGTCAATCTTAAAACAGTCATTCTCAACTGAGGTTGTGCTCTCAGAATCACTTAAAGAGTTCATTAAAAATACAGATGCTTAGCCCACAACCTAGAACTACATAATCAAAGTCTCTACTAGTGGTACTCAGGCAACTACATTTTAAAAAGGATCTATAGAAGATTCTGATGCATAGCAAAGTTTTTAAAACATTTCCTTAGAAAAATGTCCACATATTAAATGTTGATTTTCTTCCCAGAACATTTTGCTTAAGAGTGAATAAAGTTGGAGGAGGGTATCAATGTCTTATTGCCTTTTTCCCTTCCCACGTACTGAATAGCACACAGGCTCGGAGCACAACGTGTGCACATCCACACACACATCCAGACACACACAAATTTTTAGTTCTGCCCTTGAATTAAAATTGGCTAGTGATAAAATCTGATAGTAGCAAATAAATGCTTCACTGACAAGACATGCAAGGACTTGCAACTCATCCCCACTGTACCCAAAGCAAATGGATGTTTCCCATTTGCCAGAACGGAATGGTTTAAATACGCATTTCCAATTTGGAAACAGGTAAAATCAGCACTTCTTGGGAAACATCAGCTGAGCGGATGCTGACAAACAAAAGTGAGCGAGGTTCCAGCGGCCAACCGTGAAGAAAGGCTACAGTAACTCTACTCCTCTGTTTGGAGATTGCCTGCAACTCAGCAAACGCCTTAGGAATTGAAAGGATGAATCCTCAGTGGGCACCAAACATGTGGGTGGTTCATCAAGGTAAACAGAGTACAATGAGTCCCCTACACACAAATGAGTTCCATTCTGAGAGTGCATTCGCAGTCCAATTTGTTTGCAAGTTCAACAAAGTTAGCCTACACACCCAACTAACACAATCGGCTCTATAGTACTGTACTGTAATAGGTTTATAATACTTTTTCACACAAACAATACATAAAAAACAAACACAAAAAATAAAGAAAACACTTTTAATCTTACAGTACATTACCTTGAAAAGTACAGTAGTACCAGCTACATCATCACTGCTTTTACGCTTGCTTCTGGACATCCTGGGCTTGAAATAAAGATACTGTACCACTGTACCCTATACAGTACTGCACAGTCAAGTACACAAAAGCACAACCACTTGTAGAGCATGCACGCACGTGACAATCTACGCCAGACACGTGAACTAACTTACGTGATTAGACATGCGAACGCACTTCCTATCTTTGAAAGTTCACAACTTGAAGGTTCATAGGTAGGGGACTTACTGTAATGAAAACTGCTGACGGTAGTTTAAAATATCATTTTTTAAAAATGATCAATTTTGTGCCACCACAATTCTTAACGCTGTTTTAGGAACCCCTTTCATTTCCTGACTGGCTCGAAGTCTTCTATTTACTAGCGCGGCTAGCAGAGAGGAGAGAGTGATTTAGTCCCTGGCAGGCTACACACATATCTCGTCACGCTGCTTGCACCAGTTTTGAAATAGCTAGAGTCTCCTCTGGCTGCCTTGCAATGGAACTAATGGAGTCTGCAGAGAAATCGTATTTCTTTACACAGAGAAAGCCTTCTGAGGCTGGCCAAAATGATCACAATGTCCAGAACGCATCAATAACAGTAAAACGGAATAGTCCCACTTCTTGGAAAAAGGAAAAAAGAGGAAAAAAAATACAGAAGATAGAGGCTATATATACAGTACATAGAGAATAGGATATGCAAAAAAAAAAAAAATTCATTCAGATCACGCACAGTGCAATTTTGCTATGAGAAAACAGTCCTCAGTGCCTTCCAATATTCCTCTAAACATTAGAGGAATTAGAGGCAACTTTGTACAAAAAGGTTGTTGGAGCTGGCTTGGGGAGTTGCTTGTTGCACGTATCCCAGGAAGGCAAGGCTGCCAGCAGCAGAATAAAACCTCCCAGCAGGACGCAGAAGCCACTAAAATAAAATGCAATGTCATAGGTGTGGGTCCAGTCATAAAACCAACCTGAAAAGGAAGAAAAAAGTGAGTTTGATAGACATAGTATGAATAGGAATACTCTAAGTTCATCAATTTATATATAGTTCGTGGGATTGACATATACACACTACTATATATAGAATAGATAACTAATAAAGACCTACTGAATAGCACAGGGAACTCTACTCAGTGCTCTGTAATGATCTATATATGGGAATAGAATCTAAAAAAGAGTGCATATATGTGTATGTATAACTGACTCACTTTGCTGTACAGCAGAAACTAACACATCATTGTAAACCAACTATACTCCAATAAAAAAATTAATTAAAAAAATTTATATACAGTGCAGATTAGGATATATATTACCCAATCTACTCCCTAAGTGGCCTAATGGGAGTTAGAGGAGGAGAATTTCTCAAATAGTTGGACAAGAATAAGCAGGCATTTTGGGTTTCTCCCAGATGAAGAATAAACACAGATTCCTGAGCAAGTGTACTGGCTTTTCCAACTACATCAAAGTGATTTTGAATAAATCACGATCAGGAGACATTCCACGCAGATTTATGTTGTATAAATCTGTGCTATTCTTACACTATGAATTTCTGTATCCAGAGATGTTACAAAGAAGAACAGTACAGTGGATTGACTTTAAGATAAATATCTTACCAACAATTGGTGGTCCAAGGCTATTTCCAAGTCCAGCAAAGAACATCAATATCCCGTAGGCATGGGCTAATTTTTCAATTCCCACAGTCTTCGTGGTCACATAAGGAAAGATGGACCAATTACCAGTAAGAAACCCTAGGATCCCAGAAAGTAGTGCCAACATGACATAGCTTTTGGCAAATGGAATTGCACACAAGGCCAGGCTTATAATTATTAAGGTAGCTACGTAAAGATATAAGGTATTAATCCACTTGAAGTCAGCCAGTATCCCTAAAATGAGTTTACCAACTGCTGTCATAATGCCAATAATGGAAATAAGTGGCATAGGAAACTCTTCTTCTTTCACATTTGAACTTCTTGCTACATCTTCCATAAGTAATGAAGGTGGAAACCCTCCGATGTCAAAAAGAAAGATGGCAATGAAGAGTGCTGAAAATACTTTGTTTTTAAAAAGAGCCACAGTTTCTTCACAGTAGTTTTTATATAACTGCCATTTCCTCTTGGCAAGCTGTTTGCAAAAATATGTCCGTTCTGCAACTTTCTTTTTGTAAGTTTCAGTCTCTTTTGTGTGTGCCATTGTTGTTGGGTTTTTATGAAGCAGGCTCTCTGGTTTCCAGTCACCACTGGCTAAAGTGCTCTTACATGTTTCCTCACCACGGCAGGTCTTTTCAAGAATGTTTATGTTTTCTTCCAGGTTCTTGTCTTTTTCATTGTAAATCGAGTATCTACCTGGTACATTTTCCAGAGCTATTTTTTCAGGCAAAGTGCAATCAGAGGACTGAAGGGGTCTCATCAGACTGCCACAGGCTAATATATTTAAAGCTAAAGCACCTACAATCAGCAGGCATCCATCCAGTCCATAGAACTCAATCAGCAGCCTCTGCAGAGCAGCATATATAAAAAGTCCAATGCTTGAACCTAAAAAGGAAATGGTAACTGTTTAATCTCTTATCATTTGGGGCTCTCAGGACAAGCATTATCAGTATTACGATTTGATTTCTTTTTTTACACTGGCATTCATGTGTGTGCCTTCATATTAAAATCACAGCAAGAATGCTGAAGATAGTAACAACAATAGTGACCATTTATTTTAAGAATTCGCATTTGTATGTCAGACACTGCGTTAAACACATTACATCGCACCATCTTGTTTCATCCTTACAATAACCCTATTGGGTAGGTCCTATTATTATTCCCAGTCTACACTTGAAGTGACCTAGGGCTAGAAAGTTTGAGAAATTTGCCACACATCAGAGAGCTGTAAATGCCATAAGAAGGATTCACACCCAGTCTGACACCAGGAGCCCAACGTCCTTAACAAATACCTACGCAACTCCTTTTTGGGTACTTAAAAAAGTACCAAAAAAGTACGTTTCTGGTTCCATGTTATGTATGCATTCCTTTTGGAAAAGAAAAGTTCTCACGTTTTATTTTTTGATGAAGGATATATTTTAGTTTTAGGATATTTATAGTGGTTTGATAGCTCAAATCCATTGCTAATCACCAGAATGGATGCTTGATATTAATAAACTATGAGAAGAGTAAAGTGGGCAACTTTTTGGGCAACACTGTAAATACTCCATTTTTTAAGCATAGATCACCCTAACCACACTGGAATGGAAAGTTACATTAGCCCAATTAATTTGCAGTGTTCTTATATGGCTCTGATTTCAAGTTTTTGATTGTTTTAAAATTTAAATACCATCGAGAAATGTCACGTGAAAACACAGGAAAGAAATAAGTAGATCTGTAATAAAAAAAAAATAGTCTAAACAGGTTGATCATACTTTTTAAACGGTCTATACCAAATTATATCAAAACCCCAATAGGATGCCAAGCTTACGGTAAAAACCCATCAAAAATTCTTACAAATAACCAAATGGCTTTGTCTTAGAGTTATAAGAAAACTTTTTTTTTTTTTTTTTGGTACCACAGTTGTCCCTTCCTAATATATTTAAAGTTAACTCCTTCATCCCCAAAGAAAAAAGACTTCGCTTGCAAACGTTAATTAATAGCTCACATTAACGTAATGACAGCTAAAATAGTATCTTTTTGTGGCTACCAAGAAAGTGTCTCTTTGCTGACTACTGAGAAGTTATAAAAGTAGATGAATTGAATTCTGCCTCATCTTTTTAAAAGTGGCACATACTTCAAAAGTTGAAAGCATTTCAGAAAACGAACTGAAAGAACTGAAAAGAGGACCTTTCATATAATTCCATACTGCATTAGCATCCATTCATTATTAATTCATATTTTTCTCCAACACCATTTCTTTGTAGAAGTTCTAACAAAGTGCCGTATAATTAGACACTTAAAAATATTCTTGGTATTTGGAAAGTTCTGTATTTTGACCTTAAGTTGAGAAAATAGATCATTCCCCTTTGCTCACCAACTAACTTTATCTGTCAACATCATGAAATATGTCAACATCATGAAATCAATTCAATAGGTTTTATCAAACACCTATGATATGCTAAGTGTACGACAGGGCAGCAAAATAAAATTCCACTTTGGACACTAGTTTCTTTAGCCCACAGCCCATGAGAATGAAGTTATGGCTTAGAACGATGCAGGAGGGAATTCCCTGGTGGGCCAGGGGTTAGGACTCCGCATTCTCACTGAAGAGGGCCCAGGTTCGATCCCTGGTGGGGGAACTAAGATCCCACAAGCCACGATGCTTGGCCAAAAAGAAGAGAAAAAAAAAAGATGCAGGATTCTTTCAGGGCAGTGAAGAGTAATTAGAGCTCTCTTGTGGAACTGTGTAAACTGTAAAACCATAATTTTTAATCTTCAAAAATAAAATCCCAATTTAAAAATCAACACGATAAAGGAAAAAGTGAAATAAAACACTAATTATGCTTCCGTGCATGCCTAAAGTATACATTATCACAAAAAGGGAGAATATGAATTGATGTTCAGGGAACCTGAAACAATAAGAGATACACTCATGCTTTGATTAAGACCAGGGGTCAACAGACTTTTTCTATAAAGGGCTAGAGAGTAAATAATTAAGGCATAGTGAGCCATACAACCTCTGTCACAAATGCTCAACTCAGCCCTTGAAGCGTGAAAGCAGCCAGAGAAGAATCGTGAAGGAACGAATATGGTTGTGTTTCAATAAAGCTTTATTTATGGACACTGAAACTTTAATTTTACCTAATTTCATGTGCCATGAAATATTCTTCTTTCGATTTTTTTTCAACAAAACAAAAATGTAAAAACCATTTTTAGCTCACGAGCTGTCCAAAAACAGGTAATAGACCAGTTTTGGTCCACGGGCATTAGTTTATCAATCCCTGTTCACCAGGGATTAAGATCGTTTCCCCAAAACCTCCATTTCATGCCCATGTTTCTTTCTTTCAACTGGATCACAATATTTCAACTAGGTCTCATTATTTCTTTCTTTCTTTTTTTTTTTTAGATTTTTTTCTTGACATGGACCATTTTTAAAGTCTTTATTGAATTTGTTACAATACTGCTTCTGCTTTATGCTTTGTTTTTTTTGCCCCGAGGCCTGTGGGATCTTAGCTCCCCAACCAGGGATCAAACCCGCACCCCCTGCACTGGAAGGCGAAGTCTTAACCCCTGGACCGCCAGGGAAGTCCCAGGTCACATTATTTCAACTATATTTTGCTTTTGGGTTTTTTTTTCAGTTAAAGAAAAACTCTACTGTGAGTTTTGTTTTTCTTGTCACCACTTTCACTGAAGGTGGATACTACAGTGTGAAGGTTTGTGTCTCTCCAAAATTTGTAAATTGAAATCTTAACCCCCAGTGTGATGGAATTAGGAGGTTTCTCCTTTGAGAGGTGATTAGGTCATAGGGTAGAACCCTCCTGAATGGGATTAGTGCCATTATAAAAGAGAACCTCAGAGAGCTTCCTCTTCCCTTCTGCCACATGAGGACAAAGGGAGAAGGTGGCAGTCTGTAACCCAGAAGAGGGCTCTCAGCAGAATCTAACCACGCTGACCTTGACACCCTGATCTCAGACTTCCAGCCTCCAGAACTGTGAGAAATAAATTTCTATTGTGTATAAGCCACTCAATCTATGCTACTTTACAGCAGTCTGAATAGACAAAGACAGTGGATTCATGCTGCTCCTTAACTTTGCCTCATCTAACTTCCTATGTGCTACAACTAACAACTCGGATTCTGCCAAATCTAGATTGTCCACAGTCAATCCATTTTGGTTCAGTGTGCCACAGCCCAGTCTCTTATGCTCTCCTCTTCAGACTGAGTGAAAGCAAGAGCAGCTCTCTCAGCGTACAATTTCCAACATCTTCATCACAAATAAATTCGGACGTTGAAGGAAACCTAGGTCATAATTATAATGACTAACACTTTTAGAGCCCCTGCCATGTGCCTTACACATATGTTCCTTCAATATTCCCAATGACCCAATGTGATGGTGTATGGTCAGGCCACCCAAGATGGCTGTTCTCTTGCTCTCTGTACATCCCCTGCCTGACCAGTGCCTGCTTTACCTACACCTACTCGCATGACTGACCTTCCTATATACTGGCCCCAGGCCCCACCTAGTGATTGCTTTTATCCAAGGGGTGGGGAGGTGTGTGCCTCTCTGCTAGTTTCCTGGTAACCAATGAGCCAACCTGATGTCAATTCCCCTATAACTGGCAATCTCCCCTCCCCACCCCGGGAGCGAAAACCCGCATCCATGTCTTGCCCACCCTCTACCACACACCTGGGGCATCACTCCAGGATCTTGCTTTGGATTTGTAAGCTCCCCCCTTCCATTAAACCACTGATGTCTCTGTCGCTGACTCCAGGCTCTTTCTTCTGTCTTGAAGCTGGGCAAGCACAGACCTTACAGGGTGCAGCCCAACAGATGGGTGCTATTATTAACCCCGTTTTACAGTTCAGAAAACTGAGGCTTAACAGTTAATTTCACAGAACAGGTAACTTGTCCATCACCAGACAGCTACTGAGTGACACAGAATTCAAAACCAAGCAGACTGGCTCCAGGGTCTGGGCTTGTCACTACGTTATAGTGCCTCTACAAAAAATACAGTATAGGTAAGACCTATTATCCATTAAGCTGCTGGCCCTGCTCTCACACTCCCTCCCACACTTGTGAGAGATGCTGTCAGGTTCTTTTTTTTTTTTTTTTAATTATTATTTTTTTTACATCTTTATTGGAGTATAATTGCTTTACAATAGTGTGTTAGTTTCTGCTTTATAATGAAGTGATTGAGTTATACATATGCATCTGTTCCCATATCTCTTCCCTCTTGCATCTCCACCCTCCCACCCTCCCTATCCCACCCCTCCAGGTGGTCACAAAGCACCGAGCTCACCTCCCTGTGCTATGCGGCTGTCAGGTTCTTTAAACTGCCTTCCAACTGCTCTGGCTTCTCCATCTTTTGTTTTTTCTCTTTCTTCTCCCAGTTCTGCCTTAGCCATGCCCTCAGACTCCGGTCCTGTTTCCTCCTAGGGCATGATTCACATTTCTTTCCTGGCAATGCTTCCTTAAACCACCTTGGGGAAATATCCAGCTCAATTTAATTTGATGTGGAAGCACTCTGTTGCCACTGCATTGGCCTCAGGAACAAAACATTAGTTTGGATCCCGCTGCCAGATACACTACTGAAGTACTTCAGCTTATCTGAACGTCTGACCTCCCAGGAATATCTACCCATGAACAAGTAGCAATGTAAACTTAAATACAAGTTTTAGTAAGCTTGGCAGCCTTATCTCCTAAGCAAACTCCTAAAGCATTGGCCACAGAAATTTTGATAAGTTCTCTAAATAGCTTAGAAAAAAATCCATCTGAAAAGTAAAACACCACTTTACAATATCAGAGCAAGTCCAGAAGGCTTTTACACTTACACACACACACACACACACACACACACACACACAGCCGCTCCCCGCCCCACCCCGTCATTAAAAGAATAACCAGTGTAAACAGTCTGTTGTTTGGATATGCAAATAGAGCAACGAGACGTATTCACAAACCAGTACTTTGGAAAAAACCCTACGTTCCACAATAAATGGAGCTGGAGAGGTGTCACAGCATTGTTCTTCCTGACAATGGCCTGAAGGGACCCATTTTCCTTCCATTTCTCCTCTCTCTCCCAGGGATCAGGTGCTTTACTTAAGTGCTCTCTGCTTCTTTTAGCAAGGCTCTCACCAGCATGTGACTCTCAATTTACTGGACCCATAAGTTTTCTTTTCCTATATTATACTGGACATCTCATGCCCCAGCTTTTTCATACATGTATCTTTAGGGTTTTTTGAAAGCTACACCCATATTTACAGGGGAAAATAAAATTTCCTTCTAGGACTAGAGTAAAATAAATTGTGCTACGTGAATGGCAGCGGCGGCATGGTTGGTTAAACATATCTGTGCTTTGTAACTCCTAACTTTGATTAGAAGGCTAAAGAGTAGCAATGCTGTACTTATATTGAAAATGTACCTGTTGAGATCAGGCCAAGTGCAAGGCCTCGGCGGCTGTCGAAATACTGGCATGTAATGGTCACTGTTGCAGTGTATAATAAACCACATCCGAGACCTAAACACAAGAAGACATTGCACAAATTAAGCCAGACAGTATTACTTCAATGCAAGAAAAAAAAGAGGTGTAATTAAATAACTCTAATAGGACATTCTGTTACTAACTGGCTAAAACTCTTCAAAGTATGGGTTCCTAGATCCCTCTGATGTTAGTTGTGCAGTTCCAGTGAACACATTGGGCAGCCTTGGTGTTCACTCCACACCCACCCTGAGGTCAGGGCCCAGTCAAAAAAATAATCCAATTTCTAAAGCATGAATGAATAATGTAAATTTAAATTAAGACATTATGGAGAGATAGAGAAAATGGTTAAATCACACACCAAATAGCAAAATTTAATCAAACTTGCCCATTAAAATATCTCTGTCTCTCTTCCACACCTTTACCCTTGGTTCAGTGTTCTTCCTCCTCTAGGTCCTCTAAACAATTTTATAAAATCCCCTTCACATGCCAAGGTATTTTGCTGGACTTCATAGCCTGGTACACCCCAGTCTGCAAAACAAAGGCCCTCTGGCGCTCTCAGATCATCCCATCATCGCAAAATGTATATTTATAAGGTTTTATCTTTTAGAGATGCAAACTACCTCATTTAGGAGTAAAACATCATGTCTTTAGTTTACAATATCTTTGAAAAAAAAAAAGAGGAAGAAAATGCAATAAAATATTAGCAACGGTTACATTTAAGTGGTGACCATATGGTTGCTTGCTATACTATTCTCCACTTTTCTGTAAATTTGAAATTCTTTTACAGTTAGAAAGAAAAACCCTTACTACTCACTATCCCTTTCTTGAGACCACAGGGCAATATTTAAGGCTGTTTGTTGGCTTAATCTTTTTCTCCCTATTAAGTATCTAATAACCCCAGTTTTGTTTTTCATAAAAATTTCCTCTGGCTTCTAACTCATAACATTTGCCTTTCTTCTGCATCATCGTCTGTTCTTGGGGAATCACCCTATAAACAACACAAAAGCCGTAGTCTAAAAACTAATTTTAACTATGACTCATTAGGTGAGTTATTAAGGTCATTTTCATTACTTTCAAATTGCGACCTGGACCATGATTAGAAAGAATACATGGGTTTAACAAATACAACGCATAAACATTTTAGGAAATTAGCATTTAACTCAGGACCCAGATGACCATCTGTGACTGCATTAAAAAGTATTCTTGGTCCAAAATAAAACCAGTATTCTTGGCTTCCCTGGTGGCGCAATGGTTGAGAGTGGTTGAGAGTCCGCCTGCCGATTCAGGGGACGCGGGTTCGTGCCCCGGTCCGGGAGGATCCCACATGCCGCGGAGCGGCTGGGCCCGTGAGCCATGGCCGCTGAGCCTGTGCATCCAGAGCCTGTGCTCCGCAACAGGAGAGGCCCGCGTACCGCAAAAAAAAAAAAAAAAAAAAAAAAGTATTCTTGAAGAAATGAGATAGATGAAAATAATTATACTTTAAATAAACCTTTTAAAATATAGCACACTTTTGTATGATTTAAGGGAAGAGATACTATCTCATTAAAACATGAGTTGGATTGATTTATACATATCATTATTACATATAATATACTTCGATGAAATAAGACCTGTTCCTGAACAATCAATTTTGTGAAGCCAAAAAATGTCACCCTTAACTAAAACTATATTTCGGAAAGCCTTTGGAGAGGGAATGAATTTACTTTTGTGTGATTTGGTTGTCAGGGCTCTGTCAAATGGTAGGCATTAGGGACAAGAAAAAAAAAAAAGGCATTTCTGATTAATAAATGCCAATGCTAGAAAAGTTAAAACAGTAACTTTTAAACATTTTACCTTAGACTAAAAAGAAAGAAATTTTAAAAAACTATTTCAAGGCCATGGGTTTCAGATAAGATCATCTCATTTTTTTTTAAGTAGCAGAAATTTGAAATGCTTTTTCTCTAAACTTTTCAAAAAGCAGAAGGTGACATGATGCTTTCCCACATCTGTATTAGGATGACCTTAAACCACCAGTTATTAAAAAGATGGTCCTCAAGGTCTTTCAATGGAGTCCATGAAGTCAAAACTATTTTCACGATACTGACATGTTTCCTGCTTTTTTCACTGTCTCCATTTATGCTATTGGTGCAAAAGACATGGTGAGAAAAACTTCAAGAGCCTTAGTACAAATCAAGATATTGGTATCCAACTTCATACCTTATATGTTTCATCACCACTCACTCACTCACAGTAAAAGCAAACAAATTTTTTAAAAATGCTTCATCTGAATTACAGTTGTTGCCGAGAAAAAGCACGTATGCAATTGTTTTAGTAGCCAGCTAAAGTAGCCACTTTTTCCATGTAACCCTGTATGTATTTGAAAGAATGTCTGACAGACACAAACTATGGTTACTCAGACTTGAGTATTTGGCAGACATTTTCTTGAAAACAAACAAGGAAAATAACTGACAATAACTGTTACCAATGATAAAATTTGAGCTTTCCAGCAAAAATTAGAATTTTTGGAAACTTTTATCCAACACCATGATTTGACAGATTCCCAACACATAAAGATTTTCTGATAAGCCTATTGGTGATACTAACAAAAGTGATTTTTTAGCTGTTGTTTAATAAAATGTGTCAACATTTTAAAGTTCTTGCATAACTCAGAGAACCAATATTTTTCACATAACCAATTCATGATGTTACAAAATCAGACTTGAATGCTGACCTATTCAAAGTACAGAATAAACAAACTGATTTAATATTACAGAGCACAGAAAGTATATTCATGTGGTTTCAAGTTCCATATTGCAATTAACCCTTGGAAAATTATCATACATCAAGTTTTGGGATAGTATCAAAGAAGAGTTTCTACAGTTACCTGAAAAGACTATTGAAAACCCCTCCCTTTTCCTTTGTGTGAGACCAGATTTCCTTCATAAACTTCAACCAAAAAAGCACATTGCAATAAACTGAGTACGGAGAAGACATGAGAATCCAGATGTCTTCCATGAAGCCAGGCATTAAGGAGATTTGCCAAAATGTAAAACAAGGCCATCCTTCTCACTAAACTTTTTCTTTTGGAAAATAGAATTGTTTTTCATAATAAGTATGTTGTTTATGCTAACATGTACTGAGTTTGTTATTATTATCTTTAAATGAATTACTAAACAAATATTTTTAAATTTCTCACCTTTTAATACAGTAAATTTTAACAGAATAAATATAAATAAGTAATTCCACATAATTAAAAGTTCCTTGGGGTCCTAAATAAAAAGAGTGTAAAGGGTTCCAGGAATATAAAGTTTGGAAACCACGGCCTTAAAGCCTCCTTTGGTCTCCAATCATTTTAAATAATTAATTAATTAATTTGGCCGCACCACGCGGCTTGTGGGATCTTAGTGCCCTGACCAGGGATTGAACCTGGGCCATGGCCATGAAAGCACTGAGTCCTAACCCCTGGACCGCCAGGGACTTCCCTGGTCTCCAATCTTTTTTTTTTTTTTTTTTTTTTTAATTTATTTTATTTATTTATTTTTGGCTGCGTTGGGTCTTTGTTGCTGCGCGCGAGCTTTTCTCTAGCTGCGGCGAGCAGGGGCTACTCTTCGTTGCGGTGCACAGGCTTCTCATTGCGGTGGCTTCTCTTGTTGCGGAGCACGGGCTCTAGGCGCGCAGTCTTCAGTAGTTGTGGCTCGCGAGCTCAGTAGCTGTGGTGCAGGGGTTTAGTTGCTCCATGGCATGTGGGATCTTCCTGACCAGGGCTCGAACCTGTGTCCCCTACATAGGCAGGCGGATTCTTAACCACTGCGCCACCAGGGAAGCCCCTCCAATCATTTTTGATCAGACTCCTATCAGTGAAAAAATTTTGAGAATCGATCTCCAGTATAAGCATAATCATTTTTAAAATGAAATACCTAAACTAACGATTCAAAGCATAATCATTAGCAAAATATAATTGTTTTCCTTTACTTACATAGGTAAAACGAAACATATTTACCTGTTCTAGCATTTCCTTTCCATACCTTATGTTTCATTCCACATACTCTGGGTGAGACCACAACCTCAGAGGCCTCTTTTCCCTGATCTCCTCCCATCAAACCATACATCACGCTCTTTATCACTCCCACTGCCTCAATCATCAACCTCCCACCGTGTGAACCACCACTGCCTCAGTTTACCTCCTCCAGATCTTTTCTGTTCTGAACAACGGCCTCCTAATCGCCATCTCAGCCTCCAGTATTTTTCCCACCTATCTACTGTCTCACCCACTGTTATACAGTTCTCATCACATTACTCTCCTGCAATAACGTCCAAATAAACCCTCCATCATCAGGTCTCTGTTGCAAACCAAGCTTTGACATATTTGCAAGTCCCCTCGTGATGTGTGCATTCCTTAAACAAATATCTCTGAAAAGACCCCTATTATCCACTGTATCTCATGCCTCTGAGCATTTGAGCTCCTGCAACGTCCTTCTCCTACCACCCTCACTCCTTTTCCAACCCATGCCCACCTGATCACATCCCACCGGCCCTTCAAGACTCAGCTCAAGCACCAATTCCTGCATGAAGTCTTCTTCTGCAGCCCCTCTCCCACAGATACATACTATACCCACACTGAATGCTGCTTTCATTTTACAATTGCACTTATTTTACTGTGTTACAAGTTACATATGTACAAGTCTCCTCCCCCAACTAGACAATGAGCTACCTGAGCGCAGGCTGTGTCTTATTCATCTGAGTATCCTGTTTCCAGGTCTGAGCCTGGCACAGAGTGTTAAAGTTATTCTACTACTTTTTCCCATAAACCTCATTTGAATTCCCCAATGTTAAGTCACATTGGCTAATTTCAACCATTTCTATCTATTCTTACTCTGGCTGCCACTCTCTCTTGCATTTCTCTCTTCCTCTCTGTGTCTCATTTTCTCTATTCATATAACAAACACACACACACGGTATGTATGTATGCTTGTGAATATATATTTTAAAAAATATGTCTTTACATCTGCTTTACAATTAAATGATGCTGATTTTTTTCACTTAGGCCAGAAAATAAATCTTAGCTGTAAAAATATTTAAGATTATTTTACTTTCACAATAATTCATGTAACAGGATGGCATCATTAGAATACAGAATTAGAATTATATGGTTTGAAAAAAAAAGAAACAACTAATTTACAACTTGTATGTATTACAGGATGATGGTTTGGGCAAATCACACTTAACAGCCTCATTTCCTCATTTTTCTTAATCTCTATCTGTAACTAAAGAACACCCAGATCAATTAAACTGATAAGAGAGATATAAGAAGAAAATATAACTGAAGTAAAACACTCTAATATGATAAAATGCATGTAATTCAGAAATATAAAGCAAGCATCTCTAAGGAAACAGCATATGAATAAAATCACACAAAACGGACAAGCAGTAAACATTGGAAATTGTGTACATATTTTGAAAATTGTCTATGAATTGTTTTTAAATATTCTTTCATTATATAAATATTTTTGTGTATATAACTAAACAGACATCTATCAAGCCCCTACTTTTATATATGAACATTTCCCCCTGCAGTATTATCTCTATGAAAAGGGAATATTTTACTAATAGTGCATTCTAATATGGCAATCTTAAAAAGTGATGAGGGTAAACTTACAGAATCCAGACTCTATGTGTAAAACAGGGGTTAGGTGTAGCACCTAGGACTTTCTTGCTTTGGCCCCTGGAAGTCTCATATCCTGGAAAACCCCTTCGTCCTGGGCAAACCAGAACAGCTGGTCACTGGGTGTGCCTCTTGGGCCTGCCTCTTGGTCACCTGGGAGAATTTCCCTTTTCTATGGTCTGAAACAAGTATTTGATCACCTCTTAGAATAGCTGAGCCAGTAGGATTTATCATCTTGACCAAAGGTTAAGGTAGGCAATAGCCTATAATATTCCAGAAGTATCTACTTCTAGAAATAAAATTGTGAGAATGGAAATTTGGATGCTGAAAAAGATAAGTTTAGAGCATCCAAATGCAATTACTGTTTATGTTTCTAGCCTAAAACATCTGCATGGAAAAAGTTTAAAAGTTTAAGTAGGGGCTTCGCTGGTGGCGCAGTGATTAAGAATCCACCTGCCAGTGCAGGGGACACGGGTTCAATCCCTGGTCCGGGAAGATCCCACATGCCGTGGAGCAACTAAGCCCATGTTCCACAGCAAGAGAAACCACCACAATGAGAAGCCCACGCACTACAACGAAGAGTAGCCCGCACACCACAATGAAGAGTAGCCCCAGCTCGCCACAACTAGAGAAAGCCCATGTGCAGCAACGAAGACCCAACGCAGCCAAAAATAAATAAAATTAATTAAAAAAGAAAAAGTTTAAGCAACTGGCTAGTTTTTTGATTGACATGGCTTTACAAAAGCATATAGCTTTGACACTGGCTTGATTAAAGCACAAACTTTATGTGCTCAGCATGAGTACCTTGAACCTGACACTGGATGGTCAAGAGCACAGGCTTGGGATCAGGCAGGCGTGGATTCAAGTCCCAACTCTATCACTTATTGGCTGTGTGACTTTCAGTTTCCTTATCTTTAAAACAATCTCATAAGATAGTTGTAAAGATTAAGAGACAGAAAAAATGTAAAAGATTTCAGTATCTCTACTTGGAATATAACGAAGTACCAAAAATAGTCCTTATGCTGAAATATTTTTTCACTTTTCCACCTGAGTATTATGGTATTATATAGCTCTAGCCTCAGACTAATTAGAAAATCATAGTTCCTTTTTATAACTGAACACCCATGAGAGAAAAAAGGCGATCTTTAATGGCACAAGAAAAAACAAGGGCTTATAAAACTAACTGCTAAAGTGAATATCAGAAAACAACCTTTATCTAATTTGCCATCACTAGAGAAGGAGAATCAGATTGTCTATGAAAGTGGGTTATGCCCTCCTCAAGCTCAATGGATATGCAGATACTAACAAGAAAATGAAGGGAGAGAAAATTGAATTTTTCCAAAATCAAGAAGAGATTATTAAGAAAACAGTAATCAGGTAGCTAAGGAACAATATAATCTGAAGAAAAGAGAAAGCAAGAAATTGATTTTGAGTTGTGCTTTTCAGAAAAGCAATGGGAAATGATTGGGAAGAAGCTTGAGCAAATCATTAAGGGCATATTTCCTGCGGCCCCTCTTCCCATTCCTCCCAGTCTCCCACCACATTTTCTTTTTCCCGATTTTACTAAAGTTATTGAGAACACAGGAGCCTGAATTACCAGGTTTGGCAGTAGGACATACAGTCACTTGAAAACCAGCAAGCTACCATTTTATTCTAGCTACAAAACCCAAACAAGATAACATCATATTTTCAAGACAGTATTTTTTAAAAAATGGTAAAACAGAATTATGCCAACTAATACACTTCACTATTCTTTTTGATGTTTTCTATTATAAACATACCATATAACTTTAATTTTCTTTCTCTATATTATTTAATCTGTTATACAAATAGTCCTGATTCAATAGTGCTTCTTCAGTTACAAAAAGCTGCTGCTGTGCTCTTGAACTAAGAGATCAGAAAGGAATTTAAGGGGAAGGGAACAAACATTCATTAAACACCCGTGTGCCTCTCTACATACATTATCTCACGAATAGTCACAATATCTCTGTGAAGTCGCGTTAGTCTCATTTCACAAGAAATACAAACGGAAGCTCAGAGAGGTTGGATAATTTCCCAAGGTCACAAAACTGATAACGATGGTGATGCTGGTGAATATTTATGGCTTTAACTCATCCATCCACAAAACCCTAGAAGGTAGTTACTATTATTATGTTCACTTTAAAAAATGAGAAAAGAGTATGTAAATAACATGTCTACAGTCCACAGCTGGCAAGTGAGTAAGATAAGATTAACCCACACGGCCCAACCCCAGAGTTGGACTGTCAGTGCTTGCTCCTGCCTGTGCCAGATTATCTTAAGAGACCATCTAGTTCATTCCAGACAGAGGAGAATGCTTAGAATACTGCACAGAATGCATGCTCAATATATGTTATCATTAGACTGAATCTTTCTTGTTTTTTCTAAGGAATTCATAATACAGAAGGGAGGAGTTTAGACGGTGTAATAATTTCCTGTCACTTCCTTTTCAACTGGATACTCTACTTCCAATGGCGACAGAATGGAAGTGTCATTGTTCATTAAATTCCCATTTAATTACCCTACAAATATTCCACGAGCCCTATATTCTGAGCCTACTGACAAAATAAAACCACAAAGAAGTCAACCATGATAATAAGTGTTAATAATCTCCTAGCAAGAAGTAGCTTACAGGGGCCCAATAATTACTACAGTGCGTGACTTTTTAAGTATTGAAATTAAAATTTTAACTTTTAAAAAATTCTTTAAAATTACTGGAACCTGTAAAATTATTATTGAAATTAAAATTAAATTGATTTTTTACTATGGAAATCCAACTCAACTCTTTCATTTACCTTATTTTTATTTTGCTTGACTTCACTTAGTCCTTACAAGAGCTATGTGAGGTAGGTTTCTGAGTCCGCCTTCACAGAAGAGGCGACAGTCATTCTTGGAGACCGAGGGGTTTGCTCAAGCTCACAGGACCTATGTCTCCTGACCCGAAGCCCAGGGCTCTCTCCATGAGCTGACAGCTTCCTCCTAGCCACAGGGATTCAGAACCTGTTGCCAAATCAGAGTCATATACAATCTTCAGACGTGAGCCTGTTTTCTGACCCAGATCCATTAAGTGAAGGAAAGGCCAGGATTCCAGAAGGAAGGACGTTGCAAAAACCACTATGGCAAATATACAGACAATAATATCCTGAATCTTGCCCCAAAGAGAACTACGGTCACTTATTTAGGTATCATACGCAAGGGAGAGTGGGATGCCTTTTGAGCACTGTAGGACACAGGAAATGAACTGGCACTGTTAACTAGGGGCCTGAGGCACTTACATGGCCTACCCTTAGAGGGGGGTCACAGGAGGGCCAGGTAGTATACGGGATCATGGCCCAGGTCTGGCTCACAGTGGGTCCACTGAGTCCATGGGCCCATCCTAGTCATTTCCCCAGTTCCTGATAATTAATTGGAGCACATGTACATAGTAGTTGGTATAACCTTCTATCTACATTGTTTCTGGCCAGTGAAGTAAAAGTTACCATAGTGGGGAAAGCCAAGTGGAAGCCCTGTACGCCCCCCACCGCCAGCAGCAGCTAGTAAAGTAAGTCAAGACCAATATCAAATCCTATCTCATTAACAGAAGATCATGGGTTCATGGGGAGAAGGGACAGGGTTAGCTATTGAAAGGTTCCAACACCATAAGCCAAATCAAAATCAGTTTCACAAGCTGGCAAAGCTCTCTCCATTGCTATAGAAATTCTGAAATTTACTTATGGGAGTTACCTAATTTTGTCTTTTTCTTTCTCTATACCCTTAGATATGCTTCCAACACAATCAAATGTACATAAAATCTTAAACAATGTACATTAATTTTTTTTCTTTTTAAAAATTCATTTTTGGGCTTCCCTGGTGGCGCAGTGGTTGAGAGTCCGCCTGCCGATGCAGGGGACACGGGTTCGTGCCCCGGTCCGGGAAGATCCCACATGTCGCGGAACGGCTGGGCCCGTGAGCCATGGCCGCTGGGCCTGCATGTCCGGAGCCCGTGCTCCGCAACGGGAGAGGCCACAACAGTGAGAGGCTCATGTACCGCAAAAAAAAAAATTCATTTTTATCTATGGGGAATACAAATACTATGGTATCACTCACTTTGGGTCAATTTTTAAGTCAGTGACAACTCTGGATATGTACTCACAAAGGCTATACCTTAACCTTGAAACCATGTGAGGGAGTAAAACCCCATGAAATTTCAAATGCTTAGTCCAAATTTTGGGGGAAATGCCCAAATCATGTCAAGGGCATAATGATTCAACTTTCTATGTAAAAAGGGGTTTGACCTAAAAGGAATAATTTGATGCTCATACACAAGCACAGATATCTACATTTTTATTTTCATGATTTTAGACAAGAATGCAAGATGACTATTCAATGAATACCTTCCAATTCTACACCAGAGATTAACATATTTGCATGTATAGGTTTAAACTGTATTAAGCACTACAGGGAATAAGTAATATAAAATACCAAACATATAACCTGTTCTCAAAGAACTAACAAGTGACCTGCTTATTTAGATTATGATCTGAGTAGAATTTGGGTATGTAGTTAAATTGAAAATAAACTTCAAGAGTTCTAAAAGCACTACAAAGAATTACAAATACGTAAAACAGGTCAGGATCTGGTGTCAGACTGAATGGATTCAACCCCAAATCTCCTACCTATGTGGCTTTAGTTAGTAATTTCACTTTGCTTGAGCTTCACTTTCCCTCTCTGTAAAATGGGCTCACATGAAGACTGGATGAGATGATATAAAGCAGAGCCTAGCACACACTACCTACTGGAATATTAGTGGCTATAATTTCTATTATTTATTATTGGGGAAATATCCCCATGTGAAAAAAACGAATATTAGTAGTCAAAAAAATTAAATTCTTTCAGGCTTGACTCAAACCAACCATCTTGCTGGAATGTGTCTCTGAAGTTTTTAAACACCAAAATCCTGAGCCGCAGCGTCTGTGTCCCTGCCTGGGTTGTGTCCGGCTCAGCTGTGCTTTTCCCTTCGCTGCCACATGTAGCAATGAGATCTGCTCTGTTCCAGTCTTTTCCTTTGCAGCTTCTCCTCCTGTTAATTAGCTGTGTCAGCGCTGGCAGGCAGCTCTTCCTCCACCCTAATATGCTGTGTTCTAAGAATTTTGCATCATTTCTGAACAAATGTCATATAGATGGTACTACGGAGCTCACGTCTAGAAAACTGGCTCTTAACATACGTTTATCAAATGTGTTGTGACTTTTCTGACACTAAAGCAAAAAAAACATGTTGATCAGGAATAATTCATTCTTTTATTTATTTATTTATTTTTGCGGTACGCGGGCCTCTCACTGTTGTGGCCTCTGCCGTTGCGGAGCACAGGCTCCGGACGCGCAGGCTCAGCGGCCATGGCTCACGGGCCCAGCCGCTCCGCGGCATGTGGGATCTTCCCGGACCAGGGCACGAACCCGTGTCCCCTGCATCGGCAGGCGGACTCTCAACCACTGCGCCACCAGGGAAGCCCTAATTCATTCTTTATATAAAATGTTTGAAACTGTTTAGCCTTTTATCGGAATTTCATTTGGAAAATAGCAATCCTTCTACAGATTTATAACTTATGTTCCTCTGATTATAACCCAAATCATTTCTTAACCCTTTCATTACTTAAGCAAATATTCAATTACATTTTACTGTATAATAGAGTGGGCATAATATTTTTATGATCTAAAATAAAATATTTCATTCTCTCTATGTGACTAATATACTTTTCTATTTGTTCAAATTGAATATGAAAAACTAGAACAACTTCTGCCTACACTGTATTTCAACTGTTATTCCCTGCAATTGTATATAACATCGGTGTATTATTAAAAAATTCTAATTCCTAAACATTTGGACTTACATAGAGGATACATCTGAAAGTGATTATTTGATTTACAAAATAAATTTTTATTATTTAAAAGAAAAAAGAATTCAGTTCTTTCAGACATTAAGAAGAAACTTTGAAAGGCTGAGTCTTTTAAAAATTCCCCACCAACAGCTCCTAGGGATCCTGAGTCTGGTGATGTTTGACATTGAATACAATGAGTGCAATACATCACAAAAGCATTCCCCCCCAAATTGCCAGTGCTCTCAGGCCCTGAGCCCTGGACCCTTTCCTCTTCTGTAACCAAGATCATCATTAATCATCCCCACCGCTCAGTTTTCTTCACTCATGCCTTACCTCTAACAAAAATAATCATTATTATTACATGCTTTAAACTCTGCTTTTTACTTCTGCTATCACCTTGTGGTTGGGGCCCTGGTGACAGGTGCTGTGGAACAGCAAGGATGTTTAGAACACCAACAGTTCAACAGAGCCCTGCTTAACCGCCCAATAGGAAAGGGACCATTTCTTACATCAGTGAGAAGTGGCAGGTGTCAGTGACATCTAAGTTGCATGCTTCTCTCCCTCTTTTCCTTTTTTGTGCTAGAGAGACAAGTGCTGAAATAAAAAAAAAAAACCTCCCCATGCCTTGCAAGAAAACAAAATGGGCATTGTTAGAACACATTTATCGGGCTTCCCTGGTGGCGCAGTGGTTGAGAGTCCGCCTGCCGATGCAGGGGACGCGGGTTCGTGCCCCAGTCCGGGAGGATCCCACGTGCCGCGGAGCGGCTGAGCCCGTGAGCCATGGCTGCTGGGCCTGCGCGTCTGGAGCCTGTGCTCCGCAACGGGAGAGGCCACAGCAGTGAGAGGCCCGCGTACTGCAAAAAAACAAACAAACAAACAAAAAACACATTTATCCTTTGAAGTATTTTGATTCACTGGGTGGACGTTTTACTAAAGCAACAATTTTTGGTAAAGTGGTTGCTGAAAGTGAATCATTCCTGAGCATTTTCACTCCTTACATTAACTGAATAAGAAACGTCACACGGGTCAAACATTTAACTCTCAAAGCTCAGAAAAGCGTCACGGGGACCAAGTTTCTTACCTACAACAATGCCATAGGAAAAAAACAGAAAGTAGATATTGGGGGCAAAACTGCTCAACATGAGGCCTCCTGCCACCATGAAGCCACTGAAGATTGTCACGGCTCTTGCTCCAAAAGATGAGACACACAGGCTGCACACGGGACCTAAAATCATAAACGAAACCTTCACTTATTTAACAGTAACCTCCTCTCCACATCCTATCATCCATCCGAAATTGAAAATGATTCCTTCCATCGTAAAACAACAACAGCAATAATAAGCTACTGTGTGTTCACTATGGGTTGGACACCCTGCTACTTCACATAAACAATGTCCCTTCCTTATAATCTCACTGCTTTCCTGGGAGGTAGGTGCTTTCGTTATCCTCGCTTTTCTGATAAGGAAATTAAAGTGTCAGAAGACGAAGGTCACATAGCTAAGAAATCGGGGTTCTGGAGTCAGACTTTATTAAATTTTCAATGAGAGTAACAGCGGCAGCCACCCTCAGAGTAACAATTAAGAAGTAAACACCCAGGCCATCTGGCTGTTGAGTCCATCAGCTTAACCGCCACACTCTTCTGAGGATTTTGGTCTCCTGTACTTGCCATGCATCTTTTCTACCCAGAGCTCCTATCCAGCACAAGGCCTGTCATATAATTGATGGTAAAAATAAACTTAATGATTGACTCAATGCTATCCATAGCGTCCTTATAAAGGGATGAAGTGAGGGTAGTTACTCCCTTCCTAGAGATTTTGGCAGGTGGGGCAAATGCCTCTACCCTACCCACTCGGGCATGACTTTGTCAGTATCCCTGTCCTACATACTACATGTAACCTGGAATTTGGGGGAGGAAGTGCATTGTTGACTGACAGGTAAAAGGGACCATTACCTGGACCAGTTCTATGCGGAAGTGGGCAACTGCTCATGTACTGGGATTTAAGTGATAGTGAAATTCTCTCTCACTAGCACTGTACCTTGACAGTATCTACAACTACGGAGCTTACCATATTAGAAATAAAAGGACATGAAGGGTTACTCAGCCCAGTAGTCTTATTTACACGGAAGGAAACCGAAGCTCAGAAGGGTGGTCCATGCCATGGTTAGAAGAAAGAGCCCAACATTTAAAAGCAAAGACAAACATCTTCATTGAGTTCACAACAACCTTTCAAGGTACAAATCATTATTCCCAATTTTTAAAAAGCATGCTCACCAGAATGGCAAAAGGCAGACAACAATAAGTGTGAGCAAGGATGGGCAGCAATCACAACTCCCATAAACTGCTAGCGTGATCTCCCAAAGCGGAACACAGCACTGTGTAACTCCGAAGTTCTACTTCTATGTACACCTACACCCGAAGTCATGGACATAAATGGTCATAGCAGAACTAGTCATAGCAGCCGGCACCCACAGATTCAGATGTTCCTCAGTAGAGGAAGGTATAAGTAGATTCTGATGTATTCATACAATGGACTACCATATGGCCATGAGAATGAATGACCTACAGCTACGCACAGTAATGCAGATGTATCTCACAAATGTATGTGGAGTGAAAGATACAACAAGAAAAAGTACACATCGTGTAATACCAATCATAAGAAGTAAAAAAGAGACAAAATTAATCTACAGTCAGAAGTCAGGATAGTGGGTCTTTGGTAGGGGGTAGGAAGCTATAACCAGAAGGAAACACAGCCCAGCTTCTAGGTACTGCTAACGTCCTGTTTCTGGGTGTGAATGCGCTCATTACATGGGTGTGTCTGGTTTGTAAAAACAATTCACTGAGCTATACTCTCATGATATGCACATTTTTCTGTACATATCTTAAAACATTTTAGAAAACCTCAAATGGAGAGATAGTGTCATCCATCCACAGTCTCACTGTTAGCAAGTGGTGGAGCCAGGATCTGATGATCCCAAGCCCGTTCTTACCAATAACAGAGAGTCTCTTAAGCACGTATTTAAGACCAGGTTATGACCACTGAGATACCACCAGCTTTCAATGCCTAGAGCCATCCCACATTCCTCCCTGGTCATGAACTGGCCCCTGTCATTTCAAGCCCTCTTGTATGAGCCAGTATGGAAGAGCAGACTGATATATTTACAAGACAGAGGGGAATATTCTACTCCAGTGTTTTAGGAGGAAAATCCATTTGAAAGACCAAACTTATCTGACAGTTGAGCTATGTGTATACCCAACGAGAAACACTTAGATACTTCAAAAATAGAAATGATTTTAAGAGTCAAATTTCATAAATGGATGTTGACATCATAAAGTCATGACCCTTCTATGTTGTTTACCAAATTGTATTGACACTGACAGTCAGTGTTTACAAATTTAACAGGCACATGGAATTGAAATAGAGATTGTTACTGGCATACTTGAAAAGTTTCAAGTTTCATCCTCGAAGCAGGACTTTAAATTTATGCTCCTTAAGGCATGTTAACCCTGCAAGGAAACTCAAAGTTTGGGAAGATGGGGGTGGGGTGAAGGGTAATAATTTTCACAGCATGTACAACCAAAACCACTATTTTATAAAATGTATAATATTATCATCAATTTTGTGACAAATTCTTAAATCATGTTTGCCTAATACATGATTCTTTGAATAACATTAAGCCTAAGGAAGAAATGAGCAGAAATTCTTTGACAGATGAAAACAGCAAATTGAAAACTGGTTTTAAAAAACTTCTCACCTCACACCTGTCTGGCCTTTATCAAAAAGATAACAAATAACAAGTGTTGATAAGGATGTGGATAAAAGGGAACCCTCATGCACTGTTGGTGGGAAGGTAAACTGGTACAGTCACAATGGAAAACAATATGGAGATTCCTCAAAAACTTAAAAATAGAACTACCATACGATCCAGCAATTCCACTCCTGGGTATTTATCCAAAGAAAACAAAAACACTAATTTGAAAAGATATATGCATCCCTATGTTCAATGCAGCATTATATACAATAGCCAGGATATGAAACCAACTTAAGTGCCCATCAATAGATGAATGGATGGGGTATATATATACAATGGAATATTACTCAGCTATAAAAAAAGAATGAAATCTTGTCATTTGTGACAGCATGGAGGGACCTAGAGAATATTATACTAAGTGAAATAAGTCAGACAGAGAAAGACAAATACTGTATGATTTCACTCACATGTGTAATCTAAAAAACAAAACAAATGAAAAAACATATTTACACAGAAACAGAGTCATAGATACACAGAGTCAGAGAACAAACAGGTGGTTGCCAGAGGGGAGGGGCGTAGGGGGAGAGAGAAATAGATGAGGGAAATTAAGAGGTTAGAACTTCCAGTTACAAAATAAATGAGTCACAGGTATGAAATGTACTGTGTGGGGAATATAGTCAAGAATTATGTAATGTGTTAGTATGGTAACATACTGTAATTACACTCATTGTGGTGATCATTTTAAGATGTGTAGAAATATCAAATCACTATGTTGTGTACTGGAACTAATATAGTGTTGTAAGTCAGTTATACTTCAAAAACAAACAAGCCAACAAAAAGGCTCATAGAAAAAGAGATCAAATTTGTGGTTACCAGAGGTAGGGGATGGGGGAGGAGGACTTGGATGATAGTGGTCAAAAGGTATAAATTTCCAGTTATAAGATAAATAAGTACGGGCTTCCCTGGTGGCGCAGTAGTTGAGAGTCTGCCTGCCGATGCAGGGGACACGGGTTCGTGCCCCGGTCCGAGAAGATCCCACCTGCCGCGGAGTGGCTGGGCCCGTGAGCCATGGCCGCTGAGCCTGCGCATCTGGAGCCTGTGCTCCGCAACAGGAGAGGCCACAGCAGTGAGAGGCCCGTGTACGGCAAAAAAAAAAAAAAAAAAAGATAAGTAAGTACTAGTGATGAAATGGACAACATGATAAATATAATTAACACTGTTGTGTGTTATATATGAAAGTTGTTAAGAGGGTAAATCCTGAGAGCTCTCATCACAAGGGAAAAAATATTTTTTTCTATCGCTTTAATCTTGTACCTATATGAAATGATGGAGGTTCACTAAACTTATTGTGGTAATCAATTCATGATCGATGTAAGTCAAATCATTATGCTGTACACCTTAACCTTATACAGTGCTGTATGTCAATTATATCTCAACAAAACTAGAAGAAAAAAATTCTCTACTTTCACACCACCACCTGCTGCTTACTTAGAGGAAAAAATCTTGATGTCAGAGGTTAAAGACAAAGAATTTTAGAGCTGAATGGGGCCTTGGAAAGGGTCCAAAGACCTTATTTAAAAAATGATGAAACTGTAGTTTAGAAGGATCATGTGATTTGACCAAGAATCCATAGCTAATCAATGACAGGGCTAAGGCCAAAGTCAGCCCAGCATTCTTCCCAATTGAGATGTATTTCCATTGGTACCTTAATGTTTTTCTAGAAATATCAATTTAAAAAACACCTATGTACTTTTGTTAATATCTTACAGCCTAAGTAATTTTATGAATTTACAGAAGATGAAAACATGAGATTTATGTTCATTTTGGTGTTTAAAAGTTTAGAGCAAACTATTTTATTCTCATCCTCAGAACCAGGGTATTTCTAGACTTGATTGACACAGATTTAAACCACAATAGCCCCAGGTTTCATCAATAACAATTAGGGCAAAGTATAACTGGAAGTGACCAGTAAGTCACTTCGACAAAACTGACACATTTATGTGTTTAGCTCTTCCTAGTAACAGGCAAGTTCTCCAAGATGATAAACCATAGATTACTCCTCGGCACTGGACTAGTTTCAATTCAAGAGATTCATTAAATCAAAGGACTACTCTCAGGGGAGATTTCTTATGAGGCTTCAGGTCTTTTACTTTGCAGAAGGGACCTTTGGAACAAAAGGTACTTGTAATATGAACCAGTAACTCCACTCCTTGGAATCTATAAAATTTTAGAAAAAAAGGGAGGGAGGAACGTCATCACTGGGTTGCCAATTTTCCTATTTTGACAAGTAAAGACATTTTTAAATGTAATAACTATCTATTATCACTGTCATTTCATTAAAGAGGAAGAAGGAATATTTTAATAAGGAAATAGTGAGAAGGATACAATTTCAGCGTAAAATGGAAGCCAGTAAGAAGTTACACACACACACACACACACACACACACACACACACACACACACACTACATATCACTGCCTTTATATTCATTTTGTTTGTTTGTTTGTTTGTTTTGTAATGTATCAGTCTGGCTTTAGAGTCAGGATAATTTTAACCTTATAAACGAGTTTGAACAGTGTTCCTTTCTAGAAACCGAGAATGACCTCTGGGCAAAGGCTAGTGAAGAAATGAGGACTTCAGTCCTACAGCCACACAGAATTGAATTTAGCTAACAACCTAGTGAGCCTTATAATGGACTTTCCCTCAGTCTCTGGATAAGGGCCGAGAACAGCTGACACCTTGATTTTGGCCTTCTGAGGCCCTAAGCAGCGTACCCAGCCAAGTCTGCCAGACTTCTGTCCTGGAAAACGGTTATAGAAATTATAACTTTTCCTCAGTATACAAATTTAAAGCTTACATTGTCCACTAAGCACAACTTTGGCTTAATGAAAAAAAATAATATATTATTTTCATTATCAATCAGTTCAAAAGATTGCCTAATTTTCCTTGTGTTTTTTTTTCTATTTGAGGACTTTTATAAATAGGTGAAGAAATTTCCTTAAAAAAAAAGAAGAGTTACACACACACACTACAAATCACTGCCTTTATATTCATTTTGCCTTTCATAAAAAGTTTTCTTGAACTCACGGTTGTATGTGTATTGGGGTTTAGGGGCCACTATTACTATTACTTCCTTCTGTCTGGGTGATTAATCTTGATTGGTTGGATGAACGGAAAATGCTAAGTAGCAGAGCTAGCAATCAGAACAGAAGACGGGTCTGAGAATGGCAGGTGGCACGTGGGGCACTAAGACGTATGCAGGGCTCTTAAATGATATTCCATTCTCCTGCATAGTAGCCTGGCAACATCGTTGGCACAATGTTGACACGTTCCCTCAAAAAAGGTAAGAACCTATATATTAGGGAGTAACTCTATAAACCAAGGGTTCCCAACCCCTGGGCCGCAGACCAGTACTGGTACTGAGGCCTGTTAGGCACCAGGCCACACAGCAGGAGGTGAGTGGTGGGTGAGCGAGCGGAGCTTCATCTGCTGCTCCCCACCGCTCCCCATCGCTCCCCATCGCTCACATTACCGCCTGAACCATCTCCCACCCCATGGAAAAATTGTCTTCCACGAAACCGGTCCCTGGTGCCAAAATGATCAGGGACTGTTGCTATAAACCAAAGTGATGAATGAGGAATGAAAGGAGGATGCAGTCGGGCTTTCAAGCCCTACAACCTCTTAAATACAAAACGAAACAAAAACATAAAATCATTTGTTAATGGTCATCTGCAAATCAGACTGATTGATATCATTCTCAGCCAATGAGGGGAATTAAATGAAGGAAATGAAAATGAAAATTCTTGTGGAAAAAGTGTTTTGTTATGATCAAGGGTGAATTAGAAAATGAGAAGGATGAGAAGATGTGGCACATGTATACAATGGACTATTACTCAGCCATAAAAGAGAACAAAATAGTGCCATTTGCAGTGACATGGATGGACCTAGAGATTATCATACTAAGTGAAGTAAGTCAAAGACAAATATCATATGATACTGCTTTTTGTGGAATCTAAAAAATGGTACAAATGAACTTATTTACAAAACAGAAACAGAGTCACAGATGTAGAAAACAAACTTATGGTTACCAAGGGGGAAAGGAGGGGAGGGATACATTGGGAGATTGGGATTGACATATACACACTACTATATATAAAATAGATAACTAATAAGGACCTACTGTATAGCACAGGGAACTCTACTCAATACTCTGTAATGGCCTATATGGGAAAAGAATCTAAAAAAAGAGTGGATATATGCATACGGATAACTGATTCACTTTGCTGTACGGCAGAAACTAACACAACACTGAAAATCAACTATACCCCAATAAAAATTATTTTTTAAAAAAAGAAAGAAAATGAGAAGGATGAGTTGTTCTAAGGAAGTGAGAATGATGTACACGTTAAGGGATGAAATTGTTTCCTTTAGCCCTTCAGGGTAATGTGGGAAGAAATGGAGTTAAATTTTTGCTGGCTATTAAAATTAATAGGAAGGGGCTTCCCTGGTGGCACAGTGGTTGAGAGTCCGCCTGCCAATGCAGGGGACACGGGTTTGTGCCCCGGTCCGGGAAGATCCCACATAACGCGGAGCAGCTGGGCCCGTGAGCCATGGCCGCTGAGCCTGCGCGTCCGGAGCCTGTGCTCCGTAGCGGGAGAGGCCACAACAGTGAGAGGCCCGCGTTCCGCAAAAAAAAAAAAAAAAAAAAAAAAAAAAATTAATAGGAAGAATACACATCTTTAAAAGTTTGCTAGTAACATAAATTTAGGTCTGCATTAATCAAACAAAAGAGTAAATATTTGACCATTACCATTCCTTCACTATTTACCAAGCCTCCATTAGAACAGCACTGCTGCAAAACAGAAAGATAAGGAGGCACACATGGAATTTTAAACTTTCTACTAGCTACATTAGATAAATAAGAAGAGGTAAAACTGATTTCAATAATGTATTTTATCTAACCAAATACATCGAAAACATCATCATTTCAACATGATTAAAGAGAGATTTTACACTCCTTTGTTTTGTACTAAGTCTTTGAAATTCACTGTGTATTTGTTACACTTAGAGCACATCTCATCTTGAACTAGCCACATTTCAAGTGTCCAACAGCCACATGTGGCCAGTGCTTACTGTACTGGACCACACAGCACTGGAGGCCCATATCATGGTAGATAAGGACACAGAGAAGAAGACGCAAAATTTCTGACCTAGACCAAAAGGCAAAACAAACACATATCAAAACCTAAGGCCATGGGCAATAAGCACGAAAGAAAGGTTCAGATCATGTGTTTGGGGATTTCAGAAAAGGGAGATCACCATGGGCCAAAGAACTGAGCCTTGAACTGGGCTGTGAAGTATTGTCAAAAGAGATGAAAATACATTCTAAACGGAGAGAAGAGAACCATAATGTGGTTCTCCAAGTTGTAATTTTTATAAGACAGCTTTGGAAAATAAATTATTCCCTTTGGGAAAGAAATCAACTTCCATGCACTTCTCTCTCCCAAAAAGTTTCAGAGAGTCCCCAGAGTGGTAGGATGGCCAGGCCTACTGCCGTAAGTATGCTGACGGTACAATGAGAAATAAATTATAGCAGTAACCAGGCTGTGTGCTTGTAGCACTGCAAGGATTTCCTAAGACAGCAGATTGATTAGGCCCACGAGTCCCATCCCTCTACTTACAAGGCGGGGAGCCCAACAAACTGGCAGGTTTCTCACTTCTTACTTCCCCCCCCTTTTTTTTTTTTTAATTTTTGGCCACACCCCGCAGCATGTGGGACCTTAGTTCCCCGACCAGGGAGGGAACCCGTGCCCCGCACTGGAAGGCGGAGTCTTAACCACTGGACCGCCAGGGAAGTCCCTGAGATCAGGAATTTTAAGTTCATCTTCCTGAGGAAGAAAACGGCACTACAGAACCACATCCACTCAAATCCTTGCTCTCAAGTATACCGATCACCTTGCTTATCGGTCGCTTTGGTGTATCATGTACATTTGCCTTCTTCAAGTCAGCAAAACCTGCCAAGATTCTCACCAAACCCTAGACCTGCCCAGCACACTGGGAATGGGCCAACGTAACAGCATCCTTGTAGGAGGCAGGAATTCAGTCCTACGCAAGGAGTTAACAGGGGGTAACACTGTACAGATAATGCTGAAAGCCAGCTCTGCTGACACTCGCAACTCATGGAGCAAGCCTGTTGGCTATACTGACTCATTATATTAACCTGGAGATAGATGTACTGACTCATTAGGGATTTGAAGATCTTTGGAGGAATTAAAGACAAAAAAAAGAGAGAGGGAGGGGACTGTTAAATCTATCTGGAGTACAAAACTACAGAACAAAAGATCTCCCTGCTGTATCAGCACCTCTGTGGTCAGAAAAATGGTCCCACCCTTCTCCTTGAATGTGAACCATAACACCCAACCAAAGGGTGCTTTCTCCCAACTTAAAACAACATAAGGCCGTGATCGCCCTTTAGTTCAGTTACCTTCCATTCCTTCTGAATCCTTCGGGTTTCGACCAGAGAAACTGAACCAGAAGAAGACTTCCATTAAGAGATTTATTGCAAGGAACTGGCTTACGTGGTTTTGGGACCTGGCTAGGCAAGGACAGCATCCACAGGACTAGGCCTCAGGAAGGGCAGATTGGAACTCTCTCCCACAGGATGAAGCTATAGCCGTAGGCTGAATTTCTTCTTCTGGAAAAGCTCATTTCTACTCATAAAGACTTTCAGTGCATTGAATCCGATCCACCTAGATTATTTAATATAATCCCGCTTACTTCAAGTCGATTGATTATGGACTTGGAGCGCATCTATTAGATACCTTCACAGTGATACCTCCATGAGTGTTTGACTAACCGTGGAATGCAGCCCTAGCCAAGTAGACACAGACGATCACAGCTCCTAACACATCACTCCTTCTCCAGCCAAATGTACTCTACCAGACGGCATCACCTGCAGCGCGATGCCAGGGTTTGCATACGGGGACTCTGCGTGGACTGCCCTCTCCACGCCCATGCATCTGGCCCAGCCCACCCTCCCCTCTGGCCCACTTCACAGCCTATCTCTATAAAACTCCAGAGACTGCCTTGTTCTTGCTATTCTTGGTATTTGTGGTGAAGTCTCAAGGCATTACTACCCTTTTTTCCTGTCTCTGCCCTGAGACTCTAAATCCCTTATAGCAGAGATGATGTCTGGGCCTCCCTAACACACAGGAGAAGAGATTCTCTGAGTGTGCGTAATGACGATGTGTAACTGAGGGAGGCCGAATCCTTGATATTCTGCTTTATTCATCCTAAGGATCGTCTGGAAAAACAATTCAGATGAGAGGTCTACTTCTTAGTATTTTCTCAGTTACTCAAGTTTCAAAGAGAAAGAATTAAGGTTATAAAGAGTATAAAGTTAAGAATTGCATGTCTTTCCGCTATTCTTAGCTACTGTCCAAATCTGGGTTTGTTAAAGACAATGGGTGGGCCTTTAAATTCCAGATGCTTACATACAATATTGACAGCTCTCCCTCCTGCCCATCCCCCTAGAAATGTCTTTGTCTTGCAGGCTGAAGGGTTCCTTTCTTTTGCAGATTCCAGTTTGGCTGGGAGAGTAATTTTATTTGTGGGGGATTGTTGTTCTTTAATAACTAATATTTGTTGAGTACCTACCACATGACAAGCACCATCTCGAGTATTCTACATGGCAATCATATAAGGTAGGTACTTTTATTTTTTATTTGTTTATATTTTTGGCTGTGCCGCGCAGCATGCAGAATCTTAATTCCCCAACCAAGGATGGAACCCACGCCCCCTACAGTGGAAGTGTGGAGTCTTAACCACTGGACCACCAGGGAAGTCCCAGGTAGGTACTTTTATGATCTCCAATTTAAAGATGAAGAAACAGACTTAACAGGTTAGAAAAACCATTGCTTGGGTGTCAATGTTTCTCTCCTTTTTTTTTTTTTTTCCCCAATCTTCCTCTTAGACAATGTGTTCATCTTGGGCAGGTCACTAAACCTTAAGGACAAGAATGCCTATTTCAGGGTGTTATTATGAGGATCAACCAGGATCAAGTATGTGAAGGTGGCTGGTATCGAGCCAGGCACACAAGGGGCACTTTTTGAACTAAAGGGACAAGTACATGAAAAGCAGACTTTGTATGTTGCTTAGCAAATGTACCTGTGCTATGCTGACTCAATTATAAATCTCCAGAGGTCGGATCACAGGACTAGTCAAGGATGACACCTACCAGGCCTTCTCTGGACAGAACTGCGTAAAGAAAACAACTCACGTTCCTCAGCTACGATATGGCTTGCTGCCTCAGAATCATCTGGGGAGCTAGTTAAAAAGAAGATTCCTGGGACCACCCTCCGTCCCCACCCCACAGCACTGATGAGTAAGAAACTGGCTTTTTAGACAAGCTCAAGTCATTCATATATACTCCTGATTTTAAGAGCAACTATCAAAGATGTATTTATGTAAATATATACATACATATATATATATATATATAAGTTAAATTCATTTTTATCAAAAAGGATACAAAGATGTCCGTTTATGTGTTCATTCCCCAGAATTGGGGCCACTGGACACAATCTGTCATGGTTTACATGGCATACACAGTGACACGTTCAAGCAGAAACCTACAAGAGTTCCCTTTATAAATATGTCGACACCAATATACATTTGAGAACCACCAAGGAGGGCAAGACTGCAATCTAAGTAGAGAGGGCTTAAGCCAGTGGTAGCTCCCAACTGAAAATCACTTTGGGGGCTTGAAAAAGATTCACGTATGTGGGCCCCACTATAGACTGACTGAATTAGAATGTCTGAGGGTCAAATCCAAGCATTTATACGCTGAAATCTTTCTACAGATGATTCTGATTATCTCCCTGGTTAAGAATCACTGACAATCATGATGAGATGTACTTTTCCTATTTCCAAGGTAGGACCGATCCGTTTGTTTTTGTGTAGAAGAAAGTTGTCCACAAAGTAGATGATGAATGTGGCTCAGACACCGCTAGACCCCTCTTGCTAATACTGTATGACATAGCTTTCAGGATGTGTCCCTTCATTTATGCTATGAAGAGCCAAGGGAAGCCAACAACACAGATACTCAGTGGCCACTAACTAAAGTGCACACAGGCATGTGCACAAACACACACAAACACACACCCGTAAGTCTTAGCTCTCCAGTCATCATTTTTTTCTCACTGCTTCCTCATTCTGGAACCCTTTGGTCTCCATATTCTATGTTTATTTGCAAAAGCTCTGATTAGCTGCTTCGAGTGTCTTCTCATCTAGCTGAGGACACTGAAGATAAGTTACTTGCACAAGGTCCCTCAGCTACAGGGTGGTACAGCCAGGACTCTGATTAGCTCTGACTTCGGCCCAACACTCCCCCAGTACTTGTTCATTCCCTGGACGTTTGCTGGGATGCTCTCTCTCTCCAGCCCATCAAGCAGGGCTGGCCTCGTGGGCACGCAACCAATGCAGCTGCACTGGACTCAGCTCTGTGAAGGGCCATGCACTTGGTCTGCTGCCCTGCTGCTGCTGTCTTGAAATTCTTAACTTTTGTAACTGGAGGCCTTGCATTTTCATTTTGCACGTGGTATTGTAAATTATGTAGCTGGTCCCGCCTACAAGTGAAGGGGGCTGCTTGTGGCCCCTGAGACAGACTGGTCCATCCACTTAGGAACTTGCAGAAAGTGGAGAGCTGCAGTTCAGTTTTCAGAGTCTCAGCATCGGCTCTGACCACCAATACCCCGTCCATCCCTAAGAAGATCTCAGCTTCCCTGAACACCTCAAACCCTCAAGTCTTACCTGGACAGACTTCCTGAAAAAGAGCTTTGTTCTCCAAGTATGTGCTGACAGAGATAGCACTTCAATTACCCTTTGACCCGTGCTGGAAGGCAAGGTAATTGAATTTCTGTTTAACTTTGTATTTGCTAATAGAAATGATGACTAATTGGGACTTCCCTGGTGGTCCAGTGGTAAAGAATCTGCCTTCCAATGCAGGGGATTCAGGGTTCGATCCCTGGTCGGGGAACTAAGATCCCACATGCCACGAGGCAACTAAGCCCGCGCACTGCAACTACTGAGCTCTTGCGCCTCAATGAGAGAGCCTGCGTGCCGCAAACTACCGAGCCCATGTGCTCTGGAACCCGCACGCCACAACTAGAGAGCCCACGCACCCTGGAGCCTGCCCACTACAACTAGAGAGAGAAAACCTGCCGCTACAACTAGAGAGAAGCCCGCGCGCCACAACGAAGAGCCTGCACCACAGTGAAAGATCCTGCATGCCTCAACAAAGATCCCACATGCCACAACTAAAACCCGACACAGCCAGAAAAGAAATGATGACTAATTGGAGGACATTTAAAAATTCTCTTCTCACCGGATCATTTTCTAAAAATTATATTCTCAAACATATCAATCATCATCCACTTGTACTTTGACAGCTTTACAAACAATCCACATTTTGAAAAACTCTTTCAAACAAATCTTGGCAAATGTTTCCTGCTTTTCTGACGCTTATAATGACAGTGTTATTTTCATTTGTTTAGTTACGTTTCGTTCTCTTATCTGACATGGCCACATGATCCAGCATTGTTTTTCAAGTCTTCTTTTTAATTTAACAAAGTAATTCATCAATTGGAAGCAACGATTTTTGTTTTGTTTTGCTTTAAGAAGTCCCCTTTAGTGATCAGGAAAGATAACAGATTTAAAAGAAGGAATGGCCAATGCATTTTCTTTGTAAATCATTTTAGAGTTGAAAAATACCTTATAAATCACCACATTCACTGTCCTTATTTTCCGCATAAGAATAGAGATTGTGATTTGCTCAATGAATCATGTAAAGGTCATAGTTCAGGATTAGACTCCAGGGCTACATCTTAGCATATCTGTTCTTTTAAAAAAATTTTTATTGGGGTATAGTTAATTTACAATGTTGTGTTAGTTTCTGCTGTACAACAAATTGAATCAGTTATACATATTCATATATCCACTCTTTTTCAGATTCTATTCCCATATAGGCCAGTACAGAGTATTGAGCAGAGTTCCCTGTGCTGTACAGTAGGTACTTATTAGTTATCTATTTTATATACAGTAGTGTGTATACAGCATGTCTGTTCTTAACTAGTTCCAAGTAAGTTAGACTGATGATCACTAAATACTACTGCAGAGCTCAAACTATGACTCCAGAAATTGAAGTGCATACGATTTTAGTCCTTAAAAAAAAAGCCGCTCTACTGTGCTGTCTACAGATGTTAAGAATCACTATTATATCACACTTGATAAATGCTTATCAAGAATATTACTTTTGGGGCTTCCCTGGTGGCACAGTGGTTAAGAATCCGCCTGCCAATGCAGGGGACACGGGTTCGATCCCTGGTCCGGGAAGATCCCACATGCCACGGAGCAACTAAGCCCACGAGCCACAACTACTGAAGCCCACGCACCTAGTGCCCATGAGCCACAACTACTAAGCCTGTGAGCCACAACTACTAAAGCCCGCGTGCCTAGAGCCCGTGAGCCACAACAAGAGAAGCCACCGCGATGAGAAGCCCTCGCACCACAACTAAGAGTAGCCGCCGCTCGCTGCAACTAGAGAAAGCCCACGCGCAGCAACGAAGACCCAACGCAGCCAAATATAAATAAATAAATAAAATAAATTTTTAAAAAAAGAATATTACTTCTGGAGACATTTTATGAAAGTCACACAAAATGCATCACATACATCTTACACATAACACTATATTTAAATCCTTAATGTCATGATCATTGTTGAGAAGGGACTACTCTTTGTCATATCAAATTTTTCTTAAGAAGGTGACACAAATGTAGGACATGCAGTGTGATCACGGTGTATCCGAATCAGAGAGGAGTAATTATGAATCACAGAGGAACTGTTCCCAGGACTGCTGAAAAATATTTGGTCCTTTGGTCACCAGCATTCATCGGACATACCTGGATCACTGCCCGCATACCCCTGTATCTTTCTTATTTGTGGAAACGTGTGTCTCACTAGACTGTCTCACTAGACTTAAAGGCAGAAATGATGTGTTTGCCATTCATCCTTTCATATCCAGCATCTAAAACACTGCCTGGCACACAGGAGCAAATAAATATATAAAGGAATGAATGAATGGACAACTGAATCTCTGATGGAATTCCTGTATTGTCACATAGATTTATGACAGTGAAAGAGTGGTTTATAATCTCAGTGAAGGCAGCAAAGTAGGTGCTATACTTTAAAAAAAGAAAATAGCCTCCTATGTCTTGCACAATGTGAACAATGCAGCAAATGTGATTAAATGATTAACGAGTGAGGAGAAGCATAAGTTTCTCCACTTACTTGCAAGCAAGCCAACTCCACTTGCAAGGGATCCGACCCAGGCTGTTTTCCCCTTCCCTTCACCAAAGGCGTCCAGCCATTCTACGTACAAGACGCCAACAGCTAGCGGAGATCCGTAACACAAAAACTGAGTAAAGAGGGAGGCCAGTACAATCACCCAGGCCCAGCCACCGTCAGGTGGCTTCTTAAATTCCATTGTAATGTGAGATCAAGGCGGTGTTTCTCTGTAGGTCCTAAGCAAAAACAAAAAGAAAAAAAGAAAAGCATATTTAGAGTGTAGCGAGGCATGGTATTTTAGATTAAAAATATCTCCTCCCAAATTGAAACATAAAAAAAGTTCTCTAAAAATATAAGAGGAAAAGGATAAAATATCATCGATATACCAAGTTAACTTTAAAATTTTGATTTCTGATTTGAATACGTAATACACCCACATGTTTCCAAAAAGATGTTTTTTATATCATAAAAAGGATAAATTCGGAGTTTGGGATTAACATATACACACTACCATATATAAAATAGATAACCAACGGGGACCTACTGTATAGCACAGGGAACTCTATTCGATATTTTTGTAATAACCTAGAAGGGAAAAAGACTGGGAATCACTGTGCACCTGAAACTCACACGACATTGTAAATCAACTATACTTCAATTTTTCAAAAAGGCATAGAGTGTAGGGTGTAAAGTCTTCTTCCCAAACTTGCCCCCGTTCACCAGGTTCCCACCCCAACCCAAGCACAGGAAATCACTGTTTTTGGTTTCCTGTGGCACGCTGAGTTCCCCAGGACACACTCTTACTTATTAGCAAGGGGAGGTTTACTAAAAGTGTTCTCTTTCTATGGAAGAAACCAGACAGCAGCAGGAGAAGTTAAATTACCATGCAGCTTAAGGAAGGGGATTTCTAAAGCTGGCTGACCCTTCAGAGTTGCCCTGAGTTGGGGGTGGGAAGCTGGCCCTTCACACCCCCATGTTGCTAATTCACTGATTGCAGGCCACCCCAGAAGGGGGCATGACCTCAGGTGAGGTGACTCTCTTCAAAAGAGGCAATCATTACCCATGGGGTTTGTTCCCTGAAGGACATCTGTCAGCAGCCCTTCAGCTGCTTCAGCAAGAAATCTTTCATTCCTAAGGGGGTCTGGAGGCAGCACATCACAATGTTCACACTCGAGTATCCTTCCAGAGTTTCTTTATGAATATGCAAGCAAAACCAAGCAAACAGTCTTAGATTTCCTTTTTTCAACAAAAAGTGGATACTGTACATTCTATTCCATGCCTTGTTTTATTCGCTTAACATCCTCGGGAACGCTTCCCTATCAACACATAGAGAGCATCCTTAGTCTTCTTTCTTAAATACACACATATGACTGTATACTTGTTTGTTTGTTTTCCTTATTGAATAGGCAAAACATTCACATGGTTCAAAAATGAAAAAAATGACAACGAATATACAGTCTCCATCTACCTAGTTCCCACCTAACTTCATTCTCTCCACCAGTAACCAACGCTTCTTGTTTCTTTTATAACCTTCCAGAATTAATTTATGAGTACATAAGCTAACTCATATACAGATTTCCTCTAATTTTTTTTTTTTTTTTTTGCGGTACGCGGGCCTCTCACCGTTGTGGTCTCTCCCGTTGTGGAGCACAGGCTCCAGACGCGCAGGCTCAGCGGCCATGGCTCACGGGCCCAGCCGCTCCGTGGCACGCGGGATCCTCCCGGACCGGGGCACGAACCCGTGTCCCCTGCATCAGCAGGCGGACCCTCAACCACTGCGCCACCAGGGAAGCCCTCCTCTAATTTTTTACACAAAAAAATAGCATATTATATACATTGGTGTGTGTCTTGCTTTTTTTCACTTGACAAATACCTTGCAATGCATACATAGTAACCTTCCTCATCCTTTCTTTCTGCTACATTGTGTTCCAGTAATTCTTAATTGTTTAACCAGTCCCCATGGCTTCCAATGAAAAACAATGCTGCAGTGAATAACCTTACATACACATTTATCTTTCTACATACGTGTCAGGAATTGCTGAGTCAATTACAAATATACATTTGTAGCTGTAATTAGCATTAGCAAATTGACTTCAAGGGATTAAACGGATTTACAAGATCCCCAGCAACTTTGGGTGTGTTGTGAAACTTTTGATTTTTGCCGATTTGTTCGCTTTAAAACAGTATTTCATTATAGTTTTAATGTGCATTTCTCAACATTCTCTGAACGATGTGTGTCGTTCCATAGGTGAAAAGCCATTTGTAATTCGTATCTAATTCTTGGGAATATATGGGTGTTTCTGGATTTTTCTTTCTGTTCCACTGATCCGTCTATTCACTCACCATATCACATTTGTTTAACTACTAAGTCGTTTTTTTTTGCGGCTGCGCCACGAGGCTTGTAGGGTCCTAGCTCTCCGAGCAGAGATTGAAGCCGAGCCCTCGGCAGTGAGAGCGCAGAGTCCTTCATGGTGCTGCTTCCAAGGCTGAGATAGATATATTTCACAAAGTTAAGAAAAAAAGTTTCTACTTTTGAGTATTATAATAAAGTTTTTTGTTTTTTTTTTTTTTTTTTGCGGTACGCGGGCCTCTCACTGTTGTGGCCTCTCCCGTTGCGGAGCAACAGGCTCCGGACGTGCAGGCTCAGCGGCCATGGCTCACGGGCGCAGCCGCTCCACGGCATGTGGGATCTTCCCGGACCGGGGCACGAACCCGTGTTCCCTGCATCGGCAGGCGGACTCTCAACCACTGTGCCACCAGGGAAGCCCTATTATAAAGAATGTTTATTAAACTTTTCTGAAATGCATTTCCAGTGCATAGGGAGACAATTATGATTTGCTCCTTTTAATTTTGAATATAACAAAATCTGTATTTCTACTAGTGAACCATACTTGAATCAGTAGACTAAATCCTCCCTGGTTCATCCCCTACTTGGATTATGTCAGTCTATTTGAGGGAGGGTTAAATTCATAAGTGAGATTTGTCTCTTTTTGTTTTTAATTTTGACTAGGTTTTGGTATCAAAATGATATTTTAAAGGAATTTGAAACATTCATTCTTTCGAAGTTCTGAAACAGTTTACATAGCAATGGATTTGGAGGGCCCAGGCCTGAACTTCCTGCCCCCAACAGGGCCTCCCACTTAACCCTCACCTCCTGTCTCTCTTCACCATGCCAGGTTTACAGTCAGGTTCAACAGCCTTCTTTGCGCACAGATTTTTGCCAAACCATCCCCTTGGCTGTAGTTTCAACAGATAATAGGTAGAGAGAGTAGGAATATCATTCATCCGTTCATGCGTATCCCTAATTAGATGGTGAGGCATGTGGCTACCTTAGAGAGTCCTAGTTACACCCATCAACTTACCTGAGCCTCAGTGAATCTCTCCATTTTGACATTCAAAGCCCTGGGGAAAAATCACGTCACCACCCGCCATAGGATTTGGTACGAATTAACTTTCAATATTTCATAACTGAAAACTGAAAGATATTACAATTTGTGCACAAAAGCGTGGAGTCTAAAATCCAGTCTCCCAGAACACATGATTGTGTTAGCAGACAGAATACTCTAAACTTCCAAATATCGAAACCCTCTGAAGTGTTCAGATATGCCCCTTCATCAGAAGTTTACTCTCTCCAGTACCTACTCTATTGTAAAAGTAAATAATAAAATTCTGTTCCTCCTAATGACAACGTAGTACTCTGAAATTCCCGTTTAGAATGCCTTTTAAAGAAAAGATAGCCTTAATTTCCTAAACTAGATAATATATGATAGCAATAGCCAAACACCTAATGAGACTAAAAGGCTGTATAAAAACAAACGCATAAGACACTGTCCTTCATTTAAATCTTCAAATTACAGCACTCCAGGAAAAGTACACATTTACAAAGCACAGCACCACGATCATAAATAAAGCCAGTATTTTCTGGAGGGCAGGGGGAAGGCAGTGAAAGGGTGAGGAACATCTCCCTTGCCAGTTTGCAAACTGAAGTAGACAGAAATGCCTTTATACACCAAGTACCTTTGCCTTGCTTTGTTCTGCTTTGCCTCGCCTCGGGTGACATTTCAACACATAGGACAGAAGCCAGAGAAATTCTTCTCACAGTAAATATTTGGGAGAGCAAACCTTTGAAATACAAAGCTTCCATATATATCAACTTAGACTAGAAAGACAAGTTTTTATAAAGGGTTGGCTAAGAGCTTCTGACCTTTAATTGTCACATAGTTTGAGATACTTGTAGCCTGAAGAGAACATGGTGAAAAATACCATTTAGTGATTTCTTGTTTTCTGTCAGGGCAACACATTTCTCCCGTACTTTCCGCTATTCCTTAGATGTTGCCCACCTGCTAGTTCTCTGATATTCTATGTTCTGCAAGGTGATTTCACAAATAGACTAGCCTTTCCTCCCTGCTGTAATGGTACTCAATTTCCTTTGGAGCACGTGGATCTTCCTCATGGGTAGATGGTTGGTGGGACCATTATTCAAGGTTCCTTGATCTTGACCTATGGAGTAGAACCTGATCCAAACAAGGCCAGTAGGACCTCTCTCCCAGGATCCTGAATCTCAAGTGAAATCCTCTAATAAAAGAAAAATATTTGGAGTTTATTGATCCCAGTGGTGGTGCATTAAAGAAACCCTCTGTCAGATCCTACTACCTTTGCTCCCTAGGGATACCCAAGCCTGGTTTCTCCAGCCTTCCATTTCATTCTATGAGCTAACATAGTAAATTATTTTGTTAAGTTAGCTGGTATTTGTTTCTTTTAAGTGCAACAGAATAAACATGTTGTGAGTATGCAGTAATTTCAAGTTGATTATTTTAACCATCCGTACCCTGCTTGATCCTATCTGGGCAAAAGGTTAAGCTTAAGAGTATAGTCTATGACCCCAAATACAGGAAATAGAGATACGCCATACCTTTTTTTCTGAAAATTTCATCTTATTAATCCTCCTCCTTGACAACTTATGATCCAATATGATAAAAGGCCTTCCCTGGCATCCTTGTACATAAAAAGTCTAAATTAACTGAAATTTCCACTAAGCCCACTTATCCTAATATTTACAGAAATGCAGTGTTATAAAAATGGAATCTTCATTGAAAAAGCTTTTTGATCACTTTCAATTTAAATCATATTGCACTCAATACCAAAGGAAATCAGAAGGAAGATAAGACATCGCCCTTGCCATCTAGGAGCTTATAACCCCGTTAGGAAGGTAAGATACGCTCACAAGAGAGTATATAGTTACGTGACACAGAGGTGGGTAGATGGTAAACCTTCAGGAGTCAGAGGGAATGAAAGCAATCAGGGCAGGAGCAGGAGTGGAAGCCCTCACAAAGCAGGTTCGTTCTCAAGAATAATGTAGAGGCTCATGAAAGGGGGGCTCAGACAAGAGGATCAAGATTAATATGGGTGTGGAATCAGGAAAAGGCTTAATAGGTTTCGTGTAAAGTGAAGAGGGCAGACCTTACAAGGCTCCCAGAGGAAAATTAGAAATTCCTGAAACTTAACAGTAAAGTGTCTCAAGAAGCCTGTGTTTATAGCCCCAAGATAGGATTCTTTTTACACTTTTTGTAATAAATCCTGGCACTAATAATAACCCATTTATATTAACTAAGTGGTGTGTTTTTTCCCTAAAAAAATAGCAAGATCAGTAAGTACCAGAACATGTTGTTTTATTCCATGAGTATATTCAAAGGTTTGGGAATGTATTCATATGACTGTATAAAAATATGCTTCTAGGAAACACATGCATTGTAGTATATTCTAGTACATCCTTTGAGAATTTGGAATCTTTTAACCTGTGTTAACAAATTCAGACTCTGCATGACAAGACGTCTTATAAAATTCAAAATTAGAAGCCATTTTGAAAGACAATTTGAACAGCACTGTAATTTAGGGGTAGTTTTGTCACACGACAGAGTCTGATGGGATATCACAAAATTAACTTTAACTTATAATTTAAGTGTATTTCTTATCTTTAACTTAAAAATTAAATGTATTCTGGAGAGCAGCCAAGATGACAGAGTAGAAAGACCCTGAGCTCACCTCCTCTCATGAGCACACCAATATCACAACTATCTGCAGAACAGCTGTCGATGAAAATGACTGGAACCTATCAGAAAAGATCTTCTACTGAAACCGAGCAGGACCCTGTGGGGCTCCTGGGCACGGACCCTTTCTCTCCCCCATTCCTTGTAGGGAATGACCTCCATGACCTTCCCTGAGCCCCAAAGGGCAGGTTCAAACAGTCGCTAATCAGGAGGAAGGGAGGGGATGCAGAGACGAAGGAGGAGCAGCTAAGAAACAACAGTGCAGCCTTGGGGCAGGGTCCTGTTCAGCCTGAAGGGATACACATAACAATATCTTTGAGCAATTTATAGAACTAAAGCCCCCAACAAATGGAAGATGTCAGCATTCTTCATTCCAGAGAAGACCACCTGGGACCAGATTAAAGGAACCAGAGAAGCTCATTAAAAGATTACCTGAGACCAGATTAAAGGAGTGCAGGCCCTGTACACATCCTAGTCTTATCAGCAACCCCACCCTTGAACCCTTGCTATAAAACTCCTCACCAAATCTCCCTGGGTTGGGACACACAGTTTTCGAGGGTGGGACGCTACTGTGTCCCCTTTTGCCTGTCAAAGCAATAAAGCTATTCTTTCCTACTTCACCCAAAACCCTGTCTCTGAGATTCGATCTGACACTGGTGCACAGAGGTCGAGCTTTCAGCATCACTACAACTAAAGACATAAAGAAAGAACCACAGTGACACGGGTAGGAGGGGCAGACTTGTGATATAATCAAATCCCATACCTCCAGGTGGGTGACCCACAAACTGGAGAATAACTGTACTGCAGAGGCTCTCCCACAGGAGTGAGGTTCTGAGCCCCACATCGGGCTCCCTACCCGAGGGTTCTGCACTGGGAAGATGAGCCCCCAGAGCATTTGGCTTTGAAGGCCACCAGGGTTTAATTTTGGCAGCCCCACAGGACTAGCAGAAATAAAGACTTCACCCTTAAAGGGTGAACACAGAATCTCACAGGCACTGGGATCCAGGGAAAAAGCGGTAATTTGATAAGAGCCTGGGCCAGGCCTAACCAGCTAGTCTTGAAGGGTAAATAGGTATGCACCCAACATACGAGCACCTCAATATATAAGGCAAATGTTAACAGACATAAAAGGAGAAATCAACCATGACACAATACTAGGGGATTTTAACACCCCCTTACACCAATGGACAGATCATCCAGACAGAAAATCAGTAAGAAAACACAGGCCTTAAATAACACTTTAGACCAAATGGACTTAATTCATATATAGAGAGAGCATTCCATCTGAAAGCATTAGAATATATATTCTTTTCAAGTGCACATGGAACATTCTCCAAGATAAATCACATGTTAGGCCACAAAACAATTCTTGGTAAATTTATGAAAACTGAAATCATATAAAGCATCTTTTCCAACCACAACACTTTGAGGCTAGAAATCAACTACAAGAAAAAAACTGCAAAACACATAAACATATGTTGGCTAAACAACATGGTACTAAACAGCTAATGGATCACTGAAGAAATCAAAGAGGAAATTTTAAAATACCTAGAGACAAATGAAAACAAAAACGCGATGATCCAAAACCTATGACACAGCAAAAGCAGTTTTAAGAGGGAAGTTTATAGCAATACAAGCTTACCGCAGGAAACAAGAAAAATTACAAATAAACAACCTAAACTTATACCTAAAGGAATTGAAGAAAGAAGAACAAACAAAACCCAAAGTTAGTGGAAGGAAAGAAATCATAAAGATCAGAGCAGAGACAAATGAAATAGACATTTAAAAAACAATAGAAAATATCATAAAATGATACTAAAATCTGGTTCTTTGAAAAAATAAACAACAAAAACAAATATATACATCATGATGGTAATTCCCTGGTGATCCAGTGGTTAGCATTCCACCCTTCCACTGAAGGGGGCATGGGATTGATCCCTGGATGGGGAACTAAGATCCCGCATGCCACGTGGCATGGCCAAGAAAAAATAAAATAAAATTAAAAATTAAGTAAACAAAATTGATAAACCTTTAGCAGACTCATCAAGAAAAAGAGGGTGAGTGCTCAAATCAATGAAATTAGAAACAAAAAGGAGAAGTTACAACCAACACCACAGAAATACAAAGGATCATAAGAGACTACTATGAACAACTCTATGCCAATAAAATGGACAACCTAGAAGAAATGACAAATTCTTAGAAAGGTACAATCTCCCAAGACTGAACCAGGAAGAAACAGAAAATATGAACAGACCAATTACCAGTAATGAAACTGAAGCAGTAATTTAGTGCTCACTTCAGCAGCACATATACTAAAATTGAAGCAGTAATTTAAAAACTCCCAGCAGGGCTTCCCTGGTGGTGCAGTGGTTGAGAGTCCGCCTGCCGATGCAGGGGATACGGGTTCGTGCCCCTGTCTGGGGGGATCCCGCGTGCCGTGGAGCGGCTGGGCTCGTGGGCCATGGCCGCTGGGCCTGTACGTCTGGAGCCTGTGCTCCGCGGCGGGAGAGGCCACAGCGGTGGGAGGCCCATGTACCGCACAAAGAAAAAAAACCCAAAAAATTCCCAGCAAACCAAAGTCCAGGACCAAATGGCCTCACAGGTGAATTCTACCAAACATTTAAAGAGTTAACACCTATCCTTCTGAAACTATTCCAAAAAACTGCAGAGGAAGGAATACTTCAGAACTCATTCTATGAGGCCAGCATCACCCTGATACCAAAACCAGACAAAAGTATCACAAAAACAGAAAATTACAGGCCACTATCACTGATGAACACAGATGCAAAAATCCTCAACAAAATACTTGCAAACCCAATCCAACAATACATTAAAAGGATCATACACCATGATTAAGTGGGATTTATCCCAGGGATGCAAAGATTTTTCAATATCTGCAAATCAATTAAAGTGGTACACCACATTAAAAAATACAAGAATAAAAACAATATGATCATCTCAGTATATGCAGAAAAAGCTTTTGATAAAATTCAACATCCATTTTATGATAAAAACTCTCCATAAAGCCAGTACAGAGGGAACATACCTCAACATAATAAAGGCCATACATGACAAACCCACAGCTAAAATCATACTCAATGGTGAAAAGCTGAAAGCATTCCTCTAAGATCAGAAAAAAGACAAGGATGCCCACTCTTACCACTTTTATTCAGCATAGTTTTGGAAGTCCTAGCCACAGCAATCAGAGAAGAAAAATAAATAAAAAGAATCCAAATTGGAAAGGAATAAGTGAAACTGTCACTACTTGCAGATGGCATGATACTATATACAGAAGATCCTAAAGAAGCCATTAGAAAACTACTAGAGCTCATCAATGAATTCAGTAAACTTGCAAGATACAAAACTAATATACAGAAATTTGCTGCATTTCCGTACAGTAACATAGAAATATCAGAAAGAGAAATTAAGAAAATAATCCCACTTACTATTGTATCAAAAAGAATAAAATACCTAGGAATAAATCTACCTCAGGAGGTAAAAGACCTGTGCTCTGAAAACTATAAGATGCTGATGAAAGAAATTGAAGACAACACAAATAAATGGAAAGATATACCATGCTCTTGGATTGGAAGAATCAGTATTGTTAAAATGACCATACTACCCAAAGCAATCTACAGATTCAGTACAATCCCTATCAAAATACCCATGGCATTTTCCACAGAACTAGAACAAATAATTTTAAAATTTGTATGAAAATACAAAAGACCCCAAAGAGCTAAAAACAATCTTGAGAAAGAAGAACAGAGCTGGAGGAATCAAATTCCTTGACTTCAGACTATACTACAAAGCTACAGTAATCAAAACAGTATGGTACTGGCATAAAAATAGACACATATATCAAAGGAACACGATAGAAAGCCCCAAAATAAACCCATATACTTATTGTCAATTAACCTACAACAAAGGAGGCAAAAATATACAATGGAGAAAAGATGGTTTCTTCAATAAGCAGTGCTGGGAAAACTGGACAGCTACATGGAAAAGGATAAAATTAGGACATTCTCTAACACCATATACAAAAATAAACTCAAAATGGATTAAAGGCCTAAAGCTAAGACTGGATACTATAAAACTCCTATAGGAAAACAAAGGCAGAACACTCTTTGACATACATTGCAGCAATATGTTTTGGATCCGTTTCCTAAAGTCAAGGAAATAAAAGCAAAACTAAACAAATGGAACCTAATTAAATTTAAAAGCTTTTGCACAGCAAGGACTCTCCTGGTGGCACAGTGGTTAAGAATCCACCTGCCAATGCAGGGAACACAGGTCCAAGCCCTGGACCGGGAAGATCCCACATGCCGCAGAGCAATGAAGCCCATGCGCCACAACTACTGAGCCTGTGCTCTAGAGCCCGTGAGCCACAACTACTGAAGCCCATGCGCCCACAGCCTGTGCTCCGCAACAAGAGAAGCCACCACGAGAAGCCTGCGCACCACAACAAAGAGTAGCCCCCACTCATTGCAACCAGAGAAAGCCCGCGCGCAGCAACAGAGACCCAACGCAGCCAAAAATAAATAAGTAAAATAAATAAATTTATTTAAAAAAATAAATAAAAGCTTTTGCACAGCAAAGGAAACAATAAACAAAATGAAAAGACGACCTACTGAATGGGAGAAGATATTTGCAAATGATATGACTGACAAGGGATTGCTATCCAACATATATAAACAGCTCATACAACTCAACACCAAAAATACAAAACAACCTGATATAAATATGGGCAGGGGCTTCCCTGGTGGCGCAGTGGTTGAGAGTCCGCCTGCCGATGCAGGGGACACGGGTTCGTGCCCCGGTCCGGGAAGATCCCACATGCCGCGGAGCGGCTGGGCCCGTGAGCCATGGCCGCTGAGCCTGCGCGTCCGGAGCCTGTGCTCTGCAAGGGGAGAGGCCACAACAGTGAGAGGCCCACGTACCACAAAAAAAAAAAAAAGAGAAAAAAATGGGCAGGGGCTTCCCTGGTGGCACAGTGGTTAAGAATCCGCCTGCCGATGCAGGGGACACGGGTTCGAGCCCCAGTCCGGGAAGATCCCACATGCCGCGGAGCAACTAGGCCCGTGAGCCACAAATACCGAGCCTGCGCGTCTGGAGCTTGTGCTTCGCAACAAGAGAGGCTGTGACAGTGAGAGGCCCGTGCACTGTGATGAACAGTGGCCCCCACTCGCCACAACTAGAGAAAGCCCACGCACAGAAACGAAGACCCAACACAGCCAAAATAAATAAATAAATTAATTAATTAATTAATTAAAATGGGCAGAAGAACTGAATAGACATTTTTCCAAAGAGGAAATACAGACGGCCAACAGGCATATGAAAAGGTGCTCAACATCGCTAATATCTTTCACCGGCCATGGCTCACCGGCCCAGCCGCTCCGCGGCATGTGAGATCTTCCCAGACTGGGGCACGAACCCGTGTCCCCTGCATAGGCAGGAGGACTCTCAACCACTGCGCCACCAGGGAAGCCCAACATCGCTAATACCAAGGAAATGCAGATCAAAACCACAATGAGATATCACCTCACACCTTTCAGAATGGCTATCATCAAAAAGAATATAAATAACAATGTTGGTGAGGATGTGGAGAAAAGGGAACCGTCATACGCTGTTGGTGGAAATGTAAGTTGGTGCAGCCAGTGTGGAAAACAGTATGGATGTTTCTCAAAGAAATAAAAATAAAACTACCATATGACCCAGCAGTTCCAATCTTGGGTATATATCCCCCCCAAAACAAAAACACTAATGGAAAAGATACATGCACCCCAATGTTCATAGCAGCATTATTTATAATTGCCAAGGTAGGAAAGCTACCTAATTAAGGGTCCATCAACAGATGAATGAATAAAGAAGGTGTGGTATGTGTATACAATGGAATACTACTCAGCCATAAGAAAGAATGAAACTTTGCCATTTGCAGCAACATGAATAGACTTGGAGGGCATTAGGCTAAGTGAAATAAGTCAGACAGAAAAAGACAAATACTGTATGATATCACTTATTTGTGGACTCTAAAAAATATAACTAGTGAATACAACAAAAAAGAAGCACACTCACAGATACAGAGAACAAACTAGTGGTTAACAGTGGCGAGGGGGGAGCAATACAGGGGTAGGGGAGTGGGAGGTACACACTACTGGGTGTAAGACAGGCTCAAGAATGTATTGCAGAACAGGGGTAATACAGCCAATATTTTGTAATAATTGTAAATGGAAAGTAACCTTTAAAAATTGTATAAAAATTTAAAAACTTTTTAAAAATAAAATCCCTGACGAAGTAAAAAAATATTGATCTTTTTTAAAAAATTAAATATATTCCACATATTATAAACCTCCCGTGGACAAGAAAGGAGAACATGAAGTAAAACAAACCATAATAAAATATCATTATTCAACAAAGTTCTATTATCATTAGTATAAAGGATAGCATGTCTCTTAAAGCTAGAATTTGTTTTGTTAAAGGGAAAGAAGAGTTAGGTAAATTCCAAGACATTTCCTTCGGAAAATGAAAAGGACTGCTGAAAGTCTACTTTTCACTCATGGTAAAATTTTAAGCTCCAATGTCTAGTACGGCATTCAGTTCGGTTCAAATGATGCCAAGTCTTTGTTATTTCCCTAACTCTACACTGGCTGAAAATTTCTATTCTCCCAGATATAGGATGTCAGAATTGCATATTAGACATTTATGAACATTTAATGTTGACACAGAAGCTTCCTGTCCCTGAAATGTATGCAAATGTTCTGTACTATTTTTTGCCAAATACAGAGTGATTTACAACTGTCTGATCTTATTTTCAGTTAATAGCTGCGTCTTGCCTTTGTTCCCCCCATAATTATTTTTCTCTAAAAACTTCTTTCTGAATGTTACCTTTAAATATCTCATTAGAGAGTCCCAGATATATTTTCTACTTGAATTACAGAAGTAGGTAAAAACAGCAAATTTTTATTTGAATCTTAGACACTACCAAATTATCTGGTGCTGAATTGTCACTTTAATTGAGAGCCTAGGATCATGGACTACATCCTGGGAAAAAATGGTTGATTCCGAGTTGATTTTGTCTTGATCTAGGCATCTGTGAGGAGTGTCAAAAGTCTGAATCATCCTGCGTTTCATGATCTTCCTTCATTTACATTAATGCCACTTTTATTATGTGGGAAGCTCTAAACCATAGGCCAGGAGGTGGAGAATAGAAACGTTTCCATGCTGCTGGTGGGGATGAAAAGGCTGCCTCCACTTTGGAAAACAGTTTGAGGAGTGGGCATGGGGAATGACTGCTAGAGGGACAAGGTTTCTTTGGGGTGATAAAAATATTTTACAATGATTTTAAAATGTTTTAAAAGTAGATTGTGGGGCTTCCCTGGTGGCACAGTGGTTGAGAGTCCGCCTGCCGATGCAGGGGACACGGGTTTGTGCCCCGGTCCGGGAAGATCCCACATGTCACGGAGCAGCTAAGCCTGTGAGCCATGGCCGCTGAGCCTGCACATCCGGAGCCTGTGCTCTGCAACGGGAGAGGCCACAACAGTGAGAGGCCCGCGTACCGCAAAAAAAAGTAGATTGTGGTACAGTTTGCACAACTCTTGAATAAAATCCACTCAGCAGCACACAGTAAGTGGGGGCATTTTATCATATGTGAATTTTATCTCGATAAAGCTGTCAAAAGAAAACACATTCAAAAGCTCCTAGAGGGGCTTCCCTGGCGGTCCAGGGGTTAAGACCCTGCACTCCTGATGCAGGGGGCCCGGGTTCCATCCCTGGTTAGGGAACTAGATCCTGCATGCCGCAACTAAAGATCCCGCATGCCACAATGAAGACCCAGTGCAATCAAATAAATAAATATTAAAAATTTTTTTTAAATATTAAAAATTTTTTTTTTTAGAAAACCACAAAAGTGCCTAGAAATTATGTTTCAGTTCTGACTCCAGTACAGGTAACAAGTTTCTGCTCAAACTAAAGAGCAGACCTGCTCGGCCAGAACTGTTCTAGTGTTAGTATTGCTCTTCCCCTATTGTGCCTTTTGCCCATCCAGCCATGCATCATTTATTCTCCACCACCACAGTTTGGGAAAAAGGTATTCTGGGAATTGAGAGGAACAATTATTTGGGAATTCTAACAAAAATGTAGGTAAACAAATCATTCTTTGGGTGTTGTAATAAAAATGAAGGTAAGCAAATAATTCTTTGTGAATTCTATTAAAAGATAAACAAACATACACTAATACATACTAAAGCTCATAGCTGAACATAAATTAATTAAATTTCATTTACTGGGAGACAGTATAAGCAAGGTAGTTAAGAGGCATATCATATATCACCTATATGTGGAATCTAAAAAAAGAGGTGATACAAATGAACTTATATACAAAACAGACTTATTACCAAAAAAAAAGATGTATAAATAATGATGTATAAGATGTATAATGTATAATGTATAAGATGTATAATGATGTATAAATAATGAGTCCTCTTTTTATCACAGCTATTATTCCACTTCTACTTTCACTTTCCTATTTCTTAAGCACTTCCATTCTATCATGTGTCTGAGGGATGAAAAGTGCAGCATCTGCAGTTATCAGTAGCAAAAATGTCAACACTGTTATGACTGATTTTTGATAATTTATGAGTAATATAAAGCTTTAAAATAATATATAAATTCCCTCCGGGTCAAAAAACGTAAACTTTCAAGTGAACCTATATGTTGATTCATATATTAGAGCACAAAGTCACATTAGCACATTAGTCCTTCAAAAGTTATAGTCACTGGATCAATTTTGTCACTTTCCAATGACATTTCATAATCAGTGCAGTTTATGATTTCTCCTCTAAAGTAAAACAATTTTAGTTATATATCAATGTTTTTTATTATTTTATTTATTTTTGGCTGTGTCAGGTCTTAGTTGCGACACTAGGGATCTTTATTGCGGCATGCGGGATCTTTCATTGCGGCACGTGGGCTCTTTGTTGCGGCATACGGGTTTCTCTCTAGTTGTGGTGTGCAGGCTCCAGAGTGCGTGGGCTCAGTAGTTGCGGCACGTGGGCTTAGTTGCCCGGCAGCATGTGGGATCTTAGTTCCCCGACCAGGGATCGAACCTGTGGCCCCTGCAATGGAAGGTGGATTCTTTACCACTGGACCACCAGGAAAGTCCCCAGTATTATTTTTTAAAGGAAAAGAAAGAGAACCCACCCTATTGTCCTTCTAAATTAACTATTAAAACTCTTTGTAAAATCATATTGTCATCCTTATTTTATATATACACATGCACATATATATTTCTATATCTACAATTCTATAAGCATTTTCTACAATATTAAATAGCTATAAAAGAGAATGAACTCCAAATAATAATTTTAGTACAACTGTAAATCCCACTGTGGTGACCCAATCAGATTGTCTCAGAAGTCAAGAAAGGACTAAGCCACTTCAGACTCCTGGCATATTAAATAGTGTAGGGGAAGAAAAGCCTAAATGAGGATATAAAAATCAAGATATCTGTTTAATTTAATTTAAAAATTGATGCTATCAGGGACTTCCGTGATGGTCCAGTGGTTAAAACTCCATGCTTCCACTGCAGGGGCACAGGTTTGATTCCCGGTCAGAGAATTAAGATCCCACATGCTATGAGGCGTGACCAAAAAAAAATTAATGCTATCAGCCAAAAAAGTAGAAACAACCCAAGTATCCAACAACTGATAAATGGATAAATAAAATGTGGTATATCTACATATGGAATATTTTTTTCCTTTATTATAAACTATATTTACCTTTTGGTCTCCAAGTTAACTGAGGTGGTAGGTAGTTTTATTTTTTGTATTTTTTAATTTTTTAAAATTTATTTTATTGAAGCAAAGTTGATTTACAATGTTGTGTTAGTTTCTGGTATACAGCAAAGTGATTCACTTACATATATATATATATATTTTTTTTTATACTCTTTTCCATTATGGTTTATTATAGGATATTGAATATAATTCCCTGTGCTATAAAATAGGACCTTGTTGTTTATCCAGTCTATATGTAATAGTTAGCATCTGCTCATCCCAAACTCCCACTCCATCCCTCCCCCACCCCATCTCCCCCTTGGCAACCACAAGTCTGTTCTCTATGTCTGTGGGTCTGTTTCTGTACACAATGGAATACTGTTCAACAATAAAAAGGAATGAAGTACTGACACATGTTACAACATGGATGAACCTTAAAAACACTATGCTAAGTGAAAGCAGCCAATCACAGAAGACTACATATTGTATGGTTTCCCATTTATATGACACTTCCAGAATAGGCAAGTCTACAGAAACAGAAAGTAGAATAGCAGTTGCCTAGGGCTAGGAGGGTTGGGAGAAAAAGAGACGTGAATGCTGAGGGGTAGGAGGTTTCTTTTGGGGATGATGAAAATGTTTTAGAATTGATGATGGCTGCACAGGTCTGTGAATATACTAAAAATCATCAAATTGTACACTTTAAATAGATGAATTGTAAGGTTTGTGAATTATATTTTAATAAAGCTGTCATTTAAAAATTAATGCAAACCCCAACTGAATACGTTTGTCAAAATTCATCATATTGTACACATAACCACTGGATTTTATTGTATGCAAATTACACCTCAATGAAGCTGATTTTATAAAGAAAAATAATTAATGTTATGAACACACACACAGTTCCAGTGACCGTATATATGGCCTGAGTTGGACATAAAATCAACAATATGTGTTTGAGGCCTTTCATAAATGTAAGACCCCTCCCCAAGGCCAATGGCGGTCCTCCCCACCGATGTCCACACACCTCCCAACACACACACCCAGATTTTTGTTTCTTTTTGGCCTGACAGTTTCCTTAACGACCCCTCCAGTTCATGATTCTTTCATGTAACTTAACTAATGCAGACACGGTCACCTCCCAAGTTAGCTCATGATCACACCCAGATTTTTAACCCAGAAACAGGTTTAAACAAGGGCAATAAAATCAGATTATGTTTTGTTTATTCTGTTGTATTGTATCTCCTCAAAGAAAGCAGTAACAGAGCTTCTGTTTAAGTGCAGGAACAACTACACATCGTAAAAGAATCTAAGCAATGAAAATAAAACATAAATTCCAGGTTTCTGAAGAAAACGTCAGGGATCTTTGGCTGCTTTGTGTACATATAGAAGGACGTATAGAAAATGATATGGAGGGCTTCCCTGGTGGCACAGTGGTTAATAATCCGCCTGCCAATGCAGGAGACATGGGTTCGAGCCCTTGTCTGGGAATATCCCACTGGCGGCGGAACAACTGAGCCCATGCACCGCAACTACTGAGCGTGCACTCTAGAGCCCACGTGCCACAACTACTGAAGCCCGTGCACCTAGAGCCCGTGCTCTGCAACAAGAGAAGCCACCGCAATGAGAAGCCCGTGCACTGCAACAAAGAGTAGCCCCCGCTCGCCGCAACTAGAGAAAAGCCCGTGCACAGCAACGCAGAAAGAAAGAAGGAAAGAAAATGATATGGAGCAAGTTAACAACAGTTTCAATTGCTTGATAGTTTCCCTTTATTCCTCTTAGTTTCACCATAAAGACAGGGTAAAGAGGAAGAGAAGTTTTTCTAGTACCTGGTTCCACAGAGGTAGGAACTGAGTAATGGTTAAGATCATGAGCTTTGTTATTACATGTATATCTGGGTTCTGATCCAGTCGGCACTACTTACCATGTGCTTTTGAGCCAATTACTTAATGTTTCTGTGCCTCAGGCTTCCCATCTGTAAAATGGGATAATAGTTTAAAGTGCAAAGCTCGCTTACATGTGGAATCTTAAAAAGGGTACAAATGAACTTATCTACAAAACAGAAAGAGTCACAGATGTAGAAAACAAACTTATACCTCCCAAGGGGTAAGGGAGGGGGGAGGGATAAATTGGGAGATTGGGATTGACATATACACACTACTATATATAAAATAGATAACTAATAAGGACCTACTGTATAGCACAGGGAACTCTACTCAATACTCTACAATGGCGTATATGGGAAAAGAATCTAAAAAAGAATGAATATATGTATATGTATAACTGATTCACTTTGCTATACAGCAGAAACTAACACAACACTATAAATCAACTATACTCCAATAAAATTTTTTTTTAATTAAAAAAATAAAGTGCAAAGCTCAGTGCCTAGCACATAGCACTTTATTAAACATTACCTCTGATTTTGTAACTATAAGGGATTTCTAGGGACCTGATAGACATTTTCTAAGAAGTAGCTCCTGGTTACTTAAACCAGAGCTCGACAGCAACTAGTTACTGAATCATTTATCAATCTAGGGCTTCTAAGACTTTTTGATCTTTAGTTATTTCTTAATACTTAGAACATTTAAACCAAGATCTGGATATTGGCAGACTGTAATTCGGAATGATTCAAAACTGGGGTTTACTACTAGGATTTTGGTTTCAAGTTTAGGAATCCCAGAATGTGCATTTTTAAAAAGGTCACCCTATGGGGAATTCCCCGGCGATCCAGTGGTTAGGACTCGACGCTTTCACTGCTGTGGCCCCAAGTTCGATCCCTGCTCAGGGAACTAAGATCCCATAGGCCGAGCGGCGCGGTCAAACAAAAACCAAATCCCCTATGATTCTGACCCAGGTCATCTATAGATACACTCCGAAAACTGTCGCCCAACCACAGTGGGCACCAGAATCATCTAGGAAGCTTTTAAACATCCCTGATGCCAGGTCCTACCACCAGCCTGCTCCGGGGTGGAGCCTAACCCTTCCTGCCAGTCTAATGTGCAGCTGGGGTGAGAATCACTGCCCTATAGGATAGAGCACCTTCTGACCAACTGTCCCATATTCATCCCAGTGGGGGACGGACACAGGTGAGGGAGGGAAGAAGATAAAAAGCAGCTGGCGGCAGGGAGTGAATGGACCAAGTGGGAACTCTCTGCTTGGGGCCCATCCACTCCAACGCAGCACCCAGCACTTGGCTGTCCTTTTAGCTCTACCCTGTCATCTATACTGTCAAGGACAAAGCTTACTTACCCGCCACCCTCTCTACTGATCATCACTTCTAGGTTTCAAATGGAAGCAAAAGCAAAAATTCTTATAGGAGTGATGACCATGGTGAAAGTTAATTTCCTGCTTTTCTATAAAAGGGGAAAAATGCAGGAGGGGATCAATGCAGAAGGAGATCATGATACAAAAATTAGAAGATGATTACATCCATTTATCTGTTGTTTTTTTTTAATGAAAACAGGAAAAAGTGGTATAAGACAGTATATCAAACAAGTAAACAAAAATAAAATACCTCCACCATGCTAACACACCTAAGTGAACTGAAAGGTTACAGGAAGGTAAGCATCTCTCTCCAAAGAATCAGAAGTTTACAAAACAAAAGAGCAGAATAATTGGACTGTCTCAGGAGAGCATGACTTTTATTTTTCTAAGCACCCTGGAGTGCAGAGGCAAAAACAAAGGAATGGACAGTTGCCTGCTCTCTCTTCACTTGTGACATTTGGTTCTGTCCCCAATGGTGGCGGCAATGCTATTAACCCCATCCTTTGATGTGGCAAGTCCTCAAAATCTGCTGGCTGGTTTCTGGCAAGGGAACGAGCACTTTCACCTTTGCAGCTCCAAACAGCGCAAACATGAACACCACTGCCAGCCAGGAGAGAAAGAAGTCTTTTCCAGTCTCTCCCCATTGTCCCAAATGGCCACGCCTGGTGCACTGCTTCTAGAGCATCACACAACCTCCCATAATGCCATCCGGCTGCTGCACAGCAGCCCAAGAAAAGCCCCAGGAGGAGCAGCTTCAAGAATCTGCAGGCAGCCTGTGCCGAGACAGTCGCCCCACTGCTCTGGGTCCAAGCCACATGCCCCGGCCAGCCTCTGTAGTCTCCAGCCGAGCAGGCATGAGGGCAGGAGGGGAAACTTGGAGAAGATTCTAACGATGATGATATTGTTAACGGTGATGATGATAGTTACAATAAAGCTGTCAACGTGACTATGATGTCACCTATCAATGTGGTCACATCAGCAAAACATCTCAAGTTAGGGGAACAGAGTGGGGGAGAAGCTGGGATCTTTTAGTAATGGTATTATGTGGTCCCAAAGGATGGTTAGAATTCCACTTTTCTGTTATATCAATAGTTACAGTTTCTGGGAATTCCCTGGCGGTCCAGTGGTTAAGACTCTGTGCTTTCATTGCCATGGGCTGGGGTGCAATCCCTGGTAGGGGAGCTGAGATTCCACAAGCGGCACGACATGGCCAAAAAAAAAGATACCTAAGATCTTGTTTTCTAAACTAGTTCTCAAGAAAAAATGGTGACTCTATGGGCATCACAAAAGCAAACACGGGACCCCATTTTAAGGTTGCATCTCCACAGAAGCATGTATACTTTGCAGGGGATTTCAAACCTGGCTGCACTGTGGAATCACCTTGAGGGCTTAAAAATGACCAGTGTCTGAGCCTTCTCTTGACCCATGAAGACAGGATCTCTGGGGTTGAGGCCAGGTTGCTAAAGCGCTCCAGGTAATCTCCATGTCAAGTTCCTGACCGAAAGGAGTGCACCACCGCCCTAGCTTACATGATTGCTCTTCTTGGTGGACAAGCCTAAAATCAAAGACCTGACTGCTTTTAGTTATTTAAATTGATAGCTTTTATTTTTTAACCCACATCAAACATGGCTATGGAAAAAGATTTCAAATATCCTGAAATCCCAATGGTATCATAATACTATCCTTTCTTCGGAATTCTCTAAACAGTGGAACTAAGCAAAATTCCAAGAATTAAATGTACTCTTACTTAGCCATATCAAGGAATAACTTTTCATTACCATTTTCTATTAACACTTTCTATGTATCAGACATAGTGCCAGGATTTTCAAACGTTATCTTTTTAATCTACATAAGATGTATTAGGAGGATATTAATGACCCTCCTTCTACCTGCAGTATAACCACAGGATTTTTGCTAGACTCTACTCAAGGCTCTCGCCATTTAACCCTAGCATTCATTACCTAATGCACGTTCATAACTGGTCCGTAGGTTTGCATTCTTTTACTTTGGGAATTTGATTGGAAACCTTTTTTGAATGGATACTCTTTAACATAACTGAACATGCTAACATCCTTCAAGGGCTTACACTGGACAAACGAATGTCTAAATAATAATGATAACTTGACCACTTCAAGCACCTTTGAGAATAATACACAGAGTACTGTGGTCTTCAGATTTTCTTTGGCCCTAAGTCCCAAAAGTCTTTACCAAAGACATTTCTATTTATTCATAAAAGTCTTTCAATGTTCCTGTAGCAGATACACACACACACACACAAACCACTAAACACTACTAGTTAAATCAGTATATACACTCAGAGCCAGTATTCATCACTCCTTCTTCTATGTTCCCACTACATGTGGCTTGTGCCTCTCTTTTCTCTTTTTCTTATTTTATTTTTATTTTTTTTCCTGGCCTGCATTATTACTAGCCATTACTTGTCTTTCTCTTCACTATGCTGAAAATTCCTCAGGGTCAGGCCATACCTTATATTCTTTATGTTCTTTCCACATTCCTGCATGTAGTAGGCACTGAATAAATGTTTGCTGAATTTAACAGAAAAGGGTATTAAGCTATAGTTTGGGAAGCAGAGCAAAGCAGAGGGCTAGAGGAGTGTTGTCCGAACTCTGTAATGCATCGTGGGTCGTCAGATCAATTGTGAATTGTGATCAGCACTGTTTAAAACTGAAATTCAGGGGCTTCCCTGGTGGCGCAGTGGTTGAGAGACTGCCTGCCGATGCAGGGGACACGGGTTCGTGCCCCGGTCCGGGAAGATCCCACATGCCGCGGAGCGGCTGGGCCCGTGAGCCATGGCCGCTGAGCCTGCGCGTCCGGAGCCTGTGCTCCGCAACGGGAGAGGCCACAGCACTGAGAGGCCCGCGTACAGCAAAAAAAGAAAACTGAAATTCAGACTCAAATGAAATCGATGAAAGCAGAAAATACAAGAGCACCTCCTGCATCATGGTAAGGGTTAAGCGCTACTTTGAAACTTGGCTTCAGCGTTTATACGCGTGCCTGTGTATGCAGGCAGGGTTGGGTTGTAAAACACATCACAGTCAAAAACACTGAAAGCCCCTCGTCTAGAACATGGACCCTGGAGTCATTTTTCCTGAGTTCCTAGTTGAGGTTAGACCACAATTAATAGCAGACTATTAGTCATGTGACTTTCAGCAAGTTAAAAACCTTCTCAGTTTCTTCATCTATAAAATGAGAATAGAATAGGAAGAACTTCTTCCTCTTAGGATTTTTATGAGGAATATAGGAAATAAACTCTATGAAGCACTAGGTGTGGTACTTGACACAGAGTAAATGTTTATAGGTATTGTTACTGTTGTGGCATCTTTTAAAGGCTTGCTTAGAAAAACCTGAAAGAGTTTTTCCCCCGCTCCAATTTCTCACTTCCCAATCGTTCCTCAACTCAATATTTTCTGGCTCGCACGCATCCAGACAAGAAAAATGTCCTTACTGTGGTTTTTGTTTCATTTCTAAGTGCAAAAGACAACCAAAGATGATTATTCCTGCCCTCTTGGAGCTTCTGGCCTGCCACAAATGAATAATGTGATTCAAAAATTATAAATAAAAATGAAAACATGATTTTACAAATCCATGTTTTGTTCATATGATATTAGGAATTTAGATCTTTCAATACCCAGCTAGCTACCTAATTCTTTCCGTTTTCCTCTAAAGATCTGCAACGATTCAGCCCTAACCACCCCTCCAGGATGTCCCCAAACCTGTACTTCCCAAGCCACTGTCACAATTCAGCCCTTAAGCTGGGCTCCTTCCCTCCTGTGTGCCTTTGACTCTTCGGTCCCCGACCAGCTGCTGCAGGGCTGTAATCCTTTCTCCAGCTTGCCTACTGGCAAACTCCACCTCTTCCTTCAAGACTTAGCCTAAATGTCTCCTCCTACTTGATGCCATCCAGACCCTCCAACAGTTACTCATTCCTCCTCGAAGGTCTCACGATACTTTGGGCAACCTTTGCTCTTACTACTTTTATCACAACATGTTATTATTTGTTAAGGTATGTAGCCCACAAGCCCTAGCACTAAGTCCCTAGCACTGAGAACTGTACTTGGCAGACAGTGAAAGCTCAACAAATCTTTATAGAACGAATAAATGAATGAATGTGTAGAAAAGCTACTGACCTAAATCTCCTGTATATCAAAATGATTCATCAAACAGCTTTCATTCAACAAAAAGAATTGAGTACATTTGGAAGGCATTTGTGTATTTCGAAGAAAATGAATTGAATGCATTTAGAAGGTACTGTGGAGTGAAGGTGGTGTGGTCCCTGCTTCCTTGGCACTTAGAGCCCGCTCCCATCGTTGAATCTGAAAGGCTAAATACATGGGTAAACATAAAGTTGATTTTTTTAATTCAAAGTTTTTACCAATATAATATCAGGTGGTATGTCTTCAATGATCAGATAACTACCCGATTCTTTCAGGTTTGGGTTTTTTTAATTAATTTTTATTGGACTACAGTTGCTTCACAATGTTGTGTTAGTTTCTGCTGTACAGCGAAGTGAGTCAGCTATATACACATATCCCCTCTTTTTTAGATTTCCTTCCCATTTAGGTCACCACAGAGCATTGCATAGAGTTCCTTGTGCTCTACAGGGTTCTCACTAGACATCTGTTTCACACACAGTAGTGTACATATGTCAATCCCAATCTCCCAGTTCATCCCACCCCCTTCCCTCCTCAGTGTCCGTAAGTTCGTTCTCTACATCTGTGTCTCTGTTTCTGCTTTGTAAATAAGTTCATCTGTACCATTTTTCTAGAATCCACATATAAGCAATATTACACGATATTTGTTTTTCTCTTTCTGACTTACTTCACTCTGTATGACAGTTTCTAGGTTCAGATTAAATGTTAGACATCCAGAGTTGGTTGACACACTCTTGGAAGTGCAAGGGAGGGTTGACTCATCACTGGAGCCACGACAAGGACACCCTGTGGCTCAGAACTGTCATTGAGAGCCTTCTGCCGGTCCTCTGTCAGTCAGCTCAGTCACAATAAGGTATGTGGTTTCTCTGAACATGCCATGCTTCTTTTATTTACTCAGATGCTTCCTTCCCATTGTCAATGTCTGCTCTGAACTTTTCAGGTAGAGTCAGGCCCACTTGTTTGTAAAACAGCTCTCTGGCATAAAGGGAAGAACACATCGCATCCAGGAAACTCAGCTTTAAAAATAGTATATTAAAGAGTTTAACCGCACAGTTCTCCTAAGAACCAGTTATTAAAAAGAATTTGGGATTGCAATCACATGCAAGTCCACTAGTTTTGTTCTCATTTTATATTTTTGGATCCATATAAATACGCTTTAAAAAAAAAAAAAGACCCTAGGGGATATACTGTATATGTAATAAGTGATTCACTTTGCTGTACACCTGAAACTAACACAACATTGTAAATCAACTATACTCCAATAAAATTTTTTTAAAAAGGGAATTCCCTGGCAGTCCAGTGATTAAGACGCTGAGCTTTCACTCTTGAGGGCCCAGGTTTGATCCCTGGTTGGAGAGCTAGGATCCTGCAGGCTGCGTGGCTTGGCCAAAAAAAAAAGAGGGAATGAAAAAAAAAAAACCTAAACTTCCGTATTAACGCATCTCACAAAAGTCAAACCCTTAACTTATTCACCTTGTTGCAATTCAAGGACATCCCCAGGTAGCTCTCTGTTAAGAAGAGAGACAGACTACATGGTGAAATCTTTCCAGGGTAAAGATAATGAAGATTTCTTTGTCTAAACACCATAAGACAAGCCTATAAATACACCTTGTCCAAGTGGAAACCCGGATCGATTTTCCAGCTGATTATTATCTCACATTGGGGTGAGAAGGAAGGAGCAGGAAGGAAAATATTTAGAGATCAGCTCTGAGTCCTCGAATTAAACCGCACTAATTGTCCCTGAAAGGGATAATTAACACAAGCAGTTAACTGCTGGGGCCTCTGGATTACGTCAACAGCATGGCCATCGAAAAAGGGCATTCTTCGACCTTAAAGGCCTTGTAAATCTATCACAGTCCAGCATTTGCCAAAGAGCTCTTCCAAAGCTATCACACTTGAGGTATGGTGCGTACTGGAACGTGTTTCAGCAAAGGAGAAATGGGTTAGAGCTCTGATGGACTGAGTGTAGGATCATGGAACTCTGAAGCCAGAAGGAAGCCTGGAAATCATCTAGCACATTGACAGCATACGGGCCAAATCTGATCTCTAGATCTCTAGAGGTGTTTTGTTTGGCCTGCCCAATATTCTATTCTATTCTATTTAGTTTAATCTATTTTATTTTATTTTTTGTTTTTAGCCATTTTGAATGAATTGCCAATGTTTGCACATCAAAAATCTGAATTCCCGGATTTTTTTGAAAACTCAGAAGATCTGAAAACACTGGGCCCTTGTTCTTATGTAACAATTGGCTGGAACTGAGTAGCTCTGGCCCTCGTTGAATGGGCATGTTCTCTCCAGTGCCTTCCACTCCCTCTCGTCTCCCTGACACAGGACGTAGGTCGACTTGTGTTGAGAGTCTCACCTGTGCTCTCCCTACCTCCCACGCCGGTCTGCTTTGCTCCTCTGTGATGCCCATCTGCCCTGGGTGAACCTTGTGAATATGCTATCCTCGATCTTAAGAACTCCTCAATTTCCTCCTCTGTACAAGGAGCCTGAGGTTTAGAGATGTCTTATTAGGGGAGAGATCAGTCTCAAGAGCCCTTACTGACCCATCCAGCGAATGGCCACCTATTTCCAATCCTGCTCTCAGGCTCAGAAGAGAAAATAGTGGAATTCGTAAATCATTCAGAGTCTGAGAAAAGATGAAAAGATCTAGAGATTTAACAGAGTCATTATAGGCAAAATGAGGGCCAGACACTTAGACGCAAGTTGGTAGCATCATTTCCCTTTATCCCACCCTCATATCATGCTATGCTGCCAGGCTCTTGTTTCAGCTTATCTTGATTCCACACAATCCACAGCCCACAAAGCTCGGTCCAAGTAGTAGTGGTGAAGTTCTGGTGAAGAAATCTCCGATGATGCTATCTACACTGGTGTGTCCTTTTGCTTAGTACGTGCTTTGCATAACTTGCACACGATTATATAGAATCCAATCTGTTGTCTGAATATACACTTTAGCATGTCGTGTACAAACGAGTAGATTTGCTATACCACTTTCAGAGTAAAAAAAAAAATCAAGACACATGGTATTATATATGGGATGCTGAAACACAAAAAGATCTGGTGCATTTGGGGGGATCTGCTGGGAATAGTGAAAAGAACATATGAGATCGACACTGTTCCAGGGAATCTGCCAGGTCTGGTCTTTGTATTTAAGGCTGCTACATTCACTAATGTTTTTCTCATCTCATATGCCATCTCTTCTCAAAGAGCTTAGGAGTTTCCTTTGAGTGGATCATAAAAGTACAAGATCATGTAACAGTTTGAAGATGTGTTAAAATATTGAAATATGTGCCATTATTGAATCTGTAAAGTAAAATTAATCAGAATGATGGCTAATGTAATGGATAATGGTGACTACAGTTAACACGCTGTGTTAAATATCTGAAAGTTGCCAAGAGAGTAGATCTTAAAAGTTCTCATCACACACACGAAAAAACTGTAACTATGTGTGGTGATACATGTTAATTAAACTTACTGTGGTGATCATTTTGCAATATACACATATTTAGAACCATTGTGTTATACACCTAAAAGTAATATGTTATATGGCAACTGTATCTCAATTAAACAAATAAACTAAAATAAAATCAGAATGCTGGGAATGTGGATGCAAAGAAAAAACAGAGAACCACTTCTACATGTAGCAGGCCCAACTGCTAACTACTATTAATAACAGGTATCATATAGTATGCCCCTGCCCAAAGGATAGGCTCTCGAGACAGACTTTTTGGGTTCAAATCCTGGTCATGCCATTTACTTAGCCGAGTGACCTTATTAAAATTCTCAGATTAAGATAAAAATTATGCCTCCCTAGATAAAATAAGGTATGTGGTTCAGTTGACATACCGTGTTTAATCAAGATGAATAACAATAATCATTATTATTATCTGTAATTGAAACAGTGAACAGAAAGTGACTTTACCCTGCATAGTGGCTCAGGAGAGCGGAGGTGTTTTCCTATCCAAAGTTTTAATCAAACTAAAAGTTGTTATACCATAAGATTACAGATTCAGAGGGAAAATAACTGTTGGATTTGAATAAAGCATTGAAGGCTATCTGAAACACATTATTACTCTTTTACATTTATAGGAAGCAAATACTATTAAGATTTTATTCATTCACTCCTTTAGGGAAAGCTCACAAAATTGAACTTCAGGGAATAAACCACAGTTAAGGACGTTAACGATGTTGGTATAAATACAATAATAATGTTCAATCATATTTTAATTTCTTAGCATGGCTTGTCATGTCCTCCATAATCTAGCCCCATCCGACCTCCCAGCCTTATCTATCTTAAATTCCAGGCTCCAGCCGCTCCAAACTGCTCTGCTACCTTGGAACACACCAGACTTCCAGCAGCCCTCATTTCCATCAAGAAAATCCTCTTCCTTCTTCAAGTGCCAGCTCAAATGCTACACTCACCACGCAACTTTTCTCAGTTCTTAACCTTGAATAAACCTCTCCTTTTCTCTGCCAGTCAATAGCACACTGTTGATGTCACTGCCACATGATTCCATTTTTACTATCTTGTATTATAGATATTTGTAAACACGCCTGTCTTTCCCACCAGACTAAACTCTTTGAAAGCACGGGTCATGTGTTCTTTCCTTGAACTCAGTTTTAAGTCACAGGTTCAATCTCATTATCTGCAGGGAATACGCTGATGTCTGCAAAGAACCTCCCAAAGAGAAGGCCAACTAGCTCAAAATGTATGCATTCTTGCAATCTTTAATTAAAATTAAAGTCACTAGGGGATACTTTCTTGTAAAGCTATAGTTAAACCAGCAAGACATTGTTTCTTTTGTGCTTTCCTACTGGCTTTCTATACCCAACTGCATTGTATGAATTAAGCTCAAGAGATAGCTCGCTTCGAAAAAAGACTACAAAACCTAGCGGTTCAAAAGATTGAGGTGAGAAAATAAAGCTTGAAAATCTGACTACCTCTAATTGTCATCCTCTAGCACTAGTTTCATGACCAGGTCCATCCCCAAAGCACCACCATCTGCCCTGATACAGATTCAGACACCCATCACCACCATCTTCTGAGTCGCAGTCAGAAATCAGAAAAGATTTCCTAGTGTCCTGATCTACCCCTGCATATCTTTTGTCCTTTTCTATATTCATCCCACTGACAGGAAGGGTCCTTGTCACCCCTCTTGCCTACTCACAGAAGAGAAGAAACAGAGAAGGACACTCTTAGGCAGTCAGTGCAGAGTTGTTGCAAAATTGCAGGTTAAGCTATTTTATCATGTCATTTCCACTTCCCAGGGCCTTAAAAATATATATATATTTTTCTAGCAATGATATGGGTAACCCTGTTATCTGGATCCACGAGGTATTTAAAAGAAGGTGTAATCCTACCATGAATAATTGGTGCTTTCACTTCAGAATCTTCTCTATCTTCCTCAGCTGTTCTGAACCAGCCAGAACAATTCCTCACAGCTGAAGCCAACTCAAATCTAAGACACTTAGGACATAACCAAATGAACAGGATTTGACGGGACAACTGAAAATCCTACTGCGGGGAGGGGGAGGAACCCACCTGCAATCTGAACTAGAATCCAGGTAATTCAGGATTACACCCAAACTAACTGTGACCCAGGAGATTGATCCAAAAAATATTATATTAAATAACTTACTAGGTAAGTCATATGCATATTTAGTGTAAATCCTACCTAAACCTCCGGGATGGATGGCCTTGGGCTAGATTAGACAAGGCATCCTAAGAAACACTGATCTGTTTTTGATGACCAAGGTTTTAAGTGGTTGTTAGTTCCCTCCAAAGCCTCTGGCAACTGCTGAAGCTAGAGCAGGTTGCCTGGGGAGAGCCACAGATGGAGCGTGAAGCACCAAGTCCTCCCAAGTTCCCGCTCTGTGTCCAGGTGGCCGAGGCGCCCGTGCCTCCTGCGCTCGCCCGAGCTGCGCGCTGCTTTCCTCCCAGCTCAGGAGCCCCCCGCGGGCGCCCCCAACGCGACCCTCCCGGGGACACCTGCGCGCACCAGCGAGGCCTCGCTGCCCTCTGGGAAACTGGGGCTCACCTGGGTCGCTTCCCCCCACCCCCTACTCTGCCACCAGCAGTCCCAGAAGCTGTCTCGGGAGTCCCGGAGCAGATGTCTTCCCTGAGCCCAATCCGAGGGCACCGGCCTCCCTCCAGGACTCCCTTTCTCCCCTCTTCCAACTCCGTGCCAAATGCCGCCCTCGGAGCCCCGGGAAAACTGGCCCACCGCGGAGAACGGGTGGCGGGGGTCATGGGGTGGGCGCAAACGCACCGAGGACACTCTCAGTCCCCGAGACACACACTCCCAACAAGGAACCGGTTCCGAGCTGCTCGGCCGTGGATGGCAGGGTCGCCTCCTTCTACGGCTCCGAGACGGAGGAGGTGCTTCTCGCCTCCGGGAGGCTAGGCAGACGGGCGGCCGCCGACCACTGGCACCCTCCCCGCGAGCTCCAGCCCTTTACCTGGGTACCGGCCTCGGCGGGTCTCCGGGGCGCAGCACAGGGCGCAGTGCCCCGGGCGGGTGGTGCGGAGAGGACCGCGGCCGCCGCTCTCCCCTGCAGCTCCGGGCCTGCCGGGCGGCTATTTATCCGGGGGCCCGGCCCCGGCCCCTGCCGGAGTATTGGGCAATCGGTCCCGCTACGCGCTGCCCCGCGAGCCGCCGCCCTCTGCCCCCGCCGAGCCCCGCGGCGGCGGCGGGGGCCACGTGGAGGGAGGGAGCCGGCCCCTCCTGTGGACTCCACCTTCTCGTCGTGGTCCTCCTCCTCGGGAAGTTATTCCCTGTGTTTCCACCCCCCCGCCCCGTCTCTCTTCGTTGCGGGGCACCCCGGCCAGTCTGAACCGGTTGTGACTGAGTGAGCGGGTAAGGAGAAGGAGGCGGAGGAGATGGAGGTGGAAAGGCGGGCGGTAGGGGCGCTGCTCCCGCTCTTGCGGCTCCCGGCCGGGCCGGGCCGGCCAGGAGGAGGGAGGGCACTGCGGGGGCCGCTGCCCGGGCCCAGCTCCGGCGCGGAGCCACCAAGGCCGCGGGATAGCGGGGCACCGCCGGCCACGGGCCCTCTCGGTGCGCGCACGAGCGCGTCCCCCGGCGCCGCTGCGCCCGGCCGCCCACCGCGTGCCCGCGCCGGCCCGCCCAGGACAGTGTGCATTTGGAGAGAGCCCGGGTCTGAGGATGAGTGCGAGTCTCCCCGGGTCTCCCAGGTTCCTGGACGGCAGGGCGCCCTCCTGGCCGGAGCTGTATCCCCAGCTGGCAGTGATCCCAGAGAGACGGGCACCAGAACTTTGTGGAGTCGGTGCTCCTGGGCAGTGAGGAGTGAGGATGCCAACTGCTGCCCTTTGTGACAGCTCTATGGGAAAGGGGGGCGCCCCTGAAGTGGACATAGTGTGCTGAGGGAGAGAGGCTGCATCTGAGGACGTTTAGTCTGTATGGCAGGTGAGCTGTACTAACAATACACTCCTATCTTTAGCTGAAAGGTAATGAGCGTGAGTGCTGAGATTCCCACAGTCACTGCGGCAGACTGGGGACAGTCCATAGGTGGGTACCTAGGGCTTACCAGGTGTGGCAACCCCGTAAAATGATGTGCACTTTTTGTGTTCCTGCGTATATAGGTCTTTCTGAGAAGGGACACCATATCTTCTACCAGCTTCTCAGAGGGGGCTGGGACCACCCATCACCGAAATGAACATTTCCTTTAGACACTGAACCTCCTCTAATTCTGACCTAGACAAAGACCCTACACCTTGCAAAGGGTTGGTTTCTGAAGTCCAAATGAAGCTGCATAAGCTTCCTGAGCCGCGGTTTTTCATCTTGCACGCGTCCAGAAGTCTATGTGAGATGAAAGTTCCCAAAACACCTGTGGACCCTGGCCACGCTGGCGAGTGTTCTTACAGGTAGGAAAATAGCAGTTCATCTATTCGTCTCACATCATTCCTTTCCACTCAGTTTACCGCCTTCCATTCAGGTTATGGGGAAAAGAATGGCCAGTGCTAGTTGATACTATTTTGTTTTGTCCTCAGAGGGAGAAAGATTAGAGGGAAAAAAGTAACAGTAAGAATCAGAGGAAGGTGGTCCCAGAAATAGTTTCTGGAAGGAAAAATGGAGAGGGGATACAATGGGGGCTTCTCATCCTCTTCTATTTCTGACCTGGTTTGCCGTTACTCAAGTGTGTTCACTTTGTAATAATGCATTGACCTGTACACTGATCATTTGTGTACTTTTCTCTACTTGTTTTGGTAAAAGATATTTTTAGAAAGCTTTTTCTTTGATTCAGATACCCCCTAACCACCTGAGCAAATATCTTGATAGTTGGTCGAACCAATCAATGTATATGAAATTACATTTGGGGGACAGGGAAACCCTGCTTGAAAAATATTTCTGTGTTCACCAGTGGGTTTCTGAAGTTGCCATGTCCATGTTCTCATCTCCACCGAGTTTTCCCAGATTTCTTTTTTTTTTTTCCCAGATTTCTTATACAGAGAATGTATGACCAGCATTCCCATGTTTGCTCAGACAGTCCACGCCTATCAACTGAGAACTGAAAATTAGCTCATTCTTACACACAGCATGGTTCCAACTTTAGTGTAAGACTGAATTCCGGGGTCAAAAACTCAAAATGACTGGGGGTCCAGACTCATAATGTCGTGAATGATGTGGGCAGAACGTAGCCTGGAGAAGGCAGGGAGCATGGAAGCTGGCTGGCTGCTGGAGCGGGGGCAGGGGGGGAGGCGCCCGTTGGCTTAGGAAATTATTGCCTGCCTGGAATGTGAAAATTGCCTCCACCTTCCTGTGAAGGTTTTTTGTTCAGTCACACCTCAGCAGAGCATTTAGACACACGAGAGAACTCAGAAATCTAGTCCAACCTTGACACTTTACCTAGGAATGGAATTTGACCCAGAGAAGCCACGGATGAGTTCCTGATCAACCCCTGCCCCAGGACAGAGCGGGGCTGGGGAGCGGGTTTTGGCAGAGAGAGACTGTGCTACTCCAGTACCTCTCAGAGCAATCTGAAGTGGCTGGGTGTTGTTAGCTCCATTGCACAGAGAAGGAAACTGGAGTTGAGAGGGTTGTTACTCGCTAAATCTCTCAATCGGTAAAGACCAGAATGACCTCTCCACCACCCAGAGGTTTTATCCCCGGTGACGTGAAGATGCAAGATCTGTTTGTGAGGCGAGGGTCAGAGAAGTTCAGTACTGCTGGCTCTACAGCTCTGTGCAGCCCCTGCCCTTCTGGGTCTCTCTTGGACCCAGAAGTTGATGCACTTTCAACAAGGTGGAGGGAGAGGAAAAGGTGGGTCATGAAATAAACCGGATTTAAATGAGCCTCCCTTGGGAGGCAAGAGACCTAAGGGAAGGCATTTCAAGAAAAATGCATACAGAGGTGGTACCCTGAAGGAAGGCACTTGTTTTTTTGCCTTGTTAGTTATCATTTGGGGCATTTGTTAAGAAGTCTGTGATTTGTTAAATATTCTAAGGTCCCCCCCTTCTTAGACTATCTGCTGCCTGAAGCTTTTAGAGAATAAGACAGAGAAATTAACCTAAAATCGCTCTGCGGTCCTCAGCCCAGCAAGGGAGCCAGAAACATGGAGGACAGAGGCAGGCATTGGTTGGTAGGGGAGGGTTAGGACATTTGCACAGCCCCTGAGACGCCAGTCCAGTGCCTGCCCGGCTGACCAGACTTCCCTTCCTGACTTAGGACATCAGGGCAGGTTCCTTCTCTTTTGTACGTCTTGTTCTTCCCCTGTTTATGAATGGCAGCACAGCTACACAGACACTACACTTTGACATAAAAATAACTTAAAAAAATAGACTTCAGAGTTTTTACAGCAGTTAGCTCAGAGATCTGAAGATCATGCTATTAATTCCCTTTCATTCACTCATTCTCTAACAGATAAAAGATCAGAAAACAGTAGAAGTGGATTAATCCTTCCCCCTCATGCTTACAGAGCTTTTGTTGAAAAAGACAAATTTTCAAATGTCAGAAATGACCTTAAAGACACACTATATCAGTTTTTTCTTGCAACTCTCCAGAATATTGTTTCATCTTTTTCTTGCCTTTTCTTTCATCATGCTATCTGGCTTAAACGATTTTTAATCTTAGAGGAAGGTGGGGAAGAGGAATACATGCTATTCTTTGAGTTCCTGGTAATTGCCAAGAACTATGCAGTCTCATAACCACAAAGCAATCTTATGTGGTTAAGTATCATTATCTTCATTTTATAGATGAGGAAACTGGAATTTAGAGAGGTTAAGTTACTTGCTGAGTCACTCAGTTGGTAAGTGATGGAGTGAGATTCAGGCCCTGGTGTGGCTAATTGCTAAGCCTGTGCTGTTCCCAGTCTACCTTAGAAAAATGAGTCAAGGCGGGTACAAGCTAATGGAGCACTGTCTTCTCACTTGTATTAACTCACCTAAGGCTCACAGTAAACCTAAAAAGTAGGTGCTCTTATTATCATCCACGTTTTGCCAGTGATGAAAATGACTAGAAGGAAGTTAAATAATTTGACCCCAATCACACAGTTAATGAGGGGCAGGCTAGGTTCAAATGCAGGCATCCAGGCTACAGAGGGCCATGCTCTGAACCACCACCCTGTCTCATGAAAATGGAAATGAGAGATGTAAAATTACATGGAATATGCATCTCCTTCTGTGTGTGTGTGTGTGGACACATATACACACTTTCCACTTTACATCCTTCTGACCTGCATTGCTTGGTTTCAAGGCCATAGCCAAGAACACCCTACGTCTTCACGAATACTGTTTCCGAAACACCCAGTTTATCTCCAGGTGTTGGACTGACAGCATCTGTAAAGTGCTCGTTGTCTGTCTGCACAGCGAAACTATAAACTCCCAACAGCAGGTACCAGATGTGTCCTGTTCATCACTATTCCCTAGAGCACAGTGGCAGCAAGAATAGAATTTTGTTTAGTGAGCTTTCATTGAATGAAGGAATGAAGAAATGAATGATCAATCAAAGGAATGAATGCATACTCGAACTGTCAGTAATATATATATATATATATATATATATATTTTTATTTTTCTTTTTTTTTTTTTTTTTTTTGGCTACACCACATAGCATGTGGGGTCTTAGTTCCCGGACCAGGGATCGAACCCATGCCCCATGCATTGGAAGGCAGAGTCTTAACCACTGGACCACCCGGAAGTCCCTCTGAGTAATATTTTTGCTACAGTAGATCACTGAAGTTCTTCAGTTGCCTCACTCAGCCAAGCTCTGTTCTATTCTAAGTAGTTACAATCATCTCATTGAATCCCATAGAGCAACTGCTACTTTTTACTCATCCTATAGATGGGGAATTAAGACCCCCTGAGGTTAAGTGAGCTGCCCAAAGTTGGGACACCAAAGCGGCAGAGACCGGAGGTAAATACAGGCAGTGGGAGCCTAGCATGCCCACTGGTAAGGCCAGGCTGTGTGGCCCCTCACTGTGCTCGTTCACAGCTCTAGCCCAGGATCAACCGCAGTGCTTGACACATAGTAGACCCTCCATGAACGTATTGAAGAAGAGAAGGAGGAAAGTCCCTCATGTGTCCAGGACAGTTTAAGGCCATTTCCCACATCTGAATTCACTCATGGCATCGTGTATCTTACAAATTCAACTTGTATGATCTACGATGTAATCATACTAGATAACAGATGACCGCGGAAGGGTTTACTTCCAAAGGTAGGCTGCCCAGTTCAAATGTACCAGTGGTTCCAGTTTCTTCTTGTGAAAATACAGGTGCAATTGATAAATGTTATTTTAAACTGATCATAAGACCATTGAATTGAATCTTTTATGAAGCAGTGCCTCAGTGTCTGACTTACGTTCTGCCTCAGTGTCTGACTTACGTGCACTACATAACAAAGTTTCAGACAGCTCCAGACAATATTTCAGGTCAACATGGCAAGCTTTGGCCTTCTTGTCTTCTTCATTACATGACATGGGAGAAAAAGCATGACCTCTACTCCATGTTCAGGGTCTCTTCACTCCAAAATCTGTGGACAGTCCAAATACTTTGCTCCGTGGTTTCGGCATGGAAACATTTTTTGGGTTACCTATTCAATATGCTACAACTTTGGTTTGTTGGGTAAAATTCAGAAGATGGTAACTAACCCATGAAACAAAAGTTATAAAGAAAAAATGTAAAGTCAAACATGTTCCATAAGAACATTTGAATAGAGATGGAAATTGATGAATGAATTTCCTCCATCCACCTCCCCACTAGGGCTGTGCTCACACAGAAAGGTATGTTCACCCCTATGTCCCTACCACCCACCACAGTGTAAAGCTTCTTATACTTCCCCATCAACGTTCTTGGGAGTTATTTCAAACCATAGGCAAAACAACCAGCTGTAGAAGTAAAATGTGTTTGAGATCTTCTGCTTGATATTAAAGAGGGATGTGAATCCTGCTTTCTACTCAATAGCCATGTGTATTTTAATATCATCATAATGTTTAATGTTAATAATTACCTATTTAATTTATATATTTGTTCATATTAACAATTTAATATAATAATAGCTCACACTTTTAAGCAATTGTCAAGGCACAGGCAGGAAACAGAATTTATCCCAGATAGCCAAGAGAAGGAATCTTAAGGGAAAGATTATCTATAATTAGATATTTAATGCAACGTGGACAACATTAAAGGAATAAACAAGAGACACCCATACTAGACGGTGGGAAGTGATTACTGCTCCTGGGCTTTGAGTAACAAAGGGAAGACCTAGTGTTACCAGTGCCTGGAGAGCAGAACCTGCAAAGGAGGGACCACCCAAAGGGAGCAGGAATTGGGAAGAGAGATCATTTTATTGCCAGAGACAAAGAGTCAAAGTGACTGTGGAGAGAACACCCCTACCTCTCTCTTAGCTCTCAGATCGCTTGGTGGTACCTACCATTGGTAAAAGCCAGGCAGAAACCAGGCACCGAGGGAGCCCAGGAAATGCTGCCCACAAGGGGTCAGCCTCCTGGGCACAAAGCAGGGCAATGAAGGAAGACATTGGATTGGGCTGGGGACAGTGGCAAAGAGAGAATGACCAGGCACCGTGCTGAGTACTTTGCATACTTGTCTATATCCCTATGATGGAGGTACCGTTTCCCTCATTTTACAGACGAATAAACAGAGGTACGCAATTTCAACCAAGACTGTCTTACTCTAGATTCTGTGCTCTTAATCACTACACTATTTAACCAAGCAGTATTAAAAATAATGTCTTGGGACTTCCCTGGTGGCGCAGTGGTTGAGAGTCCGCCTGCCGATGCAGGGAACGCGGGTTTGTGCCCCGGTCCGGGAGGATCCCACATGCCGCGGAGCTGCTGGAACCCGTGAGCCATGGCCGCTGAGCCTGCGCGTCCGGAGCCTGCGCTCCGCAACGGGAGAGGCCACAACGGTGAGAGGCCCGTGTACCGCAAAGAAAATAATGATAATAATAATAATGTCTTAAAATGACTTACCTAGTTTAAAAAAAAAAACTTAGCTTGTAAAATAAATGCTCAGTGTTTGCCACACGACTGTGACTTTACCATTGCTACTTTGATCACTTTGCCTTAATCTCATCAGCAATTTACCTTACGGTGAGTCTCATGCATTTTATGTTGATTCTATGATCTGCAACTTGCAACCCATTTCTTGAATTCTGGAAATGTGCCTCACTTGTCTATAACATAAATCTCCACGCATGGACTAAAAGCTATACTGTCAATTCTTACTTATTCACTCTTCAAAGAATTCTTAATCATTTATGCTGTGTCAGGCATTATATGAAAACAAAGGGTTTTGCAATCTAGGAGACTGTCAGGTGAATAGTCACTAGAACGTGCTAAGTACCTCCGTCAGGGTACTTGTGCTACCTTAAGAGAACAGAGAGGCAGAAACACTGCTTGGGTTGAGAAGGGGCCATTCCAAGACTGAGGGAAGAGCGTTTGCAGAGTCTTAATGGAGTAAAAGACTCCCAGGCTAGGGAACTACAGTGGATAATGACAAATGATTCAAGGTCAGAGTACTTGTAGGAAGTGGGAGGTAAACAGGAATAGGGCTTTTGATTGTTAGCAACAGCTCCCATCTCTTGGTAGGACAGCATAAACGGAGAATCCAGGACTCCGGTCCACTTGGAGATCTAACTGGCAGGGGCTACATTGCTTCATCAGGAAATGAATGGGCTCTGTCTTATTTTCTCCATCCTTGCAGGGGTTTTGTTCAGGATTCAAAGTCCCAGAAGAGAAAGTGTGACTGGCCCAGTTTGGGCAATGTAACCATCTCACTCAGAGGAAGACAAGGCACTTTGAGAGGACTCTCCAAAAGCAAATTGGGATGTTGACTAGCCTAAACACAATAAATGTCCTCTACAGTGGGTTAGACCCTGTGTCTTTATATGAAGGCATTCTCCAGGAAGCAAAGAGGAACCACTGAAGGATTCTAAACAGTGGATGACATGGTTGGCTTTGTGTTTCAAAACCATCACTCTTAGAAACCACGTTGGAAGATGGACTGGGAGAGAAAGTGGTCAGAGGCTGATTTAACAGCTGAGGCAAAAATATAGATTTGAAAATTTAACACCTAGAGAATTTTGAAATAAGGGGACCGATCTGAGAGATTAAGAAGGGCCCTGTAACTGATGCGTGTGGGGATTAGTGGAAAGAAAGGTTGGGGATGGATTCCGGGTTTCCCATAAGAGCTTATAAAGAATTGCTGTAAAATTAAGGGAAGTGTGCCTCCCACTGCAGGATCCTCTAGAATAGTCCAAATTTCAAATATTGAATCTCATTGTTCTAAAAAAACATAAAAAAATTTCCAAGAAACTCCAATTTAAAATATATTTCCAAGATTTCTTTTGCAGTTGGATATGGTGGAAAGTTCTTTTGTCTGACTCAAATTTCCTGATCTGTGGTTTGGATAATATGATCATAGGTGGGTGAACATATGCAACAGAAACAAAGAGCAAGAAACCTATTCAATACCAGTACAGTGAGTAGTGGTACGTGCAAAGTACATGCCAAAGTTTTACTGGAAAAAGGCTTGTCCTCACCGAGAAGAGTCAGGGTTGATTATTAGGTTAAAGTGACCTTAGGGGCTTCCCTGGTGGCGCAGTGGTTGAGAGTCCGCCTACCGATGCAGGGGACACGGGTTCGTGCCCCAGTCTGGGAGGATCCCATATGCCGCGGAGCGGCTGGGCCCGTGGGCCATGGCTACTGGGCCTGCGCGTCCAGAGCCTGTGCTCTGCAACGGGAGAGGCCATGACGGTGAGGGGCCCGTGTACCGCAAAAAAAAAAAAAAAAAAAAAAGTGACCTTAGAAGGAAGGGGCCACATCCTTTGGCAACAAAAAGCAAACATCAGTCAAACCCCAGATGTACAGCTGGCTCAGACAGAGGCATGCCAACAGCTCTAATGTCCACAACCAAATCCATCAGTCTGTATGTAAAGAGAAACCACTACATTTCTAAATCTAGAGGGGTGTGACCCACAGTATAAATACTTGGGTTGATCACACAGATGCACCCACCAAGCGCAAGCTGAATTCACTCTCAACATCATGGATAACAGTAATTGTGGGCATTTCCTTCCATGAACCTGGTCCTCCAGACATCCTTGGAGGCTCAAAGAGGCTGATACACAAAGATACTTTGTGTCCTGATTATTTCTCTTAGTTACACGCGGTCGTGCATGTTCTTTTGAGACTACTGAATTTGAATCAGAGTCTTAGAACTAGTCAAGAGGCCTTGAAGATCAGCAGGTAGAACCTCACACTTGCTGTAGCATTTAATCTACTAATTTTTCAGATGAAGAAACAGAGGCTCCAAGAGGTTGACTAATAAGAGGTGGAGAGAATAGAGGATAAAAACACACAACTTGAAGCCTGAGTACTGATTAGCTCTGTAACCTTGAAGAGGTTCCTTCTCCTCCCTGTGCCCGTTTCCTCATCTGTAAAAGTGGGAGAATGATACCTATCTCATATGGTAGTTGAGAAGAATCAGTGAATTAAACCACATAAAGTGCTCCAAATAGCCTAACATAATAAGCGTCATACGAGTGCTTGTATTCATGAATATACCAAAGAACCCCACTACAACTGGGAATCTGATCCTACCTTTCCTCTACACAATTAGAAGAAAATTCTACCCATTCACAAATTTACAGTGATTACAAATAGCTGTCATATACAATGTCCTTTAAGGATGTCTCATTAAAACCTGCATCTGAGTTCTTGAAATTCACTCAAGAAGAGCTCCTATAGTGACAAGCAGGTATGATAACCGGCCCAGGAAATCAACAAAGCTCAGTGACACACCAAGTCTGAAAATTAACCTTTTTACCAAGTAGATCTGAATCTCTCCTCAAGGGTCGCCCGCACCCCACACCACACCAGTATTTCTACAACTTGGGTCCATCTTCTGTCAACTACGGTCTTAATGAACTGAAAGGCTGGATTTTGACTTAGATGTCATTCTTGGCAAGGCTGTTAGTTCAACTTTTCTTTGGCTGGTCAAGATTATTTTTCAACAAGTTCTTTAGCCCACAGTGTTACAATATACCACCAAAGAAATCAAGAAATGAATATTGCTGTGGGTGGGAAAAGAAATACCAAATGGAACTCCTGCCATGCTGATAATTATAATCTACAAGGTGTTTGATTCACTAAGTGTGGCAAAAGGGTATATTTTATAAGCAGTTTGCAGCTGATGAATACGAAAGGCCAAAAACTCAATCTGCGAAGAGACTGCTTACGAGCTATGAGAATCATTTGCACGACAAGGTACTCCTCCAACCACATGACTAATAAAGTGAACTTCCTAGAACCGGAAACAGCACAGAAATTATCCAGCCCCTTGAACATGCCTGGCTTAGAGTAGGCATCCGGTGAAAATTAATTGAATAAATCTAATTGCCATCAGTGAAAAAATATCTCATATTAACTTGGATCTTTATTAATGTGACCTAAGGTACTTGAAAGAATGTGAGGAATTTCTTATGTAATTAACTCTGAAATGAAATGGGTAAAAAGGAGCCCAAAGAATGAGGTCTGATTGCTAGATAGCATAAAATAGAGATTTAAAGAAAACAGATGAAGTTTTAAAACTCAAATCAAGAGGAAGGGAGCAAATATTTTCATCTTTAGCCTTTATTTCATGACCTACCGTTTAATATTTGAAATCCTGAGGATTATCAGGGTGACAAAAATGTTCTTTTTCCCTTAGAGATCAAGAGAAAGCTTTTCAAGGATTATAGATGTGGGTCATCTGCTTTGTAAAATAGTCCAGCAGTTCCTCAGAAGTTTAAAGGAAGAGTCACCATATGACCCAATAATCCCACAAGTTGGTGTATACACAGGAGAAACGAAGACATATGCCCTTGCAAGAATTGGTACATGAGTGTTCGTAGCAGCATTATTCATAACTGACAGAAATAAAAACAATGCGGGGCTTCCCTGGTGGCGCAGTGGTTGAGAGTCCGCCTGCCGATGCCGGGGACAGGGGTTCGTGCCCCGGTCCAGGAGGATCCCATGTGCCGCGGACAGGCTGGGCCCCTGAGCCATGGCTGCTGGGCCTGCGCGTCCGGAGCCTGTGCTCCGCCACGGGAGAGGCCACAACAGTGAGAGGCCCGTGTACCAGAATAAATAAATAAATAAATAATAAATTAAAAAAATAAAAACAATGCGAATAACCATCTACTGATCAATGGATAAATAATATGTGGTATATCCATGCAATGGAATATTATTTGGCCATTAAGAAGCCAGGCACAAAGGGCTATACATTGTATGATTCTTTTTATATGAAATTCCCACATAAAAAGTAGATTAGTATTGCCTAGGGCTGGCGGGAGGGGTGGTTGGGGGCAGGTTAGGTTGAGGGAAAATCGGAAGTAACTGCTCATGGGGATTAATGGGTACGGGGTTTCTTTTTAGGGTGATAAAATTGTTCCAAATTCATTGTGGTAATAGTTGCACAACTCCGTAAATATACTAAAAAAATCATTGAATTGTACATTTCAAATAGATTAATTGTATGGTATATGAGCTATATGTCAATAAGGCTGCTGTTAAAATAAGCTACAGCAGATGCAGTTTTAGCTCTGCTTACAGTTTTTAAAAAGCGGTCCTAAAAACACAGCTTTTTCATTCATCTAGTAGAGCCATGGAGCTCCCTAGCATCATGACAAGTTAGGGGCCAGGCATGATCAGCCTGGAATAATCATGGAAAAATTGCAACCCCTGGAGAGAGGATTCCTTGTTTAAAGTAAGTTGTGATGTGTCCCATACAAAGGACACAGAACATCAGAGAGTCTCACATTCTCTCTTTATTCTGCCATGAGAAAGTTTCCCTAAACCAGAGAAGTTATGTAGAAGCTAAATTTTTATCAATCCTACAAAATTAACTCCCCACTTCTTCACTAAGCTGTAGTCACACTGGCCTTCCTAAGGGTTTGCTGAGCTCCACCTACCGCAGTGCCTTTGTACCCGCTGTTCTTCCTGCAGGAAGTCCTCACTTGTCCCCAGATCTCCACCTGGCTAGCTCCTCATCAGTCAAGCCTCTGCTCCATTGTCGCCTTCTCAGGAAAAGCTCCTTAGCTCCCCCTAATTAAAATATTCTTCCCCCACAGAAACCCTCTCTGCCATGGGTCCACTTCATTTTCTGCACAGCATTTGGAACTATCTGAAACGCTCACGTGCTTATCAGTTTGTTGTCCGCCTCCCCCGGCAGAAGGGCACAAAAGCCTTTCCGTGTCCCCCATTTCTTGATTACAGGAAATAGGCTTCATTCAGCCTCCATGACTTCCCTGAGTTCCAACCAGCAGCTTCAAAGAGTTGCTAATCAGGGAAGGGAGGGGATTCGGAAAAGGGAGGCCAGTCAAGAAACAATAGCGTCGCCTTGGGGCAGGGTCCTGGTTCCCCCTCAAGGGATACACATAATGATATCTTTGAGCTCTTTACAGATACTGAAGCCCTCACCAGGTGGGAGCAGTTAACGGTCTGCTGCCCACAAGCACATAGACCCCAGACTGGTTGAAACCAGAAGTTTGATGATGCTGACTCCCAATTACCTCACCACCAACCAATGAGAAGAACGTCCACAAGCTGATCACGCCCTCCTCTGTGAACCGTTACTATAAAACTCCTCACTAGCCCCTCCGGGTCAGGACACACAATTTTGAGGGCATTAGCCTCCTGTGGCCCCCTTGGCCTGGCAAAGCAATAAAGCTATTCTTTTTACTTCACCCAGAACTCTGCCTCTGAAAATTAATTCTGTGTCGGGGTACAGAGGCCGGATTTGGCTTCACGGACAGGGACCGAAATATTTCCCTGTGCCTACAAAGCTAGCAGATAGGCAGTGAGCGCTTGATAAAGATTTATTGAGTAAATGATCTCCACGGGATAAGTCATAATCAACTTTGTAAACAACATCTGAAAGGTCAGCCTCTGTACCTGCCACACCTCAGACAGGAGTCCAGGGACACTGACCCTTCAGAGAACAGTCTGTAGCCACCTCCAGGCTGAACGGGCAAAGGGCTGAGACTGAAAACCCAGTTGGCCACCAAGGACTTCCTGTGCTCCTTCACTAATCTTCCCTCACCGTGGTCCCAGGTCAGGTGGCGGAGCAGCTCTGGGGCCTTTCCTGTTGGTTTATAAATAAGTCTAGGCTCATTGCTGATCCCAGAGTGGCCTACGTGGCAACTTGCCTTCAGCTTGCTCAGTAGGACCGCTTGCAGGAAGGGCAGCAAACAATAGCCACGCAGAAGCAGCGCAGAACAGCAGTCTGCATCTGTGTGGCCACGTGCACACCACGCGCTTCAGATCTTCTCTCAAAGGACCTACTGTAGAGCACAGGGAACTATATTCTGCAATAACCTACATGGGAAAAGAATCTGAAAAAGAATAGACACATGTATATGTATAACTGAATCCCTTTGCTGTACACCTGAAACTAACACAACATTGTTAATCAACTCTACTCCAATATAAAATAAAAATTTTTTTAAAAATCCCCAAAAACCTTGACCCTGGTTTCTACAGAAGCAGTTTGTCCCAATCACGCCCCAAAGATAGGAACTGTCCATTCCAACTCAGAATGGCTATCTGGCTTAGTTTTCTTGTAAGTTATTTCATTCGAGTGAACACTTAAAGAATCACTAATGCTTCATCAACTGTAGAGTACTTGTCACTCAATTCCAGAAAACTCGTGTTTACCTAACCCAGGCTGCATACATACGTATACGCCGTGGACATTGTTGCCATTTAGGAAAACAATCCTTTTCCAATCCTGCGGAAGGTAGTCACAGGTCCCTTACTTCCCAGAGCTACTCCTGTCTTCTTGATGTTTATAACAACGTCTTAGAGTTCCAGGACTCCTTTCTGTTATCTATCTCCCTGTAAGTATCAGTCCAGTTCATTTAAGAGTCACAGTGTTTCTATGTGATACATGAAGCTGATGGTCTTAATGCCACTTCTGTTTTTTTCTTGGTTCTGTTTTGTTTTAACAGGAGGAGTAGCAGACCCAGAGAGATTAAGCAACTTGCCCCGAGGTCACATACCTGTTCAGTGCCAAACAGTAGGAACACTGAGTCCGTGAGCTTCCCTCCACATCAGCACTTCTCAATGCATCTGAACCACTGGGGAATCTGGTTACAGTGCAGATTCTGAATTCAGCAGCTCTGGGGGGTTGCGGGGGGCGGGGACCAGGATTCTGCATGTTTCCCAAGCTCCCAGGAGTTGCTGCTCGTGGTGGCCCTCAGAACACCTTTCATCACACCCTTCATAACACCCCAGGCATGTCCATCCTAATACTTCCCCCAGTGGCTGTTGCACTATTTGGGTATTCATTCATTTCTCCCACTAACCTATGAGCTCCAGGAGAGCATGAACTATGTTGTATTCACTGTTTTGACCTGGGCGCCCAGCACCACACGTGCCAAAAAGGAACTGAACAAATATTTTTGAAGAGTGGAGGAAAAGTGACCTATTTCCAATGACAAAGCCACGTCGACTGCACATTAAGACTCTGATTTCTTATACAAAACAGAAACAGACTTAGAAAACAAACTTATGGTTACCAAAGGGGAAAGGTGGGAAGGGAGAGATCAATTGGGAGTTTGGGATTGCCATATACACACCACTATATTTAAAATAGATAACCAACAAGGACCTACTGTAGAGCACAGGGAACTCTGCTCAGTACTCTGTAATAACCTAAATGGGAAAATAATTTGAAAAAGAATAGATATGTGTATAACTGAATCACTTTGCTGTACACCTGAAACACAACATTGTAAAGCAACTATAGCCCCATTTGAAAGAAAAATTTTAAAAAAAAGAATCAATCAATCAATGAACATTTTTTAAATAGGCTATTCATCAAGTATCCTCTGCTGTCTGGAGTCACATTATGACATCCAGTTGTCATCGCCGGGTCCCCAAATAACATAACCAAATAAAAGCCCCGTAGTTTCCACCAGTTTATACCTACACTTGCCGCAGAACTCTGCCAGGGGTCAGGGGGACAGAATCACATCCTTGGGCCAACGGGATGGGATAACATGAGGTCATTCTAAGGGCGAGGGGGAGGTATAGAACAGGCAGGGCGATGGAGGCTCGCTAACGCTCAGCATCACCTGAGGATGCTGACGACAGCAGTCCTCCACGGATTGTGCGTTTTCCATATGCCAAGCACTCGGCTGCGCACGTTGCACCCGTCATCTCATGTCATCTTCTCGACAAACCTATGACACAGGCACTTATTTTATATGTAAGGAAGCAGAGACGTAAGGTTATTAAACCATAAGCGGTGAAGCCAAGATCTGGACCCAGGCAGCCTGGCTTCAGCATCCGTGCTTCTAACCACATTGTTGACTGCCTGGAAGCACACAGAAAAGAAGCAATTGCTTGAGCCTGGGAGTGACTTGACTTCCCTGTCAACAGCCTGATTAATAGGCTCCAAGAAATCCCACAGAGAGGGGCTTGGGGAGAAACACATCACACCCACATTATATCCAAAAGGAAGTGTTCAACAATATTATGTAGGGAAAGAAGAGATTCTGTTACAGCAAATGCTCACATAGTTTTGACTCTGTTTGGCTTATGGTTAAATATACAACACCGCTGAAAGGTTAAGTAAGAGTCACTGAAGTAATAAGTCTCAAAGGTCCCAGATTCCTTTCACACTTCATTAGGTCTCTTATGAAACCTTGCATTAACGTCTGGGCCAAATCTGAGAAGATGGTCATCACATGGACGAGTTCAGGATTTTATGAAACATGTGTGTCCAATGTAAAAAGTCAAACAGTCTAAAGGACAAAGAGAACTTTGCTTTTCAAAGGCTTAAAGAGCAGAAGTTCAACAGTTATACTTTAGCACTGTCAGAAAATGAGGGAGTCAAGAGAGCTGTGGAAGAGAATGCATTGTCCATGTGGATATGAGAAAAGGGTAAACTTGATCTCTCTTTTCGATAGAAGATTTTTAAATGTGGAATAAGAAAATAAATCAGGGCAATACTAAAGTATAGCCATAGGGTCTTGAATAAAACATTACTGTGAAAAAACGTTGAGCTCTACAGATTGCTTTTTAACCACACTTGTTTAATTATTATTTACCTTTGGAGGCAATATGATATGATGGATTGTGAAGGCCCAAGATCTGGTTCTGCCACTTCCTAGGTATGGTCTCCAGCTAGCATAATTCTTCCAGGATTCAGTGTGTTCATCTGTGAAATGGGACAACTCACTCCTGCCTCCTAGGATTACTGGGAGCCTTACATTAAATGACATACTGTGAGCATTTAGTCCCAAACAGAAAATCAACACAGGTTGCACCTTGGTTTTCTCTCCTTTCTTACAAGTTCTATTTTCCTAAAAGAACGTTGTTTAAGCATTTCTATTCCTAACTTTAAGTTTTTGTTAGTAGAAACATAAAATTGTGGAGGGTTAAGAAAAACAATCTACCTACACACAGATGAAATGTGTATGTAAGAAAATGAGAATAAACTATTAGCATACAGTATGGAAAGATCATCTTATATTAAGCTTGATGTGTTAAAAATAGAACCATATAATAAACAACAAGGTCCTACTGTACAGCACAGGGAACTATATTCAATATCCTGTGATAACCCATAATAGAAATGAATATGAAAAAGAATGTATATATGTATAAATGAATCACTTTGCTGTATAGCAGAAATCAACATAACATTGTAAATCAACTATAGTTCAATAAAATAAATTTTAAAAATAAATTTAAAAAAATAGAACCATATAAAATTTCACATAGGTACGCATCCTTAAGAAACAACTTCACTCATAATTACACCTACAAATTTTAGTCAATCTATCAACTAATGATCATGTTAAAAATCAAGAAGTTTTATGAGAGTAGTGTAGATTTTTGGAAAAAATTCCATTTCAATTTATGTGAATGTTTTATAAACCAGAAAGTACTAAATAATATACAACGTTGTTTTTATTGCAATGTCCTTTTGGCCTCTAGAATAATTGGAGATGTCATCATATTAAAATCACTCAACATACTAAATTACAAAATTTTATTCACTGTAATTCAATATGAAATTCACATGTAAAGTAAGGGAAGTCAACTTTCTAAGAAGTTATAACAACATATATAATAGACAGGAAGTCAACAAAGATAAAAAACAGAATTTTTAGAAGTCTTCCCACAATTTCATCTTCCAGACTTGTGGGGTTAGTAGTAGAAATTAACATCCAGTGTTTACAGGTCATATCCAAGAGCTCCTGCTCCCTAGGGGGAAAAGAAAGAGAAAATGTCCTTAAATGAACACATTTATAACCCTGATTCTTTAAAATCAATCTCATATTTGCACTGGAAAGAAACAGTGATCAAGAAATGTCTTTCAAGGCTTCCCTAGTGGCGCAATGGTTGAGAATCCGCCTGCCAATGCAGGGGACAGGGGTTCGAGCCCTGGTCCGGGAAGATCCCACATGCCATGGAGCAACTACGCCCGAGCGCCACAACTACTGAGCCTGTGCTCTAGACCCCGCGAGCCACAACAACTGAGCCCGCGCGCCTAGAGCCCGTGCTCCACAACACGAGAAGCCACCGCAATGAGAAGCTCGTGCACCACAATGAAGAGTAACCCCCGCTCTCCACAACTAGAGAAAGCCCACGTGCAGCGACGAAGACACAATGCAGCCAAAAATAAATAAATAAATTTGTAAAACAAACAAACAAAAAAAAACAGCTCAAGGAACTACCAGAATTACCCCTCTCTTTTCAATGTTATCCATAATTAGTTTATTTTTGAAGTCTTATCTGCAAAGTCATTTACAATCATTCTTATGGCATCAGTGAAATTGCCATTCTTCTAACCTGTACAGTGGGTATTACCAGGAAATAAGAATTTGAAGACATGGAAAGAGGCATGTGATAAAATTCTTAAACATTAAACAACAAAAGGTTTTTTTCATTTCCCTGATCTTTCCTCAAAATCTTCTCATATTTTGGTCACTTAACCAGACATTAAATATTTTAATTTCTTCCACACGTCTGTGTTAATCAGTTTTTTTAATATCTTAATTTTTTTAAGTATTACGGAATTTTCAAAGATATTAATTTGTGGTCTGTTTAGCGCACTGTCGGAATATTTCACATGCCTGTCAGGTAGGGAGTTTAGAACCATTCTTAACTTCTTTTTCCAGGAATGTGAACTTGGCCTTACATCCAAGTCCCTTATACACACTCAACTTAAAATCAGCATCAAGGGCTTCTCTGGTGGCACAGTGGTTAAGAATCCGCCTGCCAATGCAGGGGACACGGGTTCGAGCCCTGGTCTGGGAAAATCCCCCATGCTACAGACCAACTAAACCCGTGCACCACAACTACTGAGCCTGCACTCTAGAGCCCGACAGCCACAACTACTGAGCCCACGCACCACAACTACTGAAGCCTGCATGCAACAAGAGAAGCCACCGCAATGAGAAGCCCGCGCACCGCAACGAAGAGTAACCCCTGCTCTCCACAACTAGAGAAAGCGCGCGCACAGCAAACAAAGACCCAATGCAGCCAAAAATAAATAAACTTTAAAAAATTTATTTAAAAAAATGAGCATCAATATTTTTAGAAAGTGGCAAGATCGGGGTGGGAAAATATTTTCTGCTATTTTTCACTCAAACCCAAAAAGGCAGGTTGAGTTTTAAGAGAGAAGGTGAAAGAGAGAGGGGGAGAGAGATGAGATTTATACAAGTATCTTCTTCCACTTTTAACAATCTTGATTAATTTCTATAATAACTAACCCCCTTCCTAAAGGAGGGAATGACTTGCCCCAAATTACACAGCAATCACTGGCAAAGTAAACGCCTAGAATTTCCCTTAAGTTCAACAATTCCTTGTGCCTATGTTTGGGAAAGAAGGGGTAAGAATAACACATGAGTTCGCAAAGCGATTTTCCTTTCCTCCTATGGCCTCCACCTCCATCTTGTGTTTCTTCAGTCTGTGCTCTGAGGGGTACCTTCAATTTTCTCCAGCAGCGGTAAAGAGAGAGACTGAATAGGAAGTGAGGGAAAGACCAGACAACTGGTGGGGGTCGAAGAGTGCGCAGAAACCCATTTCTCACCTGACTTAATCCCGGGTAGTGGTTGGTAATGCTGCTCCTGGGTTTTCTCTCCAGCTGCTCTTGCTAGAACAAAGTGCATTCAGCACAGGTGGTCTCTTAGCAACCTTGGTTCCTGTGTCAAAGCACAGCGAAAGCTTTTATTGGATGCTGAGGAGGTCTGTGAAGTGGCCGGGCAGGGAGCCTGCCTGGAGAGACTCTAAAATGACTCTCAAAGAAGTCAGGAAGGAGATGTCGAAGAGTGGAGTTCGGCAAACGTGACACGTTGATTTCAACATATCACAGAATTGTAGAGCTGAAAACTAAACGTTTCACAAAAAGTTTAAACTGAACTCTATACTTTTCCTGGCGGGCCAAACACTTACCACGCTTTTATTATTTTATTTTATTTTTTGGCGTGCCATGGGGAATATGGGATCTTAGTTCCCCCACCAGGGATTGAATCCACACCCCTTGCAGTGGAAGCAGGAAGTCTAAACCACGCTTTTAAAACAATAGGTCTCAGGGGGTGAGGGAATGGAAGAGATGTGTAAGGGTTACACATGTGCAACGAGTAGATAAATAAGTCCCGGAGAACACTGTAATACACAGTACAGTGAGCATAGACATAAAAGTGTGTTATAAACATTAAACTTGCTAAGAGACTAGATTTTAATTGTTTCCAGCACTAGAAGCATTAGAAAGTGGAGTGAATTTATTACAAAAGACCAGGCTGTAACATTCAGCCATAAATGGAAAATTATCCAACACAATGATGGTTATTACAACTATGAAATAATAGAAAATACTACTTAGAAAATTATGTTAAAATATTTAATTATGATTAAAAGCCATACCTTATGAACACCTATTATACTCCTGGACAAGCATGGATAATCACACCAGGATACATATCCAAATATTATTTGTAATATCCTCAACTTAAAAACAAACCAAATGCCCATTAGTAGATAGATAAATGCATATAATGGAATATTATACAATCATGAAAATTAAGCTCCAGCTACATACAAAAACAGCGGTGAATTTCACAAACACAATATTGAATTTTTACAATCATGAAAATTAAGCTCCAGCTACATACAAAAACAGTGGTGAATTTTATAAACATAATATTGAATTTTTTAAAAGCAAGGCACAAAAGAAAATGCACAGTGTAAATATATTTATGTAAAGTAGGAAAACAGAGTTAAAGGTGTATGGTTTAGGGGTGTATATGTGGGTGCAATGGTGTAGGTGGTGAATTGATCAAGAAAAGCAGAGGATTGGCTACCATAAAATCAGGGTAGTGGTGGTGTTAGTGAGGGGAAGGGAAGGGCTGCACGGGTGTGGGGAGCCTCCAGCAGTATTTCATTTCTTGTCCTGGTTGGTGGTTACGCTGGCAATCATTTTTTAACTACTTGCTAAACCGCACATAGAAATTTTATAGGCTTTTCTGTAGGTATGTTAGACTTCACAATCGAAATGTTAAAAAAAAGGAAACAGGACTATCTACAAATGTCAACAATGGTCATAGTGGTCGAGTTTGGGTGAAGGGCTATATGTGATTTTTTTTCCTTGCTTTTTCCACTTCTCACATTTTCATTTAAAAGGATGTTGCTTATATAACTTCAGAAAATGAAAGAAAGTAGTCCCATAACGGCTAGTCCTCTTTCTTTCCCATATACTTAAAAGTAATGTATACTGATTTTATTTTTGTCAAACCAAACATTTTAACAAATATGAATTCGGGAAGATTAAATGTCAGTCAAAGATTTTAATGAAAATATTTAACTTACACTTTATCCAATAAATTACATATTTTCATTAAAATGTTTCACTGAGACATTTCATTTTCCTTGAGTTTACACTGTCTCTTTGGCTAAAGAACATGTTCTAGTCTCATTCAAAATGTTCAGGAGAAAGAGGAATGTTGGTGGTTTCTGTTTGGTTCTTCTCAGTGTTAGATCTGTTTCTAGATTTAAATCATTGGAAGGACACAAATCTGTACCATCGTAAGTTTACTAGCACACTGAGATTTTACTGTGGATTAAAATTATGATTGTCGCAGTGTTTGATTTACATTTTGCCTAATTAGTTCTTACTTACTTTTCTAGAAGCTTGGTAATCACATGTTTTTTCTTTGCAGGGACATTCTTTTAGAGGAAAGGCTAGTTAACAGCAGCATTTTCAGGAAAAAAAATGATTTGTAGTGTTTTTTTAATCGGATAAAACATGCACTAAATAAATGTAAAAAATAAATAAATTTGAAACAAGCTAGGACACTTCTAAAAGTATGCTAGAATGTATTGAGTGTGACTATCTCAAGACCGTGGTCTTATCTTGAATGCAGTATTTAAAAGTCGTAGTTAAAATAACATCACCTCCAATTTCTGATATAAGACAGCCTAGGTTATAGAAAAATGGTACAGATGAACCGGTTGCAGGGCAGAAATTGAGACACAGATGTAGAGAACAAACGTATGGACACCAAGGGGGAAAAGTGGCAGGGGTGGTGGTGGTGGGATGAATTGGGAGATTGGGATTGACATATATACACTAATATGTATAAAATAGATAACTAATAAGAACCTGCTGTATAAAAAATAAATAAAATAAAATTTAAGACATCCTAGGTTATTTGGGGCCTAATATATTTCATGTTGAAATTTCACATGACCGCAAATAATCTTCCCTCCCATTTAAATGCCTCTACGTTCCTTTCTTTTCCCTATTTCCAAAAGGCACTGAGAATCAATTTATTTTGTAGAAATTAATTTATAGAATGTTATACTTAAAATAGAATGAATACTCTCTTATCTAGTTTTAAAAACTTGTCTTTATTATATTTTCTTTTGATTCCATCAACAGTCCAAATAATCTAAATCCAAACTGACCTGTTCATTGAATGGCTGAATAGTGGAATCCTACAAGGTAAGTTAGACTAATGGCGAGTAGCAGTAACTTTTGGTCTCTGGGGGTTGAACTTCACTGCATTCTCTGTTCTTCACCCTGCCATCAGTTTGTAGCCTCTGGCCTTTCAAACCTTTATAATCTTGATTTTATATAAAACAAAGTTTCTCAAGTCAACTCTGACTCCTGGGACCATAGTGCATTCGCTAAACGGCTTGGTCCCCTGGCAAAAATAAAACAATACAAAACAAACAAGTAAAACGCCCTCTATTCTATAAAATTATTACTGGTACTAAGACTTCACCTGTTTCTCAATCTCTCTCAGCCTCTACGATTTCCCCTGATTAGGCGTGGATTCCTGGTCAAGATAAAGAACAGAACATACTTTGCAAAGTCTCTTTTTAAATCCAAAGAAAACACTTTTCATTGGATTCAAGATTATAGTCTTAAACATATGAGTCACACTTCAAAAATATTTCCTTTTTTGATAAGAATTTGCTAATTCTACTCCTTGTTTCCATCAATATCTAATGGTCAAGATAATATTGACAGAAGTTCCCTAGAGACAAATGTTGAAACATGAGATACTCTTGCTGAATAGGTCACTTAAGTAAAGTATAATAGTTACCATTCATTAAGGGTCTAGTGTGTGCCAGGCTGTGATTATGCACTACTGGGGCGATGGAGCAACTGCCTTAAGGTTCTATGCTGGAGCCTTGATGCTACTAACCCAGGACTCCCATCCCCAGATGCCACTCTGTTTCAACTACGTGGATTTATTAATGTTTTCAAATGAAAAGGAAATGGACTGGACTGAAATGGAAATATCCACATGTAATTATCGATGGCCACTCTTCTTCCTCAGTCCTGGCTCCCTTCTGTATATGTGAAGTGCTGGCTGAACAATGGGATGGATAGTCTTGCCGTTATCCCTCGGGGCCTGAGAACCCTAAATTTGCCTGAATAGTTTTACAAGAGTCAGTTTTATTCATATCAAAACAACCTGCTCTTTGTAAATGGATCATTCACAGGCCACTACTACGAGCTTACTGTCTAGCAACCCGATTAGGTGAAAGTTCAGTTTTTTAAATCTGTGTTTTATTAGCTTTTACTCTCTGCAATTTTCTTTTCTTTTATTATTAGTTTGTTATCCACCCACTGATCAACTTATGACTGACAGGTTCCTCCCCTTGAACTTTTTTTTTTTTTTGGCTGTGCACGTGGCTTGTGGGATCTTAATTCCCCGACCCCAGCAGCAGAAGTACCGAGTCTTAACCACTAGACCGCCAATGAATTCCTCCCCTTGATCTTATCGACATTAGCTGGACAGAGAAATAACAACAATGTTTCCAGGACTTGGTGGTTGAGAGACGGGTCTGACATAAGACTGATAGGGTTTGACTTGGATCTGCCACTTACCGTGAGACCTTGGACAAGTTACATTAACTCTCTGTGCCTCAGTTAGCACTTCTATACAATGGAGATGATAATAAGAGTAGGGTAGTGTGAGAATAAAATGAGATAATATCAATACTTGTGCCAAGTGAGTGCCTAGTGCCTAGTGAGTGCCTACTAGGCACAAGTCGCTCTTAATAAGCAAGAGTGACTATCGTTGTTAATTATATTCTACCGTATTACCTCCTAGATGGTACCCCTTGAATAAATCAGGCTTCTCAGTTTCTCTTTGGACACCCAAACATGCAAAACTGTCACAGACCTACTCATCCTTTGAAACCCAACGTACCTCCTCTGTGATCTTTCCTGACACCCTCAGGCAGAATCTATCGCCCACTTGCTGTAACATATTGCAACTGACAACCATGTCTTGTGGTTATTTGCATGCCACCCCCCATTGGAAGGGCTGTCTTCCTAGAAAGTGGGGATGGCCTTACCCATCCTGGATCCCACTGCCTCACGGTACTGGATGCTAAGCAGTTTTCAACAAATATTGATTTAATAACTGCACCTCAAGTAGAAGCTTTCTTGGAAGGCCAAAAGTTCATTTTGTTCAAAAGACGATTACGACAAGAAAAACCATATATTAAGTCTACTTTTCCCACAAATTTTTATTCTTCAAAAATAAAATCACAAAGTTGGGTATTTTCAGTATTGTCTCCATATGGAAAACGTCTCTTTCCCATAAAATTTATGTTTAATAAAGTTATCTTTTAGAAACTTGAGAAATCATATGGGAATTATATCTTGTTGATGTTTTTGCTTTTGTTTTTATTTGTTTGCTTGTAATTAGGGAAGCTAGTCAAGTTGTTGGAAGGCAACAAGAGTTTGGCACTGGCCTACAGGGTTTTAGGATTCGAAGTGTCCTGCTGGGATGGCTACTGTTTCTCTGGCATAATTGAGATTTGTCCCCTTAAGATTCCAGAAATAGATGATGGTGTGGTAGGACAGGAGACATAAACTGCTCAAATATGAGTCATTCAGAAGTCAACTGAAATTCAGGCATATTCAACAGTAAGTGGGTTTTGTGTGTTCTGTAAGCTTCTAAAATGGAGTTCAAGGTGCATTTTCTGAACTAATTATGTGAGGAATTACATGAGGAAGGGAATTTAACAGACATCTGAGAAATCAGCTCATCAGTGATATGAGCATTGTATGTGAGGAAGCTTGAATGAGAATAATAATAAATGGCATATGGCTTGACACTGAAATGATTACAGGCATGATTGTTATACCTTGTTTCCTGATTAAGACACGATTTCAAGGAGATCTTTCTCTCTCCAGCTAAAAAAAACAACTGTAGTGGAAAATCGGAAATATTACAGAAATGTTGGCACTGGAAAAGAAATCTGAAATTTCTTAAAACTTCTCATTTGACAAACGAGAGAAGGCACCTCGCCTGAGGTCACACAGCTACTTTTCTTCTGAGCTACTTTTCTTCTGAGCTACTATAATAATTGCCTCAGCGACTTTTTGACATGTATGATAAATTGGATTCGGCGTTTCACCAGACTTGGCTATTTGAAGATATTCGATCTTCATCACCTCCCAACTGCTTTGATTCAGGCCAAGGCAAGACCAGGGTGTCCAGAAGAGAATAAGTCACAAGTGAAAACTGGAAAACTTGGCAGGTCAGACTCACAAAACTCGACAAAGTGGACTTCGCCTGGAAACAGAACCACGTGCCTTGTCACAGATGGTGGGTCAGTAAGGTTTGGGAGCCGGATGGAACTAGTTTGCGATCCTGGTTCTGGCTGGTATTAGTGCTGGAGCCGTGGATCGGGCATTTCACCTCACCTGCCACCCCATCTGGTGACAGAGACAATCTGTTTTGCAGGTTTGAAAGGCTTTTATTCGTAACTACAGTTAAGAAGGGCTTATACACACTGTGATTTTAATCTCATAAAGCCTTATGAGGTGAGTTACTAATTCTCCTATTTCCTTAGTTGGAGAGATTGATGACCCGAGACTTGAGTGAGCTATTCACGATCACACGCCGGGGATGACCGGGGATTTGAATGGAAGTGTGTTTGGCTCCAAAGCCTTAGCCACTGCGGCATCTCAGGATTGGTAAAAGAGGTGAGCCTAGAGCCCAGCACGCTGCCGGGCACTTGGTAAAATAATGGTTACGGTATGACAAAGCACTGGAGTCAGAAAGGGGGCCACTTCCTGCAGCCCAACAAGGAGGGAGAGGGGTGAGCATGGACCCAATGGACGAGAGCAAACAAATGGACTTAGGCAATGGGAAGCCCAGGAAGCTGAGGCAGATGCACAGACATGTAGGCCACAGGGCACTGTCTGCCCTGGCAGCACCATGAGGGTCCACCCGATCCCCCAGGGGTACAGGGGGGTCCCTCTACTTTTCTCCTCTTCAACTGTATCTCTCATGCTTTCTCTGCATGTCAATATCTGTCCAGTTTGGGCCTTCTGCCATCTGTGACTGTGCCTCCGGCCCTTAAATGAACTGTTTTTCTACATAGGAACAAGCACCTCCTCTTAATCATCCGCTACCAAGACTCCCAAAGGCTGAGCTTTCCCGCTACCCCATTCCTGCCCCCAAATAGGAGATGGCATTGCCCCTAAGAAGACATAAATTACTCGGTTATAGGTACTTTACATTAAGAAAGATTCTGGAACCAAAATAATCAAAATGTTTTCAACCTTCTCCCTGCCAAGTTCCCCGGCCCTTGCCAAGAACCACAGCTGTAGCGCACTCTTACGAGGCCAGATGAACTGCCCAGAGCTGTGGCCCGGGAACCTCACAGGGCAGTGCCACTCGCCACCAGTTCTCCCACGTTGTGACAAAGCAGGAGTGGGGCTGAGGCCAGGTGCTTATTCGTTGCGTTTGGGGTTTTTATCTGCAGAACTCACATATCCAAACGTGTGTCATTCCAGGTTTGGGGTGGAGGAGAGGTCTCTGGACCTGTTTGACTTTAGTAAAAGCATTTGGCCAAACCTTTTAAACTACCTTCTCAGCCTGCAACATACACTCCTCTGCCTAAATTCACTGGTGAATTATTAAGGTGCAGATTTGATTTCGGAAACCAGCTAAGTGTTATCCGGAGTCAAGTTTAGCTGAGAAGGTAGATGGCCAGGTTGGAGGACAGAATTTCAAGTTCAATGAGAAACTGTGACCTCTTCTAAGACCAAATTATATTTCTTTTTTAAAATTAATTAATAAGTTTGTTTATTTATTTTTGGCTGCGTTGGGTCTTCGTTGCTGTGCGCGGGCTTTCTCTAGTTGCGGCGAGGGGGGCTACTCTTCGTTGCGGTGCGTGGGCTTCTCACTGCAATGGCTTCTCTTGTTGTGGAGCACGGGCTCTAGGCGCGCAGGCTTCAGTAGTTGTGGCACGTGGGCTCCTCAGTTGTGGCTCACAGGCTCTAGAGCGCAGGCTCAGTAGTTGTGGCCCGCGGGCTTAGTTGCTCCACAGCACGTGGGATCCTCCTGGACCAGAGCTCGAACTTGCGCGCATCCCCTGCATTGGCAGGCAGACTCTTAATCAGTGCGCCACCAGGGAAATCCCCAAATTATATTTCTATCATTTAGCACAGGGCTTGGAACAAAACAGGTGCTCAATTAAAAAAAAAAACTGGAGGCGGGGAGGATAAGATGCGACTTTATGGTGCGTTTTTCTGTGCCTCAGAAGCTTGTTACTTAGAAGGTGAACCCAACGAGGAGCCCTGAAAAGCACTGAATCGTTTCTAAGAACGTACAGCTCTCCAAGGGGAAGTCTGACCAATGATGCCCACTTTCGGTGGATAAGTATTGGACGCGATGGCCCTGTGGAATGCCAGCCAGATCCTGTCTGTGCTTGTCATGTACCACAGAACAAGCCCATTCTGACTTGTAACAGAGTTACTCATGAAATGACTTCTTTCTCCTACCATATTTAGAGTTTACTGACCCTTTGCTAATCTAGCACTGTGTGTTCACACAGTGGGAATTAAATAAACATTTGCAGAATGACAGCTTGCGGTGGAAAACAAAAACCTCATCCTGCCTCCTGAGTGTACAAGGAAACACTTCGGGAAGCAGCTATTCTCTGAGACAACCCTCCTTTCTGTCCCGTCCAGACACAGAATCGAAGCTAGCAAGGGGGGAAAGCAGTCCTTTGGAACCACGGAAGCACATAAGCAAAATAAAAAGTTTCTTTTTATTTACTGATTTTGGGCTGCACCTCGCGGCATGCAGGCTCTTAGGACCCCGACCAGGGATCAAACCTGTACCCCCTGCACTGGAAGTGCGGAGTCTTAACCACTGGACCCTCAGGCAAGTCCCAGAAAAATTTTAGAATGCTGATTATAGTAAAGCAGATAAGTTTATTAAAATAATAGTTTATGCTTTGAAATTGTTTTGATGAAGTTCCCCGTCATCATTGATCTTAGCCGTAGCCTCATGTCCTGAGCTAACCATATGCCATCCTCCAATGCCCCCATCCTCAGCATTCCCACTGCTGATACCATCCTAAGGATGAAGGTATTAAAAGCAGTAAAAGCCAATTATCGTCTCTGCAATGTAAAGTTTCCCATCAAAGACCACATTGGAGGCTCCAGGTTAAGAAGATTCAGGAAAAATTCAAATGAGGGATTTCATTAATAATATTACCATACTTGGCCACTTAGATACGTTATGAGTAAAACCCACCACCCTGTCAAACAGGTTATAACTCTCATCTCACAAACAAGGAAACTGAGACTCAAAGAGGTTGAATACTTGCTTAAGTCCCAAAGCTTGTTGAGCCAGGGCTCAATACCAAGCCGGCATCTGCCTCCCTCCACTTCCCTGTGATGCCTCCCTTATTTAGAAGCCTGATGCACATGTTCAGGAGAGTTGAATGTATGTAACCAAAGCAGAAAACTGTCTTAGTCTGTAGTCCTGAGAAGGGACCGGAGTGTCAGCTTTCACCTTTCCTCAGAGGGCCAGGCAGGGCACCAGCTTCAGGGTCCTCCTTTTCCAGACAGAAAACACAGTGACCTACTTCGCAGGACTCTCGAAGCAACCATTATCAAAAAGGCTGCAAAGACAAAGCCTTTGGCTAAAATCTCAGGAAGGCAGTGAACCTGTGGAATGTGACAGGTGCCCTCTCTGAACCAAATCTCAAACATGGAAACCGACAGGGCCCAAGTCTCCCACCCAACATTCCCCTGCAGACACTTTCCATATGTGAAATTTCTCTTTGGAATCACTGAAATCCTCTCTTTAGAGAGGAAACACAGAAAGGCAGAAACATCTAGCATGGCCACAAGGCTGGCTCAAGTCACTGAGATCTTATTAACCCCTTGCTTCTCCTCCTGCCTTTACTGAGCCAGAAAGAAATGGAAGGAATCGAATTCTAATTCTTTGATCAATCTTCTAAGCAGCCTTATAAAAACTGGAAAGACGTTGAAACGCAGGGAGGGGAAACAGGCTTTCGGCGTCTTTGCGCTCACTATATTCCCTCTACCAGAAGGCAGCAAGATTACCGTTAAACTCTCCTCCTCCGTCAACATTTTAAAAGCCACGTTTTTTAAAAAACCAAAACTTACTGTTCAGGGGTTTGATAAGCGAAGTCCAAAGTAAAGGAGATGATCTCTCTCTTTTGTGACAAACACCATCTGCTCCTGGGTGGCTTGCGAGGCTCGCTGGGCTGTTATTAATAACTGGCTTAGCACTTTCCCGAGAAACCTGAGCCAGGCTGTCCCGGGAGGAGAGTGGGGAGGAAGTGACAGACACAGGTGGGATAAATTATGACAAAAATACCCTCAGGCCCACACAGGCGCAAATAACCCATGAGGAGGGGCTGGGCCCCTCCACGATCAACAGACTCTTAAGTCAAAGGCCCTCAGGGTTCAACAATCAACTAACCAAAACCTCTTTACTCTCTTGAAAAACCTCACGACTCCTGTAATGTCATACTTTCCTTTGTTTCGCTGAGTAATTCTTTTCCATGGCTATTTGAATATCTCCTCAAACTATGCATTTTTGCCTTGTTCACTTTGACTTCCTCCGTTTTTCAAATATATAAACAAATGGATTTTCAAATGCACCTGAGCAATTTGTTGAGGCTTGTTTACCTGTGAGCGTGTGTTTACCTCCTTCCCTTAATGATTCCAAAACCGTTCCTGGCAACGTGTACGTATGTGTGTGCTCAGTTGTGAGGAGGCGGAGTGGGTCTTGGGACAGCATCATACATACGAGGGAAACTGTAGAATTTAAGTCCGAAGAGTGGAAGTGCAGCTGTGACCTGGCTACTGATTTACAGTGGGTCTTCCCTTTTGAAAAGCCTTATTTCCAAAAAATTCAAGGCTATGCTTCCCCTCCCCGAAGCACTGACATCATATTGTTCAGACCAGGAACGGCCTGTCTTCAGACGTAAATTATATTAAACACTGACTCTGTGTCTGACTGAAGTGTTAAAAGAAAACCAAGGATCACACAAAAGTTATTGGAATGTAAAAAGATACAAACTTGAAGGGAACAATGCTTGTCGAATTGCCCCATTCTTAAGGATCCAGCTGCCTTTCACCCTGGCTCAGGCCTGGTAACTATTCTTTTTCCAAATTAAACTTTTTTTCAACTAACTGCTGGCGGTAGGGAGGCCAGAACATCTCACTGCAAACCTCGCACAGTGAGTGTTTTTCCGTGGAGGCCATTGTTATAAAGAGAGAGTAATACACCAGCTGAATAGATGGGTGAGAGGCAGTGGAGCAGGTACCGGGCCTTATTTTTTTTATTTTATTATATTTTAAGTATTTTTATTAAAAATATTCACAATTTTAACATTCATTGTCTTTCTAGTTGTCAAAGTTAAGAAATCAGCATCAGGGGCTTCCCTGGTGGCGCAGTGGTTGAGAGTCCGCCCGCCGATGCAGGGGACACAGGTTCGTGTCCCGGTCCGGGAAGATCCCACATGCCGCGGGGCGGCTGGGCCCGTGAGCCATGGCCGCTGAGCCTGCGCGTCCGGAGCCTGTGCTCCGCAGTGGGAGAGGCCACAACAGTGAGAGGCCCGCGTACCGAAAAAAGAAAAAAAAAAAACCAAAAAAACCCTCACAACTCAGAAACTCGCTGGCAGGGTGAGGACTGAGGGAGAGAGGGAGAGCGGCTGCAGGGGGCTGATGATGTTGAACAGCACCTGAGTCCTGTGCTCCTGGAAAGCAGCCCTGCACCAGGCTCCCTGCTCTCCATGTTCCAGGAAAAGCCTCACTGCCGAGAACGACCCTTCCTCAAATGACTTAGACGACAATGGAGGCTCCCTTGTTTACTGAGGACAAGGCCAGACACACACTCTCCAGTTTCCATTCTCTGTGTCATAAACTGAACTGTCTGTCCCCACTGACCCATCTGGACAAGATACCCACTAGTTGTCTTGACCAAACTCAACTTGGGCTTTTCCTCTCCAGACAGGCCCCTGACTTTTGACCCACCTTCAACCTGAGCCAGTATCGGAATTCAGAATAGCACTTCTCCCCCCAAAACAAGCTGACCACGAAGAAAGACCTTCCCTGAGCAGTGGTCCAGCCATCAACCTGTTCACCCCACAGCCAACACCCAGTTCCTTCTGGCCTTGTTTACTCCCCTGTAGAAAAGAAAAGGCCATTTCCCACCTGATCTTTGAGTTGCTTGCAGATCTTGTGGTCAATGTGTTTTATGTTTTACAATAGGCCCCTTGCCCATATTATAAGTCTTTTCTCTCTTTTTGCAATATTCTTTTAAAGTTGTGGGAAAAAGCACCTATCGTAAACGTTAGCACCTTGAGCATTTTTAAGTGTGATGTTCGGTCGTGTTAAGTACACTCACGCTGTTCTGTAACAGATCTCCAGAACCTTTTCATCTCGCAAAACTGAAACTCTCATCCCCATTAGAGAGCCGCTGCCCACTGCCCCTCTTCCCCACAACCTCTGGCAACCACCTACAGTAGTCCTTTCAAAGAGTGCCTCCTTACCTAAATCTGGATTTGTTTCCTTGTACAGTTTTCTGGTGCCGTGTCGCACACGGAGTGCCAGCCATACCTTAGACCATGCCGTGATCACCCAGGTGTTTATGCCAGCTTCTCTGACCCTCTGCGTCCTGGGAATACAGGATCCTCAACCAGGGCTCTGGACATCTGTCTGTCATAATGTGCTGAGTTACAATGATTCTTTCAGCCAAAGTGACTTTCCTCTGCCTCTTCTGTCTCTCCTTTGTTCCTCTAGTGGAGATTTTTTGAGGCAGTTCCCTCAGCTCCTCAACTGAGAATTGAATGAGGGAGGATTCTTTGGACTACGGTTGTGCAAGGAGTATTAGAGCAGTAACACAAGGAGGATGGTCTTTCCCGTCTTCTTTAACGTCTGATGTAATTATCGAACCCCATGGGTTACTACCTGTATTAGTTTCCTAGGGCTGTCATAACAAAATACCATAGACTGGGTGGCTCTAAACAGTAGAAATTTGTTGTCTCAGCATTCTGGAGGCTAGAAGTCTGGAATCGAGGTGTCAGCAGGGCCATCCTCCCTCTGTAGGCTCTAAGGGAAAATCCTTCCTTGCCTGGTCCCGGCGTTTGCCTGCAGTCCTTGGCATGTCCTGGGTTAGAGCACTTTGATCTCTGCCTCTGCCATCATATGCCTGGCTTCTCCCTGTGTGTCTCTATCTTCTCGTCTTATCAGGACACCAGACATATTGGATTAGGGCCCACCTTAATGACCTCATCTTAATTTGATTACATCTGCAAAGACCCCATTTCCAAATAAGGCCACATCCATGGGTACCAGAGTCAGGACATCAACATATCTTTTGCGGGGAACACAATTTGACCCGTAACAGAAATTCCCTATCTGGCACCTGCCCTCCTCTTCTGCCACTCACTAAATGCTTTGCCCTTATGGCATGAATTCAATTCAATACCTTCAGTAATGGCCACATCTTACTCAGGGCCACTGGGAGCTTCAGTGGCCTCTCTGGAAACTAGGAAACTCCCCCATCTGACTCTCGTCTAGAACCCCTCCTTCCCAGTCACTCCCTGCCCTCACTGCTACTTCTTCCTCCTTTTTTTTTTTTTTTTTTTTTTTTGTGGTACGCGGGCCTTTCACTGCTGTGGCCTCTCCCGTTGCAGAGCACAGGCTCCGGACGCGCAGGCTCAGTGGCCATGGCTCATGGGCCCAGCCGCTCCGCGGCATGTGGGATCCTCCCGGACCGGGGCACAAACCCGTGTCCCCTGCATCGCAGGCGGACTCCCAACCACTGCGCCACCAGGGAAGCCCCTTCTTCCTCCTTTTAACTAAATCTGACCATCCCTTAAACTCCCTTGAACTGCTTGAGCTCCTCCCCTTCAAAACCTTTACCTGCTCCGCCCCTCTCTCCCCTCCCTTTCCCACTCTGGCCCCTCAACTCCTTATAGCCAGTAGAGGTCTAGGTGGCCCTCCCCCTGTCAGGGGTTCTGGAGGGGCTCAAGGAGCCCAGGAATAATCATCTGAGGCTGAAAAAACTACCTGGAAGCAGGCTGGGTATTTTATCCACAAGGATGAGCTTTGGAGACACCTGGATAGCCACTTGGTCCTGCTCAGCCCCTTGCCCCAAATTTAGTGCATAATTTAGCTTCCATAAGATCACACATTAAGGCAAAGGAAATCTTAAGGGATCTCCTCCACACTGGCGGACACTTCAGCCCTCATGCTGAGCAGATAACCTCAACTTACCCTATCTGCCAGAAACATAATCCTGGTAAAAATATTACGGTGGGATAAGGACAAGAGCCCACATCTTCATATGAACCAGTGAATTGAAATTTTATAATTGAAGCTATAAGCCCCCATATTTCTATCTGCCTCTCTGTTTACATGTATGTAATGTAGGTATGTTATATATGTGTAAAATTTTCCTACCTTCAGATGACATTACCAAGTTAGATTATAAAAACCTCTAAAGGAGCTTTATTTTGATTGAAGTGAAATAAGCCCTTACATAAATTAAATATCCCTAAAATTTCTAGAAACTAAGAAAATTTAACTTCTAATACTTTAAAAAGTATTCTTATAAAAACTAACCCAAATGCATTAAGAATTCACAAAGTTTACTCTTGCACAAATAAGACTAGTTTAATATTATTGGTTTACTAAAAACAGATGTCTTCTCACTTATCAGAGATAAGTATAATACAAGCATACATTTTTACTCTATTTGGGCACGTTCTTCCTGAACTTACACAGGTGTATTGATTGAATAAATTAGCATTATACCTACCAGGTGTTTGAGATGATGAACTCTGTAAATTTGGGTTTAACCAAATCTATCATTATTCAGACATACTTTTTAACAGTAATTATGTTTTCTAGTGTGTGTCAGCTTGAGGATAGTCTCTAAGGTCTTTTGGTAACTTAAAAACGTCTGCTAGATCATTGACATCATTTCTAATAAGATAAAATACTGAAATATTAACAACTAAGCATAATTTTAGGACTATATATTTTGATCTGTTAATGAATGTGTTCGTTTTTGCCACATTGAGAAGTTGTACTGTAAAGATGTATATGGCTATAAAAAGTTGTGAGTCGTAAGCTCTGCTACAAAACATTGGTGTGTGACACACAGTTCACAACTATCCACCTCAGAGTTATTTCTGTGAAATAAAAGTTACTGTGGTTAAAAGTTATGATCAATATATGTGAATAAGACTCTCTGGGAGAAATAATTGCATAGTAAAATAACTTTGTATGCAAGGTATTCAGGATGTGCTTCTGTTAAGGGAAAGAAGAGTGGCTTTGTCCTAAAGTAAAATGATTGGTTCCTCCAGAACAAGGAATAGGAATGCAGAGGACAAAATCTGAATGGATATAGAAAGTCGTAGAAGGTTTATAGAAAGGGAATGGTATTTGTCATGGTCAATGTTAGCTAAGGTTTGATGGGCTTATTATAAGATTTTCTTTAAAAGATTGTTAGTATCAAATATTATACCGATGCAAAACTGAAATTTTAGTTTCTCTTTGCTAAATGACAAAATTTTCTTGGATTATTGATCTGCCTCTTAAGAGGTTATAAAAGGTTTCTATTTACCTTCTGAGAAATCTGCCTAAAAGGCAAAGATCCTGTTTCTTACCAGAATACTTTTCTGTGCTTTACTTTAACTTTACTTTAACTTTATGTCCTTGATGACTTAAAGGAACAAAGTTTTCTCACTTTTGGAAGAGCTAAGGTTCTTAACAATCATGCCATCTCCTATTTTTAAAAATATTTTTGGTCACTTTGATTTCAGATTGATTTTATTTTGTTTTGCATATGCCCAGAAACAACCAAATTTCCTTGTCAATTGCATTGTTTTTGCAATAAACTCTTTTTTTTTAGTTGAAGTGTAGGTGATTTACAACGTTGTGTTAGTTTCAGATGTACAGCAAAGGCATTACACATACACACACACACACACACACACACACACACTCACATATATATACATATATTAATATATTCTTTTTCAGATTATTTTCCCTTATAGGTTATTACAAAATACTGAATATAGTTTCCTGTGCTATACCATAGGTCCTTGTTGGTTATCTAGTTTATAAATAGTAGAGTCATTTTATATATACTGGTTCATATATGTTAATCCCAAACTTGTAATAAACTTTTTTTTTTTTTTTTTTTTGCGGTTTGCGGGCCTCTCACTGTTGTGGCCCCTCCCGTTGCAGAGCACAGGCTCCGGACGCGCAGGCTCAGCGGCCATGGCTCACGGGCCTAGCTGCTCCGGGGCACGTGGGATCCTCCCGGACTGGGGCACGAACCTGTGTCCCCTGCATCGGCAGGCGGACTCTCAACCATTGCGCCACCAGGGAAGCCCTGTAATAAACTTTTATCAGATCTTTCAGTTTTGAAAATTATCTTTAATAAGCTAACCATGGCCATTTTGTTTTTTACCATCTACAGATAGTTTTTTAATTAACGCTGTTGGTTTCCTGAACATGTTTGCCAATCAGCTACAGTCCAGAATGTTTTGACTTTAACAAAGAATGGTCTCAGAGCCACAGGGGAAAGGGCTAAGCCAAGTGCCCTTGAACACAGGCTTCTGATGGTATCGCTTAAACAACTTCGAGACCCTACCGCTGAACTGAGTCAGGATTCCCAGCATTCTATCATGGGTTCCTGAGGCTGCCAAACCAAGACGGAGCAGAAAAAGAATCACGCAGAAAAGTGAACGAGCTAATGAGGGATGGTTTGGAATATTGCTAATACTGTAATATTCTATTCTCTGTATCTAGGGAGCTCCTTTCTCTTTTCCCTTAAACGGTCTCTAACAATTTTGGTGACTACGTTTTTGAAAACTAGAAATGAAACATTTACCTTTTTCTCCCTGTCTGACTCCTCCAAAATTCAGAAACTCCTATGGAATATTCTTATTTTCATGGTAATATAATTAATTGCATCAGTTCAATAAGAATCTCACCTGCTTATTAACAGGATATGATAGAAAACATTGATTATACAATAAAGGCTTTGTCCAGAATGTTATATTTGAGAATGAATTAGATAAGACCAGTCCGTTTTAAGGAACTAGGGTTGACTTTATGGGGGTAGTGCTTACAAAGCTCTCTTGGGAAAAGCAGTGTGGTACGTGGCTTATAGGGTTCCCAGCTTACAAGTGAGTGAGATGAACTCTTGCTGGTGGGCCCAGGAAAGCTGGGCTATCTGAGGGACCTTGAGAAGAGAGGAATACACCCAAATTTATGGGTAATGCAGGTGAAACCTGATGGTTAGTTCTCCGCTTGGCTTCCCAGCCTCAAGAAGATTTTAAAGGTCCATTCTAAGACTCGTTATGAAGACTTCCAGCAAAGCAAACTTTAAAAGGCCTATACATTAAGCACCACTCTTGCTATGCCTGGGTAAATAATCAGGCCATATCTAATGAGATGAGCTTTAGTTTATGATCAAGAATAATCTTTCTAAAAAAAAAAGAATAATCTTCCTTTGAGATTATCTTTGGTCAAAACAGAGGTAACTATGGAGAGAATTTTTGTGTTTCATTGGAAAACTATAGCATACCCTGTGGATTACCAAATTCTGGCCCTGGTCATTGTTTTTGAACTAGTTAAGCCTTTGTAAATTGCAGGTAACTGATAGATATGAGCACCTGTAAATTAGACTAGATCCTATCATCTTGCATGCATTGTCAAACCTTATTAAATTTTCAGTTCCTTCCGAAGCTGCCTACAACCATACAAACTAACATTTTCAATGTTCCTCCCTCCCTGTTGCCTTGGCATCACCAAAAACTAAAATACAACTGCCCAGATTCTTACTGGAACTCTAGGTTGCCTTGCTGCTGGCGTTCCCACCCCCACTCCCACCCCCCGCCAACCCCGCCAGCATCTGAGGAAATACTACAGTTTAAAGCCCTGTTGACTTGATATATACCTTGAAGGACTTATCCCTACAGCAGCCCATGCAAGGGACAGATTTCTCCCTGGAAAAGGCACTCTCTTGGCTACCAAAAAAAGTCTAGTAAAATGCTTAGGTCATGCACGCCCTTATAAGAGAGGTAACCAAGACCATGAACAGCATTGCCAAGCGCACTGACAGCTTGGCTACAACAAACTCAATGAGCAGCGAGCGTTGCATTACCAAAAGATTTCCATCCACCTATCTCCCGGTATCCACTGGACTGGATATCCCCAGGGTCCACCTCCCGGCTCTTTAACTATTTATGTTAATATTTCTCTTTTTCATTCTAGTTATCCCTCTCATAAGGTGCCTGATCAGTAAGACTAAAAAAATGATCTTAGCCGCCATCTCTCCATAGATGGTTCAACTGATTTTGCAAGAACAGCACCAACAAGAGTCCTCGGGAGACTAATTGGCTTCTGCCCACTCCGGAGATTTAGGATCACCTCTGAGCTGTTCAGTGATGAATGATATTTATTCATCTTGAACAAAAGGAGGGACTGACAACGTTGAATTAAAAAAAATTTTAATTGTGGTAAAATACGCACAACATTAAATTTACCATCTTAATTCTTTTTAAGTGTAAGTGCAGTTCAGTAGGGTTCAGTGCATTCACCTTGTGGTGCAACCGATCTCCAGAATGGTTTTCATCTTGCAAAACTGAAACTCTATACCCATTAAACACTAATTCCCCACTCTCCCCTCCCTCAGCCCCTGGCACCACCCCTCTACCTTCTGTTTCTATGAATTTGGCTTCTCTAGATACCTCACATAAGTGGAATCATGCTGTAGTTGTCTTTTTGTGACTGGCTCATTTCACTTCGCATAATGCCCTCAAGATTCATACATGGTGGCTGGTGGGAAGCTGCTACACAGCACAGGGAGGTTAGCTCGATGCTTTGTGACCACCTAGGGCGTGGGATAGGGAGGGTGGGAGGGAGGTTTAAGAGGGAGGGGATATGGGGATATATGTACACACATAGCTGATATATGTACACACATCACTTTGTTGTACAGCAGAAACTAACACAACATTGTAAAGCAATTATACTCCAATAAAGATGTAAAAAAAGAAAAAGGATTCATCCACGTTGCAGCGTGTGTCAGAATTTCCTTCCTTTTTTAAGGCTGAATAATATTCTGTTGAGTACCTATACCACATGTCGTTTATCCATTCATCCATCCATTCATCCATTCATTACCTGAGACCTACGTTCCTAGAAAATAGCAGTCAAGAAACCCCCCTATGCTTTTATGCATCAAAATGGCTTACTGCAAAAAACTACCCTTCAGAAGATAAATAAGTACTGGGGATGTAACGTACAACACGGTAAATATAATTAACATGCTGTATGTTATATATGAAAGTTGTTAAGAGAATAAATCCAAAGAGTTCTCATCATAAGAAAAAACATCTTTTTCTATTTCTTTCATTTTATGTCTACATAAGATGATGTGTGGTCACAAAATTTACTGTGGTAATCATCTCATGATGTACGTAAGTCAAATCATTATGCTGTCAGCCACAAAAAGGAAGGAAAGCGTGCCATTTGCAGAGACGCGGATGGACCTAGAGACTGTCATACAGAGTGAAGTAAGTCAGAAAGAGAAAAACAAATATCATATAATATCTCTTATCTGTGGAATCTATAAAATGGTACAGATGAACTTATTTGCAAAACAGAAATAGAGACACCAATGTAGAGAACAAACGTATGGATACCAAGGGGGGAAAGGGGGGGTGGGATGAACTGGGAGATTGGGATTGACATATATGTACACTACTATGTGTAAAATACATAACTAATGAGAACCTACTGTATAGCACATGGAACTCTACTCAATGCTCTGTGGTGACCTAAATGGGAAGGAAATCCAAAAAAGAGGAGATATATGTATATAATAGCTGATTCACTTTGCTGTATGGCAGTAACTGACACAACATTGTAAAGCAACTATACTCCCATGAAAACTTTTTAAAAATCATTATGCTGTACATCTAAAACTTAATACAGTGCTGTATGTCAATTATATCTCAATAAAATCAGAAGGAAAAAAACATCCTTCGTGTAACTTAGATAAGATTCATGGATACCCCTTTATTTACCTAGGACGAAGCCAGACACAAGCTCCAAGTTCCCCTTCTTTGTCTCATCAATGATTAGCTGAATTGTTTGACCCCCACTGACCAACAGGGACAAAATACCTGTTAATGTGACTTGACCTAACTTTACTCTGGCTTCTTCCTTCCCCATGGGCGCCTGAACTTTGACCCACTTTCAACCTAAGCCAGCCTCAGAATACTGAATAGCCCTTCCTGACCAAACCTGTCTCACGCAACGTTTGAGACTCTTACAGATCTTGGGCTCCCTGTGCTCTCTCTATTGCAACAGTGCCCCCCGCCCCATTGCAATAGTCTTTTCAAATAATGGCTCTCCATACCTTCATCTACATTTGTTTTTATTTGACTGTAAGAAAGTGCTGAGAGGTGCACCTCTAGTTGTAAACATTAAGGACCATGGGGTATGGTCCAACACTTAAGCAAGCAATCATTTCTTAGTCCCATTTTACAGGTAAGGAGATGGAGGTATAAAAAGGCTAAGAGACTTGCTGACTCACAGCACCAAGGGCAGAGTTGGGAATCCAGGTGTTATCTCTCATCTCAGAGAAAACAGTGCTCTTTTCAGCACAAACACGCCCAATCCTGGTCAATGTTTAGGGTGGGTCTGGGCAAATTTTTGAAAAACTTTGGCAAAAAACGTTCTCCAGTGTTCAAAGAAAGGGAAATTGGATCCAAGAGTGAAAAAAATAAATAGAATACCCAGAGCTTCAGGGAACTTCTTCTAATTTGTGGAAATGAATGAAGACCAACCAGATGAGAACAAGCAAAGGCTATCGATTCAAAGCTTTTTGCTCTAGCAAAGGAGTCGACCACCATCACCTGCATTGGACAAAAACTCAAAAGCAGGCAGAAGAGTGTGAAAGTTTTCTATTGGAACAAAAGGGGAAAGGCTTCGGGTATGCCCTGACTGGAGGCTGTTAGCACGCGGAAGCAATAGACAGGCCGGCTAGACGCGGGGGCTCCTGTGTGACTGGTTGGGGGGACATATTGGCTTTCTCCTGTCTGTCCTAAATTAGAAGTGGGTGCAAATATTAGCAAAGCTGTCAATTATTAATCAAGTCCTGGATGTTTGGGACCAGTTGCCACAGGGGTTATGATCTGGCTTCCTGGACTGGTTACTGTTGCTGGTTACTGTAGCAACTGGTTACTGGTTACTGTAGCAACTGGTTACTGTTGCTACTACTGGTTACAGTAGCCTGGCTTCCTGGGCGGATTGCAGCAAGCTGTGGGCCAGGGTTACATTTTTATTTATATCCTGGACACTGTGTATTCGGTCTTCCAAGTCTCTACAGGGACCCTGCATTAAGAAGAGGCTTTCAGACATCTGACTAGCCCCACAGATGACTCCACACTCAGGCCAGGGATGCTGGCAAAACGCTTTCTGCTTCCCGTCTGTAGGAGGGAAAGTATGTAGCAGCTAAGCGTGCCTCAACTACAATCCCCCCATAACCCTCTTTTTTCACCAACAGGTGAAAATCAGGGCCTGGGCATCACCTCCAGCTTCCCGGGACTCTCAGGCTATCCAAACTGAGGCCTTCTTGCTTGCCTTCTTTTCCTTAGGGGGTTCATAGAATCTCAGAAAATCTAAAGGACTTTCGCTATCTCCTCACGCGGCCCTTATCTTTAACTGATGGAGACAGGATCCCAGAGATTCCGGTGTCTGGGTTCTAGTCTAATGTCCACTGAGCCCCCTGTGAGGAAGGCAGAAGGGATCTGACATCCTTGAGGGGCTCATCCAAGTGGGAGAGACAAGTAAATAGATGAACACGCTCAGTTATTTCCCCAAACCTACCAGGGGTTGTCCTGGCTCTGAGCTTGCAAATGCCATCCCTTCTGTCTAGACAGCCTTTCCTCGCCCTAGTTCCTCACTGTGAATTTCTTCCCATCTGTGAGTTTCTTCCCATCTGTGTTTCTAGTTTCCCCACACTCCGGGCTGGAGTCCTCTCAGAGTGCCGGGTGTTCATCTGTCTGGGATGCTCATGCCGTTCTGCTCCAAGGTTTTTGCCTCTTTTCCCCAAAGGGCCCTAAGATCCTGAAGACCACACCTCTCGATCCGGGTTTCCATCGTCTGTCTCATCCCTAACACAAAGCAGCACTCAAATACTCAGAGGTGTGCATGGAGCACAAGGGCAACCAGGTGGGAAGACTGAATGATGGAGGAGGTGAGGCCAGGGTCAAGTCTGAAAGGAGAAGTAGGAATTTGCCAAGGAGTCAACAGGAAAGGCGTTCCAAGCAGAGCTATTAACAGGAGCAGAAGTATGGGAGGACGAGGAATGGATATGGGTGGGATGAGAACAGCATGGAGCCTGCATTGCTGGAGAATAAAGAACAAGGCAGGGACTTCCCTGGTGGCCCAGTGGCTACGGCTCCAAGCTCCCAACGCAGGGGGCCCGGGTTCGATCCCTAGTCAGGGATTGCAACTAGGAGTTTGCATGCCGCAACTGAAGGATCCTGCATGCTACAACGAAGATCCGGCGCAGCCAAATAATTAAATAAATATTTTTAAAAAAAACACCAAAAAAAACAAGGCAGAAGTGGCCAGAGACAAGATTGAGACTGAACAGGGATACATAAATTTTTTTTTTTTTTAGCTGTACGCGGGCCTCTCACTGTCGTGGCCTCTCCCACTGCGGAGCACAGGCTCCGGACGCGCAGGCTCAGCGGCCATGGCTCACGGGCCCAGCTGCTCCGCGGCATGTGGGATCCTCCCGGGCCGGGGCACGAACCCGTGTCCCCTGCATCGGCAGGTGGACTCTCAACTACTGCGCCACCAGGGAAGCCCCACAAAATTTTAATGTTCTGTTTCCTCACTTACTAGCAGTTTAACTCCAATCAAGTTATTTAACCTCTCTACGCAGTAGTTTCCTCATCTGTCAACTGAAGATCAGAACAGTCATCCTCACATAAAGCTGTGGCAAGGATTACGTGAGTTAACACGCATGGAACATTTAGAAGAGCACACAGTAGGAACGATGGAAGTGCTTGCTGTTCTTACTATGCTGAAGACTTCATTCTACAGGCAAGATGGGGCTAATGCTTCTATTCTAATCAGGAGCAAGATGTGGTTGGTGGAACAGGACCTGAGGCCAGAACAGAGAAAGTATTTCCTACAAGGGTCCAATGAACGATAAGGACGAACTGACCTGGGGCAGGAGTGCAGAGGATGAGCAGGATTCGGCAGCATTTAGCCGGTAAAACTGGCCAGACTTACTGCCTGCTGAGAACTGGCGGGGGGGGGGGGGGGGGGGGGGGGGGGGGGGGGGGGGGAGAGACTGCAAGAAGCCCAGGACAGCGCCAGATCTGTGGTTTAGGCAATTTGAGTGGGTAAGATACAGAAGGACAAGGAGTTTGTGAGCGCTTCCTATGTGCCAGGCACGCAGCTAGATGCTGGATGCCAAGAGATGCTGAGGAACTGGTCCAGGGCCAGAGCAAGCAAGTGACCAAAGAAGACTTGAGGGACTTCCTTGGTGGCGCAGTGGTTAAGAATCCGCCTGCCGATGCAGGGGATCCCACATGCCGCGGAGCAGCAGAACCCATGCGCCACAACTACTGAGCCTGCGAGCCACAACTACTGAGCCCACGGGCCACAACTGCTGAGCCTGTGCTCTAGAGCCCACGAGCCACAACTACTGAGCCCACGCACCTAGAGCCCGTGCTCTGCAACAAGAGAAGCCACCACAATGAGAAGCCCGTGCACCGCAACGAAGAGTAGCCCCCGCTTGCCGCAACTACAGAAAGCCCCGCGTGCAGCAACGAAGACGCAATGCAGCCATAAATAAATAAATAAATAAACTTGAAAAAAAAACCCAAATAAGACTTGAAACTCTGTCACCTGACGCCCGGTTTATGCATTTTTCAACACACTCCACTCCAATCCGAGAACTGGGTCCTTTCCAGGGATAAGATTTCTGCCTCACATCACAGCTCTTAACCCTGAAGAACCAGCAAGGAAAATTCAGGCACTGGGGGAGATGAGAGGGGCTACTCTTGAACTGCTAGGTCTTTCCACACCAAATATATATATATATATATATATATATATATATATATATGTATAAAATAAAAGTGTACCTCAAGCCACCTCCCCTTGGCAAATCCTTTTATTCCATTCATTTTGATGCAATCCATGTTATACAAACTTAAATACTTTGCCTCTAACATCCATTCTTATTGCAGGAGGCAGACCTCTCACATTTATTTCTCAAATTTCGAAAAGGGCTGTAGTTTAAAAAATGCCAGTGATTATAAGAAATGAAAAAAAACACCCTATGGGATTATGTATGCAAGCTGTTTCTCAAGTATTTTTCCCCAACTTCAACTCAAGAAGCTGGTTTGGTTTTTTCCCCCGACCAGGGATAGAACCCAGGCCCCCGGCCGTGGAAGCGCAAAGTCCTAACCACTGGAACGCCAGGGAGTTCCCTGTGTTTTTGTTACGAAGCAGAACCTGGCTTGATAAATGTGTGTTGAATGAAGGTGTCCGTGAAGCAAGTAAGAAAAGTCAGCGAATCCTCAATCGATAAGATTCAAGAAGCAACACTCTCTTCTCACAAGCCCACGGCCCGTTCCAGCACTCTCAGAGCAGCAGAAGGAAGCATACATCCAAGTCCGGGCTCTGAACATCCCTCGACAATACTGTTAACATCAGATAGAGCCTGCTGGTGTTTTCGCTTAGTGGAAGGCACAGGATGTTTGCCAGAGGGGGACTGGCTTCTGGCAGGAAGGTTCATTCAAGTGAAGGTAATTGGCAACCAGGAACTAAAGGACTGCCCTTCAGTCCTTGACAGATATCAGGAAATTAACTTCCTGTCCTTAATCAGCCCACTGTTTGTTAAAGAGATGAGAATGGCTTGGGCATGGTAGGGGGCAGTGGAGAGGAAGTGATAGAGAACAGTCATCAAAAGCTGTTGCCTAGTGTCTCTGCCCCGACCGGCTCAACTCTGGCTCAGTTTCAATTTCTGGGCAAGTTTGGGGAAACTTGTGTGGCTGATACAGGCATGGACCTCGGAGGTAAAGAGTTCTGTTCAGTTTTCCGGTCGGACAGGCAAGTCATTGTAACTGAGCAGGACCTCCCCCCCATCATGTCCTCCACCTGCCTTTTGTCTATAGAAAAACTTTAGTCAAAGAATAAATTTAATCAGAGAAGTGAAAAAATGCAGAAAGAAAGGAAAACAGTCAAGCAAGACAAAATAAAAACAGTTCAGCCATTAAGCAAAGCCAAGGACCTTTAGTTCCTCCTCAAGGGTTATAGATAATATTCCGAGCCACATCCTTTGAGCTGTTTTGCAGATACTGAAAGCCCCGCCGGGTGGAAGAAGTTAACTGATGCTGCCCACGAGCACTTAGACCCCAAACCGGTTGGAACCAGGTTGATAATGCTGACTCCCGATTACCTCACCACCAACCAATCAGAAGAATGTCCACGAGCTGATCACGCATCCCATAATCCCCTTCCTCGCCCTGTCTTTAACAACCTTTCCCTGAAACCTTTCGGGAGTTTGGGTCTTTTAAGTACTAGCTGCCCCGGACTCCTTGCTTGGTGCCTGAAATAAACCCTGCACTTTCCTTTACCACAAGCCGGTGTCAGTAGACGAGCTTTGCTGTACACGGTGAGTGGACCCAAGTTTGGTTCGGTAACATTATCACATTTTCCAGGTGGGAAGTTCATAAGGATTAAGCACATAAGTAATTCTTAAGACACTCCAAAGGAGACTAAACAAAACTCAGAAAAAATCAGTAAGGTAATCTTACATATTTGGATGCGTCTTTCACACACCACTACCAGCAAGAAAAGTCAGTCAATTTTGAAGACTGCAACTGTCTTTTTTTTTAATTGCATTTTCAGAAAGTAAACATTAAAAAAGAAAAAGAAAAACTTAGAGGTATGAGAAACTAAGGTGGCATCTATCATTAGAACTTAATATTATGACAATGCTGGAATGGTAAACCCAGGGAATGCAGAAATGTATAATAATAGTGCTTGTATATTGAGGGTTTAACTTGTCCTAAGTTCTAGGTTCCTGTCCTAAGAGCTTTATCTGTACTGTAGGAACATACTTATTCCCCACAACTCTATGAGGAAGATGAGAAGACAGACTCTGAGTGGTTACGCAATTTGTCCAAGGATCTGAGTTTCAGAGCCAATATCTAAAATCAGGCACTCAAGTCCCAAGGCCCAGTCTCTCTCCTATGCTTTCAAAATATACATGGGTAGCTACAACAAAAGCATATATTTTTTTAGTTTTTTAATTTGGCCACGCCACGCAGCTTGTGGGATCTTAGTTCCCTGACAAGGGACTGAAACTACACCCTCCATAGTGAAAGCCTGGAATCCTAACCACTGGACTGCCAGGGAATTCCCTAAAAGCATATGTTTTGATGCAATGAAAAAAAGTTGGGGGAGCCACACCTCATATCAGCTGATCAGAGAGGTCAATCGGATGAGCGCTAGCACCCTCTTTATTTTTTTTTATTAATTAAAAAAAATTATTTATTGGCTACCTTGGGTCTTTGTTGCTGCATGCGGGCTTTCTCTAGTTGTGGCGAGCAGGGGCTACTCTTCACTGTGGTGCACTTCTCACTGCAGTGGCTTCTCTTGCCACACAGCACAGGTTCTAGGTGTACAGGCTCAGTAGTTGTGGCTCATGGGCTCTAGAGCACAGGCTCAGTAGTTGTGGTGCACAGGCTCAGTTGCTCTGCAGCATGTGGGATCTTCCCGGACCAGGGCTCGAACCCATGTCCCCTGCATTGGCAGGCGGATTCTTAACCACTGCGCCACCAGGGGAGTCCATGGCACCCTCTTTAGATACAGACTGAACTTTCCTTCAGAGACATAGATAGGCCGATCCAGCTTATAGAGAATTCCATTTATCACGCAAAAACAAACAAACAAACATGCAACTCAGGGTATGGGTTCATGGATATTTCATTTCAAACCTGGCTCAGAGTCTGAAATGTGGGTATTTCCCACCTAACCTTTGGAGGGGCTCTGAATGCATAAAAAAAAGCCAATAACATGAATAAGCTGCACTTTATCTAAATGGTAATAAAACTTACTTAACAATTGAGGATCTTAATGCCAATTTAAGGCATTTGCTTTCCTAAAACACAGTAAGTAACATTGAAGAGCACTTGGTTTTTAATTGCTTTACAAATAAAATCATTCCTTTTCCCCTTTAAGCTGCTACAATTGCCATCTGGTAAATCAGCTCTGGAGAGCTGAGCCGAACTAGTCTCTGAAGTATTTTCTTTAGGACCAAGGAAACCAAGGATCCGAAACCAAACTTTTCCAGATGAGGGAACGGAATTTGAAGACAGGGTTCTTCAGATGAGGAAGGTGGCTGGGAATCTGGGGACCGGAAGAATCTAATCAAACTTTTGCTGGTTCCATGGCTCACAATGTCCCTGTCCCAAACTCTCACCCAGTCAAATGAACAAATTCTACCCTTGGGGGGAAGCTAGGAGGAGAGTAGAGAATTTAAGAGCTTTCCTCCAGACAACTTTTTTTTTTTTTTTTTTGCGTTACGCGGGCCTCTCACTGTTGTGGCCTCTCCCGTTGCGGAGCATAGGCTCCGGAGGCACAGGCTCAGCCGCTCCGCGGCATGTGGGATCTTCCCGGACCGGGGCACGAACCCGTGTCCCCTGCATCGGCAGGCGGACTCTCAACCACTGCGCCACGAGGGAAGCCCCAGCCAACATTTCTTTACATTTAGTTTTATTAAACCATTCGCATTCACAGCCAACACGAAATATGTGATTATCCCTTTAAGAGAAGAAGCTGAGAGTATCAGAAATGCGCTGTCCACACCCATGTAGCCATTGAATTTTTTAAAAATTACTATTCTTAAGTACTGACCTAGGGTTAGTGAGACAAGCCAGGTGGAAGCTGCACCCAAGGTCTGAAATTGGTCCAGCCGGACATTAAGACACTTCAGAGCTGGACCCTTGGAGGACTGACCCCTTACTCTGCATCCCACCTTGATTTATGCCCAATTGTGCTACCCGACCTGGGGTTATATACATGTTATATAACCTAAAAGGCTAATACAATGAGCGATGAACACTCCCCACAGGGAAAGTCCAGCAATTTAAAAAGCACCCCCAGCGACTTCCCTGGTGGTGCAGTGGTTAAGAATCCGCTTACCAATGCAGGGGACACGGGTTCAAGCCCTGGTCCGGGAAGATCACACATGCCGTGGAGCCACTGAGCCTGTGCGCCACAACTACTGAGCCCACGTGCCAGAACTACTGAAGCCCGTGCACCTAGAGCCCGTGCTCTGCAACAAGAGAAGCCACCACAGTGAGAAGCCTGTGCACCGCAACGAAGAATAGGCCCCGCCTGCCGCAGCTAGAGAAAGCCCGTGCAAAGCTACGAAGACCCAACACAGCCAAAAATAAATAAATAAATAAATTCAAAAAAAGAAAGTGTGAATTAAAATAAAAAGAAATAAAATGAACTCTTCTTGGATTTCTTAAAAAATAAAATAAAAACATCCCCAAGTTGAACCTCAGAGTCCCACAAAGAGACTGAAAAGCCAAAGTGATTTTCTTTCCCTAATCTCGTTGTTAGCTCATGTATACTAATGGAAGCCTCACTCAATACTCAGTTAAGTATAGACTATTTTTTCAGAAACCTCGTTACTGATTACCTTCTTCAGGACTCCCAAGCTGTATGAATTCACCCCAAGCCTCTTGTGGTCCCAAAGTTCCATAAGGCCAACCCAAAACTTAGTGACAGTGACATCACGTCTCAACTCAAAAATGAGAACCCCATGGGACACCTGCAAGCAGCGGCCTTTCCCAAGCAAAAGGGAAGCCCCACCATGCCAGCCAGCCCCGCCATCTGCAGAAATGTAGATATGAGAACAAAATGGAAAAAAGGAGAGGACATTCTCTTGTGATGAACTTCACCCGGTTATCAGTCACTCCAAGCCATTTGCCCAGAGTCCACAACTCCCAAACCCAGATACACGTGCTCATTTCAGAGCAACTTATCCCCAGGTTTCTCAGGTTGGAGGGTGGTGTACAGAACGCTCCCGCTTTCCTGCAAAAATTAGAATCTTCTATGGCGGCATCTCTCTCACTTTCCCAAGACTCCCTTCTCCCTTTCCATCCTTAAAAATCTCTTGATCACCTCCCTTCCATTTCTGAAAAATTTACTAAGAAAATCTTAAACATACAAGTGTAGAGAACAGTATAACAAACTCTCAGGCGTCTATCACCGAATTTAGGGCATCGACATGCTCCCCATCCTGTTCTCCTATTTCCTCTATACCTACATCCACCTGCCTACCACCTGCCCCCTCAGTGAACCTTTTCAAAGAGAACCCACAATACCATATCATTGCATCAGTAAGTATTTTATTTAGGAACTTCTAAAAGATACAGATCTTTTAGAAATATTATTTTTATTTACAGATAAACAATAGGATGAATGCATCTTACACATCAATAAAAAACAGAAAAAAAAAGGAAAATTAGACAGATTTAGTAACTTCCATAAAGTCATGAGCCAGGCAAAAGTGAGTCTATCTGTAACCTACATCTTCTGTTGCTTGGAATCCTGTCCTTCTGCAGTTATACTCCGTGACCTCTCAGGCAACCCTATCTCTGATGGCTCTGCTGAGTAAGCGTTTGAACTCATGTTTAAGGACAAAGCTCCCCCAAGTAACTAATCTGCCTAAAGCCATGAGAAAGGTCTCACGGTAAACCTGGAATCTTCCCCGGATGGATTTCCATCTCTGTAGCCTTCCCCAGCACCTTCATTCCATGGTCCTGGTATTTCTCATGGATCTGAGGCCCAGGTTCTAGGGGAAATAGTCATTGGCTAAAATAAAAATCTTAAAAAAAAAAAAAAAAAAAAGGAAACAGTTACAATACCATTATCACAGCTGGAAAAGAAATGAACAAGAATTCTTTAATACCAACTATCCAGGGGGTGTTGGGTCCATTTCTGCTTTGATCCAGGTGGCCCTGGTCTCTCGGGTACTCGACTAGGCACGGAGAGAGGAAGCCTCTTTGCTTCTGAGGGCCCAGTCAGTCCCCCAACACACACGTAAACACACATATGAATGGGGCACCTCTCCACACAACATTCACAGGCTTCCCTTCCCTCCACTCTGAACCAACGCCTCCAACCCCACTCCTCTGCTCCCATATCCCAACACATCTTCCTAAGGATTTTGTGGCAGCTGCCAATGACCACCGCACCAGAATTCCTTAAGTCTGTGAGGTCTGCCTGCCTCACGGTGATACACCCACCCTGTTACCACATTTCTTTTCCATCAAGTGGTTAAGATTGCACGATCTGGAGCCAGACGGTCTGGCCTTGCCACTTACTGCGTGATTCTGGGCAAGTTATTGAAACTTTACGTGTCTTGCTCAGTTGATAGTCCAACCGAGACAAAGAGGAACGGGACGAGAGGCAGCCCGTCTCGAGGACAGCTGAGGGAGAACCCATCACCCCGCAGAGCTGGTAACGCCCTTGCTTCTGCAGAATGAAGCTCTAGCCTCCTGTCCCGCTGAAAGCTAGGATGGTGGGGAGGGGAGGTAAAGGGAGAGTAGGGGGAAAACTGTGACTGCAGAAACTGTGCCGCCTGAGTGTGCCTGGGTCTAGGCAACAGTCCTGGGATCCTTCCCGCAAGAGCAGCTGCCTCAGCTGCCTTGAGATTCCTGAGGGAGTCTCACCCTCAACCTTTTGCCCTCTGCCAAGTCCAGACCCAGGCTTGCTCAGAGCCTGCACCTGTGCTTGGGGTTTAAGCGCCCTCAAGTAAATCACTTTCCCTACCATCACCACTGCCCTTGCAGTGGGACACATAAACACCAGAGGCCTCCGATAGAGGAGGCTCCCCTGACCTCTGGCCCACAGGTATCCTAGAACAAGCTCAAAAGCCTCAAGGGAGCTGATTGTTAAACTGCCAGGAATTTTGTGAGCTGGTGGTTAAACACAGATACTATTAAAAGTTAAATTATTTAAGATGATTTACAAGATGGTATTGAAAATACAAGTGAAGGGAATTCCCTGGTGGTCCAATGGTTAGGACTCCGCGCTTCCACTGCAGGGGTCACGGGTTTGATCCCTGGAAGGAGAACTAAGATCCCGCATGCCTCGCAGTGGGGCCAAAGAAACCGCACAGGTTTAAAAGAACACATAGGTAACAAATACTCAAACCACCCCGCTTCCTAATCATTTGACTACATTTTACTATTACTATGCATTTAAGGTTATTTATACCTAATGTATCTGTACGGTAGAAATACCATATACGGTGTTACTACTGCACCTCTCTCTCCAAGTTTAGTGACTTCACATTGGTGGCTTGAAATCAGCCACGGTGGGGAGTATTTACACCATGAACATCCATAAGCAATACAAACCAAGGTTTGCTTTCCCAGAGGGCAGACACTTATCAACAACCCTGTCTGACTCATCTCCCTCTATAGTTCTCCACCCATGGGTACATCCTCCTCTCAGCCTGCTGAAACCACGCTGTCTGTTGAATTGGGGGAGAACAAGGGGCAAAGTAGATGGCATCACAGCTGAGAATCCAGGAGCACTTTAATCCCATCTCAAATCTTGGCCAACCATCCCTATGAGGCTCACAGGAAAGACTGATTTCCCGAAGTCCATTGCGCATCCACAAGCCACTTTTTTTTTTTTTTAATATTTATTTATTTGGCTGTGCCGGGTCTCAGTTGTGGCATGTACGCGGGACCTAGCTTCCGACCAGGGATGGAACCTGGGCCCCCTGCATTGGGAGTGCGGAGTCTTAGCCCCTGGACCACCAGGGAAGTCCCCAAACCACTTTCTTATTAGCTGGATTTGTGCTGGGAGCTGCTGGTATAGGCCTCTTTCCAAACAGGGCTTCAGTTTTCACCCCTCACTCTCCTGCTTTTGCCCCCTTCTCTCTTTCTCACGCACACACACAAGCTCTAGCCTTCTCTCCTCAAGGAGCCTATACCAGGGCTCCACGAACTCAAAGCCCGCAGGGACCACACTGTAATAACTTGTGTGGTGGGCAGGGGGACCACCGTGGCTCTGGAGGGGCAGGTGTTCCCTGCTCCCCTGGCATAGCTACTGCTCAGCCCCTGCTGACTGAGCAATGGATGGCGAGGCCCTGCTGAGCTCTTATTTTTTAAGAATAATAAGAAATCTGGATTTTTTAAAAAATGAAAGTCTCCCTCATTTCAAATCAAAAGGTATTTCAACTTTTCATAAATTGTAACTATGGGAAGCGACAGATATGTTCACTAACCTTATTGCGTTCATCATTATGCAATATCTATGTATCAAATATTACATTACACCTTAAACTTACACCATGTTATATGTCACTTATTTCTCAATAAGATGCGAGGGAAAAAGGAAAATAAAACACATTACATTTTTCCACCTTTGGGGAAAAACCGTTTTTCATGCATACTTAGGCCAAACCAAATGACGGTGGGAGGTGTTTAGCCCCCAGACCACCTGTAGCAGAGCTGATGCAATCCATCCCACCCCCGTCCCCCAGCCCACCTGATTTCACTGTGAACACTCATACACCTTGCCAGCATCCCTCATCAAACAGGGAGTGACCATCATAGGGACACAAAACACATCAGTGGCTGCCCCGTGGTGGTGGAAGGAGGTGACTGGATACAAAAGGGAATGAGGAAACTTCTGGGGGTGATGAAAATGATCTACAGATTAAAGAGAAAACTACTATTGGGTCTTGGGTGATGGTGTGGAAAGGGACAAAAGGACATTGCAGGAAGGTCATTTTAAGCATAGAGTACGGTTCTGGGACTTCCCTGGTGGTGCAGTGGTTAAGGATCCGCCTGCCAATGCAGGGGACACAGGTTCGAGCCCTGGTCTGGGAAGATCCCACATACCGCGGAGCAACTAAGCCTGTGCGCCACAACTACTGAGCCTGCGCTCTAGAGCCCATGAGCCACAACTACGGAGCCTGTGTGCCACAACTACTGAAGCCCGCGTGCCTAGAGCCCGTGCTCCGCAACAAGAGAAGCCACCACAATGAGAAGCCTGTGCACTGCAACGAAGAGTAGCCCCTGTTCACCACAACTAGAGAAAGCCTGCATGCAGCAATGAAGACCCAACACAGCCAAAAATAAATAAATTTATTTTTTTTAAAAAAAGCATAGAGTATGGTTCTGTTGTCTTGAGAAACAGGGTCATCTGCTCAGGCTTTGGCTTCAGCAAACGGCACTAATTCATTTCTATGTTCTTTAGACCACCCATGAGGAGCTGGTAAACACAATATTCTGCAGAAGACTGAGAACACCCTGTAAGCCGAACTCTGGTTCTTAAATACCTGTGAAAGGCCTTAAATAGATTAAAATATGGTTCTCCTTAAGAAGAAAGCATTGCCGTGTTTTACAGAGGGTTCTGTATGTTCATTTTCAGTGTTCTTTTTGGAGGGAGGAGGGGGTACTGTGGTCTTCCATGACTTGTTTGTAACTGACAGATTTTGCCTCAGTGAAGGATCCTTCTTATCGAAGTACATCCTTGACTATTTACCATGGTCCCAAGCAAACACGCCTGTAAATGATTATAATAAAATTGCGGGAATCCCTGCACCTAGAAGGAGGGCGATGGGCATGGGCAGAGTGAGGAACAGATACCTTCGGTTGAAGGGACCTGTCCAATACCTTAAGCCACATCACACAAGCAGCTGCCTCTTCTGGGACAACTCTGACCACAAGATCCGGGACAGTGGTACCTGAATTAGTGTCTACAAGGTGATCTGATGAAGAAGCTTGGTCCAAATAATTGGTGTCAACAGAATCCCATGGCTATTTTGGGGCTGGTGTATGTTTTGTAAAAACTTGTCATCGTTGATGGATATTTTCTCCCATGAATATGTGTTGTACATATGCATGTCCCTGCGTCCTGGTTATTAAGCAATGGGAGTTTGTAAATATGCATTCCACTCAGATATAACACTACTTCTGAGTTTCAAAACGTGACCATTTCAGAACTATGGTATCGATACCTCCATTCCCAGACACAGGATTTTCAAAAGTGCAGATTAAGTTGTAAACAAACGAACAAACAAAACTATGGGGCAGCCACCCTGGGCTTCGTTGTCTCAGGGTTTCCAGGAAGCCTCACACACAACGGAGAAAATTCAAATGTGGGAGTCATTCTCCCCGGGGTCACCTTCAACCCCTGGAGGAAGGAGTAGGTGCATTGGACAGCATTCCTGTCCTCTGGTGGGATAGTACTGAGGCACGTTCTCAGTTCTTCCTCGGGGACACCCAGTGGGACTGAATTCCAGTTGCCCCCCAATGCTAACGGGCTCATCCGCGCACCCTTTGTTGGCCTCACCTTCTCCACGTTCTCATTCCGCTTTCTGGACTCCCCTTCCAAGGAAGCTCCCTGCACCAAGTCCCTGTCTCAGTTTGCTTTCAGGGAACCCAAACAGTCACCACTTGTGTCATGCTCAGACCTGCAGGTTTCCACACGTTATTCCCTCTGCCCCAAACACTCTTCGCCCAATTTCCACCTGTTCTTCAAGAATGTGCTTAGAGATCGACTCCTCTGGAAATCCTCTCTGACCCTCCCTCTCTTCTAATGCCGTGGGTCCCACTGCGCTGCTGCCCCGCTCACAGCACCCACCACACTGGGAAACGCCAAAAGGGAAAGAAGTTGGTATTCATGTCCCCTCTCCCCCCGCCCCATCCCCCGAATTCCCAGCACCGCACACGACGGCTGGCGTGAGCAGTATTCTTAAAACAGCTGTAGAGTGAATGAAATGATACTAGAAGTAGTTAAGAAGCGACACTATGAAGACTCTTAACGCTCCCATGTTTTAACAATGTTCACTGGATCCCAACCACCCCATTTGTAACAGAGAAGAACAAACGTGACGGCATATTAGATCTATTCCTTTAGCTCTAACCCCTGTGCTCTGTGGCCTGTACTCAGTTGTGCTGGCTCTGCACCTCTGGAAAAGAATGTTGCCCACAGCCTGAAATACACAGGAGGACTCTCAAGGCTCTGACCTTCAGAGATGCAAAGTTGCAGAACAGAGAATAACATCTGTCTGGTTGGAGGTGCACAGGGAACACAGTGGCCAGATCTACGTGGACCGCTGTAAGAACAGAGCATCCCAGCGCCACAAAGTCTGCACCAACCAACCTCCATCCTGCCCCACCCCCCGTCCCTTTTTAGTATAAAAGAAGCCTGAATTCTACCCCTGGTAAGATGGTACTTTGGGACACTAGCCCACCATCTTCTCAATTGGCTGGCTTTCCAAATAAAGTCGCTGTTCCACGCTCCAACTCGTCTCTCGATGTACCGGCCTGTCGCCTGGTGAGCAGTACGAGCTTGGACTCGGTAACACATTCTCATTCTTATCTTGTAGGTGAGGAAACCAAAGCCCAGAAAACTGGACTTAGGCCAGACCTGAACCCACAGGACGCTTTCTACCGTACCTGGGTACCTTAATCTGAGGCTTCGTGCCCAACATTAAAGTAACAGATAGCAGGAGTCAGTCAGTTCCCCGGGTTAATGATTTCCCAATAGCATTTCACCAGCACCCAGACAAAGCTATCCCCGGGGAGATGCGGTGGGAGAAAAGTAGGTTAAGGGGGCTTAAGTTGAATTTCAGCAGTTGCCTTTCAAAGGAACATTTAAAGAACACAAATACGAATCCACAAAAGACTTTTTTGTTGCTTTACGTATTTCATATCCTGTATTTTTTGTCTCTAGAAGTTCAACTGGAGGCTTTTTTACGTTTCATTTTCCTTATGCTCGTGTATTCTTCTGCCTTCTAGAATGCACGAAGAATGTTTATAATGGCTGTTTTCACATCCTTGTCTACTAAGCCTATCATCTTGTTTCACTTCTGAGTCTGGCTTTCCTTTGCTTGATTTTTAAGATGAAAAATTTTCAGGTTAATTACTAAGCTCTCTTTTTGGGATAATTAGTAATCTTGAAAGTTGCACTCAATCATGAGTAGGGTATCAGAAAATACGATCTTTAGAAAAAGATCTAAATACATTCAGTTCAAAAGGATTCAATGTAATATGGAAATGGGGGTGATGTGAAAGATAGAAAAAGAAAACTTTAAAGGACAGAAATTCAACGTCTCATGTTGACAGAAACGTTTGGCACAAACCGTATTTACTACGCACTGGCGTCTTCCTGTTTCTAAAAAGAATGTTTAAAAGTTTGGGCCTGAATTAGACATTAGTGAATACAACTGAATTTCCCCAAGTATTTTTTACCTTTAATAGTCCATACGTTAAAACAAGGACCCAGATTTACCTACAGAGTTTTACGTAAACACAAAAAAGTTTCTAAACCCACCGTTTCAATCTTAGAAGCACCACGTGGACACGCAGCCTCTAAAAGGTGTTAAAAGAAAAAAAGTGTACATATAGCTTAAACTTTATAACTTACATGTTGTTAAAGCACTTCGTTTTGAATCCCATTTTCTTCAAATTCTACATGAAATAAGAACGGCTATCTCCACTATATAGATTAGAAAACTGAAGCCGGCAGGCGCAGCCGAGTCCTAAAGTCAGAGGTCCTGGGGAATTTCTTGGTCAACATTTTCGTCAAGTTACAACTAAAAGCTCGCTGCCATGAGCACAGAGGCATTTTGAGATTTTGGTCAATTCACCAAATGACAAATCAAATTCAAAACTCTTTTCATTAACTAACAGTTAATATGATATCTTGCTTAAGCCAGAGTGAGTCAAGACTAACTCAAGGTTTATTTAGCTCTTTAATATGGAAAAGGACCTAGATTTAAACAGCTCGCACTCCTAAGATGATATCACAACTGTGTTCTTGAAGGCCATGCTCCTAGGGCAGGATCCTAAGTCTGTTCTCTTCCCCTCCAGAACGTGGACTAACTGCTAGGGGCTTCCTAAAATGCAAGGTGTATAAAACATCACCCCAAATATTCATTCTACCTTTCTGCCTAAAGGAATGGACACGGAAAGGACTTGTGTCGTATTGTATACGTGAAGGCCTGTACTAGAGGGTTTCATCTTGATTTTCTCATCTTAGCAAGGCATATAGTATTGTTATTTTACAGGTAAGAAACTTGAGTTCCAGGGAGGTTAAGTAACTGAGCCAGTGAAGGAACTGGTACTCAAACCTAGAACTCATTCTAAAGCCATGCTTCTTATACGTAGGAAGAGAAAACCATACAAACAGACTTAAACATTTAAGAATAAGCTAATGTACTGAGTGTAATTTCCAAAGCCTGACAATATATGTGCGTGTATATACCTATATCTAATTGTTTATACATAACATTTTGGGAATGAGTGTGCTTTTCCTTTCCTTTTCATAATCCCCTAGGTGTATGGTTTTCAAGTGAAATACAACACAGATACGGGACAGTGCGCAGATCATAAACGCACAGCTCAATGAATTTTCAAAAACTCAATACATCCAGGTAACCAGCATCCTGATTAAGAAACAGAGCGGTACCAATCCCTTTTGTGTCCTCATCTTAAGTTCACTTTCTAAGGCAGCCTTTAGTATTCAGAATCTAAGCTGGGTATCTATCAGAAATCACAGGGAAACAAGGTTCATTTTCCGACTCAAAGACCAGAAAGAAAGAGATAGGGTATAAAGCTCAAGAGATTCATTTTAAAAAATTATCTTTATTTAGGTTTCTGATTCAGCACATGTATCAAAGACTAATCAACATAAAGAAGTAAATAAGACATTAATTGGAAGTCTTACATCTCTCTAAACTCTGACCAAGAATGTCAAGATTGCCACTATTACCAGAACTCCAACCTAGTCAAGTTGTAGACAAGCTATCATGAACGACGTACAGTGAGCACACATACACAGAGGCCAGAGACACGCTATAGCACTTGGCTGTCCTCTCTTCCTTGTTGATGTCTTTCCATGGGACAGTCCACTTTTGCTGTCCATGCCTAGTTCCAAAGAAAGTCCAAAGAAGGCTCAGGGTCAACCTGATCCAACACTCTGCTGGAGGAATGCATTCTCAAACTGGTGTGCCTGCAACTTTGTTTTTGCCAGGATGAAGTTCAGATCGAGATGTACAGAACAATCTAGATGACGGTGCAGACTAAGTGAAGAACTAAAGTTGAGCGGTAACCCGAGTTAAGGCATGAATGCACACACATGTGCACACACACAGCACCCACGCTATCATGCACATAGGATTCCTCCCATTGCCTAGCGAGAGGCAACCGGGGCTCGACAGTTAACCACAACTGCTGAGCGTACTGAAGCACGCCCCCCATAATTTTATGCTAACAGCTGTGTGTGTATGTTTTATCACAAAAAAAAAAAAGAGAAAAAGGAAAAAAGAAAACTAAAAAAACAAAAACAACAACAAGAAAAAAAAAAACAAAACCCCAAACCTAAAAACCCCTTAATCTCTTACAATGGCTCTTGAGCATGGAACTCACGTAGCAGCGTCGATGGCTGGGTCTTTAGTAATTTGGAAATAAAAGGTTGTTTTACTATGTATTTCTTTGGTAGTCCTCACTACAAAGTTTTCAGTGTTGGTTACCTATAAGACAAGTACTAGATAGAAGATAGAGTTACGCAGAAATATTTCTTCTATACTGATAAGATAAAAATAGTGAGCTCTCCAAGCACAAGTTACTATGCTTTTTCTTGCCTTGTTGGGCTTCCTCTACAAGCAAGGCTTCGTGCAGGAAAAGTTCGTGTCTACCTAACAGAGGGCGATACATATTCTATCTTCCTACAATTGAACAGTTAACGAAAATTCACATTATCCGTTATTTCTGGTCAAATCAGTTAGAAGCCGATTACAAAGGGGCAGCAAGCACTTGGTGTCAAAGCCACATTCTGGTCACACATTCATTCCATGGTTGTGGTCAGTCTCTCAGGAGCTCAGAATTTAAAACTCCTTTCAATGAACAAAGGAGCAAGTTAAATCAAATCTGAAATACTTCCACCATCTGCCCAATGTCTAGAAGTCTGTCTAGAATGCCAGCATGCTGGATGAAAGAGAGCAGTTCAGAGCCCAGAGAGGCCTCAGGTGTTAGCGAAAGTAATTTGGTTTTGTATAAAAGGCATGGTCATCTGGCGAAGAGTACTTATCCTACTAGCAGCACAGTGGTAGCCAAGGGTCTCTGTCAGCAAGACAGGAAAATGAAGCTACTGAACCTGCTGTGGCTCCCACCTGCCTTCCAAGGCCTCTGGGGCCTCTGGGAGTCAGTCCGGGGTTGCCCTGGGCGGGTGGGCAACAGGAATAGCAGGAACCAAGTTCAGCCCCCCCGAGAAGTGCCCCAGATAAGTCAGCTTCTCGTGGCCTTGGGGTTGGAATCTTCGGGGTCCCTGGGGGCTAAACCATGGCCAAGGAGCTGCCCCAGCAGGTACTGCCCAAGTGTGACAGGCTCCACACGGGGTCATAAAACACTCGAACAGGACATGAAACAGCATCATTTCGAAAGAGTAGTGTTTGTTCTATCAATCCAGAATGTCCACCGGGAGAGGCAACTCGAGTTATGGTGAGAAAGTGCTGTTTGAAGGAGCTGTGTTTTATTTTGCAGTGAAACAACTAGTCTAAGGAAACCGGCGCTACATTTCTGTAGAAGTCTGGATGTCAAGAACCTGTCTCCAAAAGGCATTTATCAGAACTGTCTGCTCACTCCGAGTGCTTTTTTCAGTCACCACAGGGCAATGTTTTGACTTTTGTGCTTTCAGGAGGTCACTAAATTGTTAGCAAGTGGAGGCAAGATGATTACATTTTGGACTTTCTTGTTTGAGTGCAAGACACTACTCAACAGCACTGAAATCTATAGTCTCCTAGAAGATTCTTGTAAACATATACCATTTCTCCTATAAGAAAAACCGAGAACTGTACGATGCAGGCAATACTTGTTCGCCTGCTCTCAGAATTCCTCAAAATGGCCAGGTGCCAGGAGGGACGGTGAGCCGTTGGTGAAATCCCCGGGTTGGACAGGACCCCAACTGACTGAATTAAAAACCTCACGCCTCAATAATTAAATGCCGAACTTCTTCCCCGTATTTGAAAACTGTACTATGATTATGTATATTACACATTATAAATACAATTTATAGAGACCTACGATTTCTTTCAAATGACTGAGGCGTGACACTCTCAGTTTGGAGGTGGAAACTGAAAGAGTCAAAAAAAAATCCTATTGTTGCTTTTACTCTCAAGTTCTTAAGATGCTAGTCAAACACGACTAGCCAGTGAGACGAGACCTCTTCTCATTCTGTAACTTGTAACTATGCATTCAAAGGCAAAAATGGAGGTTTCTCTACTGTACAATATTAAATATCTACAATGTCATGGTTCCTTACGGGTAGGAGTGTGTTCAGTAAAGAGCTAGCTATTAGAGATGGCGGTCACAAAACATGGACTCTTCAAAATTATGGATAAATTAACTTTCAGTTCTCTGATTATATCCAACAGATACACATTCTCATCATAAAATATACATTCTCTAGTAAGTTATTTTTGTCCACAGCATATATAAATATGCAAACACAGGTGGTAAAAATCACTTTACTACCAAAGTACAAAACAGTAACTGCTGAAAAGCCAAAATAAAGGTGTTGCAAGTGTTAAGAAAAGACTGACTCACGGCGTTCCACTGTAGAGTGAAACCAGACGATTTATTTGTGCTAAATGAATGGAAATGACGCATTCAGGATATACTTCTTTGTACACTGCGCTTGCTTTGACTGGGCAAACTAAGCAGTCCTCAAGGCTAATGTGCCACTTTCCTCTACGCCTCTTTCCTGCCAGCAATAAAGTATTTTGGCCATTGTGCCAAGATGTTCCTATAATGTTCATTTCACATAGTATTTTCTCATAGTACTCTGCACCTTTAAAATATCTGTTCGAACTCTATTTTAGGGGAACGCGAGTAAAGAACGTAAAGGGAAATGAGCTGTTTCTGTCACCATCACGTTGCCTTCTGCAGCAGAAATCACACAGCACATCCTAATCAGCCATCGCAACCACTGGCGGGTAGGACAACAGGTATCGACTCACGTGAGAGGGCCAGTTTGGGTAGGGTAACATCAAGGATAAAGAAAGACTCACACCCAGATATACGATAATTATCTATCCCATGTATGTGGAAAAGGTACAGCCATGTGATCCAATACTTCAGGAGATCTGTTTTACAAGAGACGTGGATGTTGAGATATACTGAAAAGAACCCATACAAAGTGTATCGTAGAAAGCTCTATTAAACATTGTCTTGGGCACTGATGCATCCAACTTCCCATTCTATAGTGAGAGCTAGATTTTCAAAGGTCTGAATTGTAGTGCTGAATTACTGGTATGCTTGGTAAACACTATTCTAATGGGGGTGGGGGGAGAGGTGGGTAATAACAGCTCAGTAATTTCCTGCGAATTCATGGGGAAAAAAAATATAAAAAAGATATCCCTTTTTATTTTACAAACCTAAAAGCCAGGAAAATGAAGCTCTGGGGCCAAGCAAAAAAATTGCACACCGCTGCTGAACTACCAAATAGTCGAATAGCCGACGTCCCAGCCAGGGAATGGACGCACATGAAGATTCAAGTAAAACACCGATGGAGAAAGTCGTCTGTTTAGTGTTGTAGACCCACAACACTGGCTGCGTTTCCGACACACATTTACAACACAATGAATAGTGAAGCCTAGATAACCTCAGTGCAAATAAGTCAGATCCGAATATGCCAGGGAAGGAAGCCTGTGGCGTCTTGAGTCGACGGCTCCACTGCACGAACGAGTCCCAACGTGAGGTTCGGACTGCGCACATGCATTAAGGCTGGGAGGAGGGGTGCACCGAATGTTGCGAGGGGGCGGGCTGCAAGGTGGCTGCCGAGGGGACCGCGGGCTGCATGGGTGGCGGAGGTGGAGGTGGCGGAGGCTGGACGGGGGTCTGTGTGTTGGGAGACGGAGGCGGCGTGGGCCGTTTGAATTTGTCAGGGCTGTTGCTCCTCCGCGGTGAAGGCCTCTGTAGACAGGACAGGAACAGCAGGTCAGAGCAGGCACAGACGGCTCATCCCTAACCCAGCGTGACTCGGAGCCCAGGATGCCCCAAAGCGGACCCACAGAGACCAAACACCAGCGAGGTCCTTGTCCATCCCTACTGGCTTCTGAACCCGTCAGGAAAACTTCAACAAGGTAGAGTTTACACCGACATCTATGAAAAAGCTATGCAAAATCGCTATGAAACGTGCATCGAATCAAACGACTGGACCTCGGTGAGACAGTCCTAAAATTGGAAAAACAGCTGTCACGTCCTCCCCTTAAATCTTTTCTGTTCGTCGTATGTCTCCAGCTCCTTCCATCCCTCAAACAAGTTGTCAATGTCATGAAAGCTACAGCTCGACCAAAAACGTTCCTGCTTTAATGTAAAGCTCATCAAACCAGCAAAACAGATTCAGAAATATCTTACATGCTTTTTTTGGAGAATGGGGTTCTTTTCAAGATTCCCTCATTGGGAATACCCTCAGTTCTACCCTGTTCTCAAACCCCTATTAGCGACATTTCTAACCGGTCTATTAGTCAACTAAATAACCAGCTCTAATGAAAACACTCCCCTGAGTAGAGTTTGAACCGGATACACTTAAGGTTCCTTCTAATTCCAGGAAAGAAAATTCTGGATGAAACTAGAAACAAGTCTAATTCCAGGAAGAATACTGAGGGTCAGTAAACTGTGAAGGTGCGGACAAGAAATACTTTAGACATTGTGGCAACCAACGATAATTCGCTATGGCAAGGAGCTGGCTAGAGTTCAAACGAGGCACAGGCCGGAGGTCAAATTACGTTTCACAAAGGGCAATATTTCATAGAAGATGAAGGTGAAGTTTTGCCTCCTGGGAAGGATTTTAGTTTCAACACCAGAATGCAGCATCAAACTGTTGGGAGGTCTCTAGAAGTTTAAGGTGAACTGAAGGAAGGAAGGAAGAAGAAAGGTAAATGTCTGAGGACATCAATGTTGGCTCCCACGGAGGACCAGTCGCTACCAACACCAGGAGGAAAGCGCTGCTTCCTGCCCCATGGATACTTACTGTGATACCGTGGGAGGCTCCCATATGCTGCACATGAAGACCTGGGGAATTGTAATAAGACATTCCGGCTCTAGTCAGTGAAGTCGGTGGCGTGAAACCAACTGTGTGACTCGCATACGAGAGACCTGAAATATAACAACAACTCGTAAGTATTATTACAAACTCAACTCTCTGGCGTCTTTAAGCATCTAGGAGGCTTTAAAATGCAGAAGCTCTTAGTCACCCACAAAAATGCAAACAGGTAAGAGGAGTGGTGGGCTCACCAAACGGCCTGCTGGATGGGTAACAAGGGATATAAAAGTCAAGCCCTGGTACAGACTAAACAGCCCAGAAATAAGTGCACACATAAACGGTCAGATGATCTTCAGTGAACGTTCCAGGAATATGCAATGCGGAAAGGGTAGTCTCTTCAACAAACGGTGCTGGGAAAACTGGAGATTCATGGGCAAAAAGAATGAAAGTGGAGCCCTATCTTACACCATACACAAAAATCAACTCAAAAGGAATTAAAGACCTAAACGTAAGACCTGAAACCATAAAACTCCTAGAAGGAAACACAGGAGGAAAGCTTTATGACATTGGTCTCAGGAATGATTTCTCAGATAGGACACCAAAAGCACGAGCAGCGAAGCACACGTAGCCAAGTAGGACTACAGCATCCTAAGACGCTTCTGTTCAGCAAAGGAAATCATCAACAGAAAGGTCACCTATGGAATGGGAGAAAATATTTACAAACCATAGATCAGATAAGGGATTAGTATCCAAAATATATAAGGAACTCCTACAACTCAAAAGCAAACAAACAAATACTCTGATTTAAAAACGGGCAAATGACTTGAATAGACATTTTGCCAAAGACAACATACAAATGGCCAATAGGTACATGAAAAGATGCTCAGCTTCACTAATCATCAGGGAAAAGCAAATCAAAACCATAACAGGATATCATGTTACACCTGTTGGGATGGCTATTATAAAAAATAAAAATAAAAAACATTTTTAAAGTGTTGGCAAGGATGTGGAGAAAAGGGAACTGCTAATGGGAATGTAAATTGGTAGAGCCACTATGGAAAGCAGTACGGAGCTATCTCAAAAAATTAACAATAGAACTACCATATGATCCAGCAATCCCACTTCTGGCTATTATCCAAAAGGACTGAAAACAGGATCTTGAAAAGAAATTGCACTCATGTGTTCATTACAACACTATTCACAGTAGCCAAGACGTTAACAACCTAAAAGTTCATCAACAGATGAGTGGATAAAGAAAACATGGTATATACATACAATGGAATATTATTTAGCCCTTAAAAAGAAGAAAATTCCTTTAAAAAAGAACATGGATGAACCTGCAGGACATTATGCTAATATAAGCCCGTAACAGAAGGACAGATACTGCATGATACCATATACACGAGGGATCTAGGTCACACTCACAGAAGCAGAGAGCACAACAGTGGTTGCCAGGGGCTGGGGGTAGAGGAAATGGGGGACTGTTGTTCAATGGGCACAAAGTTTCAATTTTATAAGAAGAATAAGTTCTAGAGATCTACTGCACAACACTGTGGTTTGTTTGTTTTTTAATTTATTTTATTTTTGGTTGTGTTGGGCTTGTGGGCTTTTTCTAGTTGCAGCGAGCGGGCTCTTCGTTGTGGCCTTCTCATTGCGGTGACTTCTCTTGTCGCTGAACACGGGCTTTAGGTGTGCGGGCTTCACTAGCTGTGGCATGTGGGCTCTAGAGCGCAGGCTCAGTAGTTGAGGTGCACGGGCTTAGCTGTTCCGTGGCATGCGGGATCTTCCCAGAACAGGGCTCGAACCCACGTCCCCTGCATTGGCAGGTGGATTCTTAACCACTGCGCCCCCAGGGAAGCCCCATTGTGCTTTTTTAACGATACTGTACTGTACAGATAATAATGTGTTAAGAGGGTAGATCTCATGCAAAGTGTTCTTATGACAACTAAAAAAAAACAAGTCCAGCCTTGACAGGAGTCCAACTGAGATGTACAGAAGTAGAAGACATGAGAAGAAACAAGAGTAAACTGGAAAAAATAGAGCAAAGGGGTAAAAATCAGATGCAAGGAAAGGGTAAGTGTCAAAAGATATACCAATAATAACGAGACAAAACCAATGGGTGTGTATAGCAGCCACAAAGCAAACAAAAAATTCACCACTGAGAACTTGGCAACTTCAGGATATTCAATGAAGAAAACAAAAAGCCCTACATATGCCAATGTTCCCCCCAAAGAAACTGATATTTAAGGAAGAAACACCCCCAGCCCACTATAACCTTCTGCATAGTCTTCATCTAGGACCCCAGAATCAGCTCCAAAGTTTAATGCCCAGATCTTAGTTCCCTGACCAGGGATCGAACCCGTACCCCTGCAGTGCTCGAGCAGTCTTAACGACTGGACCACCAGGGAAGTCCTTAAAGACGCTCTTCTATAGTGTCTTTTGACTTCCACGGTGGAGACATGCAGCCACCACGCCTGTCTTTAGTTGTCCTGTCCCAGAATCTGTCTGTGCCCTCAACACCTATGGTTAAGGATTTTATTTCTTGCTTTGACTATGAACTAGTGTGCTGCTTTCTATCTGACATATTTCCATTTCCAACTGTGGATTTGGTTCACATGTACAACATGGAGGTTTGGGGTAAAGCACAAGTCTTTGGGAGCTCGGTGGTCATTTACTGTGACTTGTATTTGTATCGCAAGAACTTCGTTCAGCTTGGGGAGGGAAGAAGGGGTTTTCTTTAAACAACTTTGGGAAATACAACCCTAATTCCATTTCTTATGAAAGTGATGAAATTTAAGAGAAAAGCTTTGAAAGTAGGTCCTTATCGCCAGATAGAGAAGCTCAGGGGGTTCGATTCATAATACAAAATAAATGAATAAGATCAAGCCCATTGCCCAGTATGACAAGGTTAATAATGATGAGTATGTTAATCTGCTAATCACGAATCTTCAAAGACCGCCTACTGCCTGCTCAAATTAAAAAAAAAAAAAAGAAAGTCCCTTCTCTGGCTATTAAAAAGGCCTGCATTTGGCTCCAAACTATCTCCTGATGTTCTAGGTCAGTGGTTCTCAATACCGAGAATCAAAGCCCTCGTCCGACCCCAAATCAAGTGAATCCGAATCTACGGGGAGCAGGGCCCCAGGGCAGCCGGTGATAAGAACCACAGTGACCTGATCACTCTTGATTCTGACCTCCACGTCTCAGTTCCCACCATGGCCTTTGCCTGGGATGTCTTCTCTTTACTGCAGGACTTGGTTTCTCCTTCTCCCCTTGTCAATCAGGACCTCACTCAGCCTTTGGAGGGGCAAAGAGCCCAGACTCCAGAGCCGACTGCCATATTATCTCGGGCTCTAGTTCTGCCACTTGGTGCTGAGCGACACTGGACTTTAGATCCCTCAACTGTGAAATGAGATTATCACAGTGACTGCATAAGGTTGTTGTGAGGATGAAATGAGTGCCTGGCACAAAGGAAGGGCTCAGCATGTTTCAGCTCATTAACCTCTCCTTCAGGGCTCTTCTCAAAAGCTCTCTAAGCTGGTAGCTCTCTCTTCTTTGAAACTCTCTTTATTTAGTGCTTTTTTTTTATTATACCTTTTAATTTTATCCTAACTTTTTATTTTGAAATAGTTTGTAATTCGTAAGAAGTTGCAAAAAGACTACAGGGTCCCTGTCTACCCTTCACCCAGCTCCCCCCAGTGATATCTTACATAACCAGAGCACACTGTCAAAACCAGAAAATTGACACTGGTCCAATACAAGTGACTAAGGTACAGACTTTATTTGGATTTCATCAGTTTTTAATGCATTCTTCGTGTGTGTGTGGGTACAGGTGTAATTTTTATCACCTGTGCAGATCCAAGTAATTATCACCACAATCTGGATACAGACCCGTTACAAAACCACAAACAAGCTTCCTTGTGTTGTCCCTTTTTAGGGACATGTAGTCACCCCTTCCCTCTAATCCTAACCCCTGGCAACGACGGATCTGTGCTCCACCACTGTAATTTTGTCACTTTGAGAATGTTATAGATATGAAATCATAGAGTATATAACCCTTTGAGATTAGTTTTTCATTCATCACAATGCCCCTGTGATCCACACAAGTTATTGTGTGTATCAAGTTAACTCCTTTTTAGTTCTGGGTAGTATGTCATTGAGTGGGTGTACCACAACTTAACTTTTTAGGGGATATAAAATACATAAAATGCGGGCTTCCCTGGTGGCACAGTGGTTAAGAATCCGCCTGCCAATGCGGGGAACGTGGGTTCAAGCCCTGGTCCAGGAAGATCCCGCGTGCCACGGAGCAACTAAGCCCATGTGCCACAACTACCGAGCCTGCATTCTAGAACTCATGAGCCACAACTACTGAGCCCGTGTGCCACAACTACTGAGCCTGCGCTCTACAGCCCATGCTCTGCCAACAAGAGAAGCCACCGCAATGAGAAGCCCGCGCACCGCAATGAAGAGTAGCACCCACCTGCCGCAATTAGAGAAAGCCCACGTGCAGTAATGAAGACCCAACACAGCCAAAAATAAATCAATTAAATAAATTTTTAAAAAAACCTATAAAAAAGGCATTGCTTATTAAAAACCAAGCAAACAAAAAATATATATATATATAAAACTTGTATTAAGATTATCTTATTTCTTGTGTTTTGCCCCCTACTTCCCTAGGCCCTATAAGCTCTTAGAGGCCAGAGACCATGTCTTACTAGTTTTTGTTTTCCCTTAATCATCATGCATCTGACCCTCTTGCCCAGGAATACAATAAACAATAAGAATCCCAAAAAACCTAGGTAGAAAATATCTCCTAAACAGAATACTGTGGCTTTATAAAGCTATTCCTGGAATAAATTGCTCTTGCTGTGCTATACAAATGCATTAACTAGAGTAAAAATTTTAAGATTTATTTCATTGTCCACAAGTTCAAGACAACAAATTTTAAAAATGACTCCTGAAAAGCAATTCATGACCAAAAACCACTGAGCAAAATGAATCAAGATACCAAAGTGTATAATCCATAGAAAACCAACTACTTAAAGGAAAACTACAAGAGGTCGGGGGGATAGGGAGAGGAGACACTTGAAAACACTAAAATATTAACACTGCCTTTGGATAAAAGGATTCTGGATGGTTTTATTTCTGCTTCTTTATACCCTTCCGACTGCCCCCAAATTCCCTCTAATAAATCTTTGCTGAAGGAAGAAAAAAAAATAAGCATCGTCGAACCAAACTAAAGGCAGACACCTTCTGTTCCTTTGAAATTTATCTTAGTTCCACAAGTCGGACATGTCTCTGTTAACATTCATACGCTAGAGATACGACTTCCTCTTTAACGCTCTCTCATCTGGCTCTGTCCCCATCACTCCATCAAGGCTGCTCTCGCCAAGGCCAGCAGTGTTTCCGCGCTGCCAGGTGCACTGCTACTCTCCACCTCTCATTGCACTTGACCTTGGGGCAACAACAGACAAAGCTGACCCCTCCCTTCCTGCTGAAATGCTTTATCTTAACCTCAGTGACATCGGATACCCGTTTCCCTTCCCCTTCCCTGGCAGCAACTTCCCAATCTCCTTCACCAGGTTTCCTCCTGTACCTGACCTCTACATATTACATCCTTCAGGATCAGATGGGAGGGTTTTCCTCTTCTCCCTCCATCTTCCACGACTAGGTGATTTCATCTATGTTAGTAGCTTTCTTTAAAATACATTTTTTTATTTTAGAATAGTTTTAGGTTTACAGAAAAGTGGCAAAAATAGTACAGAGAGTTCCTGCATCTCACACACTCAGATTCCCCGTTATTATTATTATTATTATTATTATTTTTTGGCCGTGCCCCGAGGCTTGTGGAATTTTAGTTCCCCAACCAGGATCGAACCCAGGCCCTCGGGAGTGAAAGTGCAGAGTCCTAACTACTGGACCACTGGGGAATTCTGAAAGATGCCCTATTATTAACTTCTTAAGCCAGTGTGGTACCTTCATCACAACTAATAAACCAATGTTGACACATTATTATTAACTCAGGTCCACACGTTATCTGGATTTCCTGAGGTTTTGCCTAATGTCCTCTTCCTGTTTCAGGAACCCATTTAGGATACCACATGCTATTTAGTTTTCATGTCTCCTTAGGCACCTCTTGGCTGAGATAGTTCCTCAAACTTCCTTGTTTTTGATGACCTTGTCAGTTTTAAGGTGTGTTGATCAGGTATTTTATAGACAGACTGTCCCTCTACTGTCTGATGTTTTCCACGTGGTTTTCAGACTGGGGTGATTCGTTTTGAGGAGGAAGACTACAGAGGTAAAGGGCCCTTCTCATCACATCGTATCAAGGGTACATACTACTGACATGACTGACCACTGTCGATGCTGACCTTGATCTCCCAGATAAGGCAGTGCCTGTCAAGTTTTTCCTCTGTAAAGGTACTTTCTTTTTTTAAATAGCTAAGAAGGTTTTTTTTATTATTATTTAGTTAGTTATTTTATTTATTTTTGACTGTGTCGGGTCTTAGTTGCGGCACGCGAGCTCTTCCTTGTGGTGCGTGGGCTTCTCTCTAGTTGTGGCACACAGGCCCCAGGGAGCCCGGGCTCTGTAGCTGTGGTGCACGGGTTCCAGAGGGCGTGGACTCTGCAGTTTGCAGCACATGGGCTCTAGTTGAGGTGCGCGAGCTCAGTAGTTGTGGCGCGCAGGCTTGGCTGGCCCCTGGCGTGTGGGATCTTAGTTCCCTGACCAGGGATTGAACTCGCGCCCCCTTCATTGTAAGGTGGATTTTTTTACCACTGGACCACCAGGGAAGTCCCAAGGTACTCTTTTTCCCCCCCCTCCCTTTTACGCTGTATTCTTTGCAAGGAAGTCCCTATCTTTAGCCCACATTTAAAGAGTAGGGAGCTATTTCCACTTCCGTGAAGATGGAGTCTCTATGTCAATTATTTGGAATTCTTCTGTATAGGTGATTTCTCTCTTCTCTCGTGTTTATTTACTCAGTCAGTCATTTGTTCATATCAGTGTGAACCAATGCATATTTGTTTTATGTTTGGGTTATAATCTAATATTACATTATTTATTTCATTGCTCGAACTGTTCCAGTTTGGGCCTTTGGGAGCACTTTCAGTTTCCTCCTGCGTCTCTTGGACCTATCCTCATCTTTCAGTTTTTTGACCTTCTCCTAACTTTCTGGCATGACCAGACTGTCCACGTTCATCTTGTATGTTCCCTGCCCAAGGCCCTAGAAACATCCATTTCTTCCAGGAGCCCTAGTTCTCTTCATTGGAGAACGGAATTAGAAACCAAGATCTGGGTTGGTAGGTGTGCCTGTGGCTAGTGGGATGTAGATCCTTTTTAAAACTTCAGTTATTCCCCATGGCTGATGTAGGCATATGAAAATATGTTAACTGGGAATGTCTTTTTCTCAGGCTATATCAAATAGTGAACAACCTGAAAAAAATTGTTGAAAAAATAATCCTGTCCCTCTATATAATCCACACATAAGCAAGCAGAAGATTTTTCAGAAGTACTGGGAAATGTACCTTTCAACAAATTGTGAGATCGCCCTCAAAATATTCCAAGTCAGTGAAAATGCAAGACTGCCAATGCCAATGTTAACCAGAAATGGTAAGGGAAGAAGAAAAGCCAAAATGCTTCAAATGGAAATGAAAACTATACAAACAGCATAATTCCACTAGAGAAGTGATTAGATATTCTTAATACGGAGAAGCACAAGTTCTTCCAACAAAAAATAAAGTGAAAAGAAAACTTGAAAATTCAGATTGTGCTAATGTATTATGTATCCAATGGACTAGATCAGAATAGGAGTAATTCTACCGCCAAATAGGAGATTATAATCTACTTTGATGATATTATAGAACTTAAAATACGATACAAATGTTCTCACTAAGGCTGGCTGAGAGAAAAAAAAAATCTAGGTGTTACTTATTATGATGTAGTTTAAGGGAAAAACCAACTAGCTTGTCTATGCAAGCCCCACATTACAGGAACAGGGCCAGCGAAAGCCAAAATTCTGTGCATGGAATAAAATCTTCCTGCAGAGTATTTGTTACCATAGAAGTTAATATTCCCAACCAAGGCCTCACTTTTGTTTTTTTCTTTCGTCAATGACCACAACACTATATTTAATGAACTGGAAGTTACACGCCTGTAGGTTTAAATAAATCAAAGAGAACATGAATTTATATTAGCATGAATCAGCATCACGATCAACTATAAAAGCCTCCCTCCTTCTTGCTTCTTCCTAACTCATGACTTCCTTTTACATCAATAAATCAGAAAGCAAAGACAACCTTTATCACGGTAACGAAATCCAAGTGCTATTTGGGGAAAACTGAGAGGCGGCTAGGGAGAGAAGCTTCTGGAGAGACCTCAAGGCCACTGCAGAGCAGGAGAAACAGATTCAGGAACATCCTCGGGGCAAGAACAGCTGAGGACTGTGTTGTGGATCCACAACAGAAAGTCCTTTTGGTTCGCACACGGCCCCTCTTCCCCCCGTCACATGCCAGAGAGCGTGCCGGCCCCAAGCGGACAAAAGCTGCCACACTTCGTGTTGGACTTTTTAAAAATCACCCCTCTTACAAAAACAAAACGTCACAGCAGCACAGTGCTTGGGCTGGATCCTAAACTCACAAACCCAAGCCCCTCCTGCCTGCCGCTACCCACGGCCACCTGCGAGGCTGCAGCATTTCCCCTCGGTCAACCTGAAGGGCGTCCCTGGTGTCTAATGATTACAAACAGACAAAATGAGACGTCACCCTAACCTGAAGCTGTTTTACTGTCCGAAGCCACAAAACCTTTATTGCTGCCACCTTCTAAGCCGTCACCTCACTGTATTCTGTGCGAAAGTGCTCCGCCACCGCCCTTCCCCCCTCCCCACACACGTTTTTTCCCAACTCTGTTGAAAATCTGTTTAGCAGCGCGCACAAGAATGTCAGCCTGGACACTTCAGTCACAAGACACGATCCCTTGGCCGACTACCTTTGCTTTCCTCCCTCCACCCCACTTGCCCACACACACCCCCTCCGGCCCCCTGCTTCCTCTTTCTTCCCTGCTGGATCATTTACTTGCCCTCCTGGCCCGAAAGCCCCATGCTGTGCGGGTACTGAGCCAGAGACCCTGGGGAGAGGGTTTTTCAGGGTCAGATGAACACAAGCACGCCTTTGAGGGAAAGGCTTCTGAGGGGCAAAGCCAGAGGCAGAAGCGCAGCCAGTTCCTTCTTGCACGGCCTGCCTGCTAGGGCCGAGGCCCACTCACCCACCAGTGGGAATAGCAGGACGCAGCTCGTGCTCGAAAGAACACAGGCTTTGTGTGAAGCAAGACACGCCCTGCCTGGCCACGGCCACTTCCTGGCCACGTGACCAGTAGCTACAGACCCACCAAATGACTGCTTCCTCAATTTTAACACAACGCCTGCGTTAATTATTCTGAGGATAAAAAGGAGATGAGGTATGTAGACCATAATGAGAGAACCCATAAAAGATATGCTACGGTGCATCTCAGAAATCTGCCCGAGGTTTTTGTCAAACCACCGGCACTTAAAATCATAGTCAAAGATAGTCTTTTTAAAAAGGTTTTATAGAGTTAAGTTACTTTTTTGGTTCCAGAAAACCACCAGTTGACACTGTTTTAAAATTGCAAGCTAAGACTCAGTTGTGATAGCACTGATCATTTCTGGTGTTTTGGGACAACACGTGACCACCCTCTGTTTACAAGCTTTTCAGATGCTAGAAGGGAATGTATTCAGGGATACGTTAAATACAGCAGAAACAGAGGTAGCTGAGAACATGTACTCACCAGGTGATATCGGCCGGCTAGAACTGGGAGAAGGTGTATAAGGAATCGGGCTGGACACAGTGCGAGGTCTTAATCCTTGTGCAGACATCTCGTTAAAATACCTAAGAGGAGTGAAGGAGATGGTTAGAGCCGCCTGCGTTGCAGTAGTTCCTAAGAAAGCTCCTATGAGAAAATGTTTGGGGTTCACATCTTGAGGTCAAACTCCTGAATGTTTAGAAATCAATGCTGCAGTGAGGAGACATGTATAATGTGGACCCCAGAGCCATGCTGTTCCACTGCTTGGCAAAGCTCTCTCCCCAGGGGCACAGGTGAGGGAATCCGGGGTGTTTTCGCTCAGGATGGAGGCCTGGTGACAGAGCTGCGTCATGCAACAGAGAGGACCAGGCTTTTCTCCATCACACTATAGCTATGTAGACATGCACCACCACTGTCCCAAGAATTAGACAAATCCACGTTCTAGTGGCTACCTGTAAACTGTTACTTGAAAGGCAAAACCAAACAAGCCCTCTGAGACGCAGATCATCGAATTGGAGATAATGTGATCCCGTGAAATGGATGTCAATTGTCCACAAGGCAGGGCTTGCTTAACTAACAGTCACGTGTTCAAATGCAGAACGTGGAATATAATAAATAACACATGGGCTGAGCACCTCTGCAGGTCACGCCGTGCCGGGTCTGACTTATTACTGGATTCGGAAGTCACATCAGGCCGCACTTTGTGAACAAGCACAGAGAGCTGAGGAGGAGGAATTTCTGCTTGAGAGACTCCCTAAAAAGCGATCCTTCCCAGGCCTTCTGGCCAAAGGAAGGAATGGCCACATGTGCAGGCGTTTCTATCCCAGGAAACATCTCAGCCCTGATATGCAACCAGTTCACGTGAGGAACTTTTAACACAGGTATTCCTATGCTAGTTTATTCAACTTGAAGAAAAACAGATTCCCAAGGTTTTTTTTCTTTTTTCTTTGCTGTATGCGGGCCTCTCACTGTTGTGGCCTCTCCCGTTGCGGAGCACAGGCCCTGGATGCGCAGGCTCAGCGGCCACGGCTCACGGGCCCAGCCGCTCCGCGGCATGTGGGATCTTCCCGGACCGGGGCACGAACCCACGTCCCCTGCATCGGCAGGCGGACTCTCAACCACTGCGCCACCAGGGAAGCCCTAGACTCCCAAGTTCGGCATGCACCTCTCAACGAGCTACCTACCAGCAATTCTTCCTACTCTCTTTAGCACGGCCCACCACGGTGCCACCAGGCTGGACCTCTTGTATTCTACAGCCAGGGGGGTGGCTAAGACCGCCTCTTGGTCTTTAAGGAATTAAACACACTTGTAGACGTCTCAAGTGTCTGACTATTTTCTTCCTCCCAGATCTGACATCATCATTCCCAGTAGAGAGAGCAGATGTCTTTATTCAACAGCGGTACTCTACCTGGGACAATCTGACCTAAAAAGGTAAGGCAAACCTTCTGGAGTGAATACCAATCCTGGAAAAAAAAAAAAATTTATCTGGAAGCCTGAAGTAGCTTCAGTGCTGTCACCACAGTCAGAGAAACTGTCCCTCAGAGTATGTCGTAACCAAAATCAAGCACAGGGTACTGTGTGTGTTAATACATGCTCTGCTCCATGTCTTAAGGTGGTTAAAAGAGTAGTTAATAAGTTATCTACTATTGTAGCTTATGTTTTCAATGAAATGGTTTTCAGAGGAGAAGAGTTTCAGAAAGAAGGAGACACTGTCAGAAGCAGATCAGTGAAATTCAGAGTTAAGGTTGATAGTTTCATGATAGAAACTTCTGAGAAAGAATCCTCTTTATTCTTTTCAAATGAGGAAGATATTTTTTTTAAAAAACAGATCTCAGTCTGTTTTTTATAAAGCTTTTTAAATTATAAAAGTAGATCGGGAATTCCCTGGTGGTCCAATGGTTAGGACTCTGTGCTCTCACTGCTGAGGGCCTGGGTTCCATCCCTGGTCGGGGAACTAAGACCTTGTAAGCTGTGCAGTGCAGCCAAAAAAAAAGACCAGATCTTCATTATAGAAAAATTTACATTTTTCATGAAACGATAATACCACAGCAAATACTGTCCACAGCAAATTAATCAAAAGCCCCTCCCTGGTGGCGCAGTGGTTGAGAGTCCGCCTGCCGATGCAGGGGACACAGATTCATGTCCCGGTCCGGGAAGATCCTACATGCCGCGGAGCGTCTGGACCTATGAGCCATGGCTGCTGAGCCTGCGCGTCCGGAGACTGCGCTCTGCAACGGGAGAGGCCACAACAGTGAGAGGCCCGCATACCACACAAAAAAAAGCCTTGTTAGCCCTCTGGATCTATTTCAATAAGAGAAACAGAGCGCTGATCTGCTAACACTGCCCACATGCGTTCAAACAACGTGCTCTGGCATCGACAGCCTGTACTAGTCCTCACAGCCGTTGGCAGACCCTGGTCTGAGGCGCTGGCTGCCCAGCACAGGTGGATGTTGCTTATCTTAACGATCCCCTCACTCCCAAGCACAGAGGAGGAGGGCAGGTGGGGAAGGAAAGGAAAATCTGGGTGAGCAAGGAGAACTGAGCCGTGTCCTCTAGTTAACCAAAGGATGCCTCTCTTATGCCGGCCCATTTCCCAGAGGGCCAGTGAGGGGACTTGACATTGCGACCTGAGCACTGCGTGAGTTCTGTTTTTGAAAACCAGCTGCAAAAAGGTTGAAGTTACCAAGTGTGGTAAACCAAAGCCTCTGGCTTTCAACAACTTCTACCCACCCCGCCGTGGCCTCTTTCACTCCCTGGATGTATTTGCTTCCTCAGGCTGTACCGCGCACTGCCTGCTCACCTGTACCTAGGGATTAAGATATGCGCCCATGCTCCAGGATGGGACGATTCAACGACACCTGCAAACGCTGCCTCCCGACACAAAACCCGCCTCCATGTCTGTCCCACCGAGTAATTTGGGAAAGGCCATTTTTTGTGTGTCTTTTTGTGTTTAAGGAGGACGGTCAAACTTCTTCATTTATCCCATTCTCAGCATCCACACTGAGGCCACAGTATTCATCATCACAATAAATAAACGTCCCTGCCGTCTGCTGCCTCCTCTTACAGGAGGTGAAGAGGGGCTGGAGCCTGGGCTGCTGCTTTCCCGAGGCTCGTGAGACACGCACGCACCTTTCATCATCCATCTCTAAGCTGGACTCGCTCTCGGAGAGCTGCCGACAGAGGGCCTCTCTTCTCTCCATCTCCCTCTGCAGCTTCCTCTGCAGCCTCAGGTTCTCTTCCCTCATGTGGCGTTCCTCCTCCAGATACTGCGCCATCTTCTCGGAATCTGAAAGGCCAGAGTTCTTAATTAAACCACGGTCCGTGCAGTCACAGTATACGCTTCAAAAAGACGGTGGTCCAGCTCCTGTGCCACAGACCAAGAAGCGCTGAAAGACAGCCATTCTCACTCTCCCACACACAGATGAGATCCGGATTTCAAGTTTATCCCAGGTACCAAGGTTGACCCACGATGTGCATTTAGAAACACATACGAAAAGCAGTGCTGTCAGGTTAGGCATCTTCCATCCTGCTTCCCTGCCTTCTAAAGGGCTTTATGTAGAGAAGGAATGCTGGAGCTACGTGTGGCCCGAGCTGCTCCCAGAGCTCCCTCTATACTGCTGGAGCGGAGAGGGAACGGGGTCCAGCTGGGGAAACAGACTCAGCCCACGGGGCTCCCCTCCAGGCACCAGTTCTGCTGTCTGTCAACTCCAGACACAGCGGGATAGGTCACCTATGGGAGCACACCCACGGGTCACACTTGTTAGCACACCCCCCAGCGCACTGGGAGGTGCGGGGGGGGGGGAGCGGTTTGCACACGGAGAACCAGTGTACTCAGCGTGCTAGGTCACAGTTATACATCTTTTTATAAAATTAGAAACTGACATAACAAGCAACTTTAGATCAATATTTCAAATCAGTCTAGTTTTCGGCGTTTGTGTTACTGCTTCCTGACTTACGCACAGTCTTTCGGAGTCAGACAGCAGGTAAAGACATACATGCAGCCAGGAGCTCGGCATGGCACCGTGCTTATGACAAATACCCCTTCCTTGGGAGCTGCCCTGTATGCGGAGAGGTCTCTGCTACAGCGCCGGCCAGAGCTAACCAGCCCCAGGGCGAGACACTGGACCCAGGCTAAGCTGGCCAGATCATCCTTCCTGCGAATCTGAAATGTGGAACTGATACCTTCCTGGGGCTCTGGAATCTCGTTCTGCTGAGTTGCCTGGACCCACTGTAACCCCTGCCCTTCTGAGTGACCCTGTGCAGGACTTTGTGGCGCCCTCTAGCGTCCTTCCAGGCAATGGGAAAACATGACCCTCCCCGCTGTCCTGTGTTGTCACTAAGTATCTTGAATACTTATCTTGGTATCTTGAATATCCTTATTTCAGAAATTCAAATGGAAATACCAACATTATTAAACACTATATTCCTGGGCCATTTTCAATCTAACCAGAAACCCTGCTGTCTAATCCAGATGCAAAAATCACTTTAATGGAAGGCATGCTGGGAAAATATTTACAAAGTACACTTTTAATATAAATGATTTAAGTTATTTCATCCCAAATATGTCAGCAGACGGAATTTTTCACTTGCTCTACAGGCATCGCTACACTGACCTCTTGGAGTATCTACTGTTTCTAGACGAGAGGGACAGTTGTCGGAGGAGGTTGCCTTTCTTTTCCATAAATAGGAAAGCTTCGCAGAACTGAGGATTCATGAGGCTTTGAGAATAATTACTTAAGAGGAAACACTGTCTTTCAAAGAAAATGGCAATCCTCTAGCATCTGGGGAAACCAGCAGGGGGATCCTTCAACAATGAGCTACCGACAACAACATCAGTCTCCAGGGGTGGTGGCTGAAAAGACCTCCTGGCAGTCTGGCAATTAACCCAGAAGCTGGAGGCACGGAGAAGGCGCCAGGCCCACAGCCTCTGGGAGTGAGAGACCCAGGCACAGATGGCTGACGCCATGGCATTCCTTGGGTGCCCTCTGCTGGCTACCGCACACCTGACTTCAAAAGACCATAGATTTACTCTCAGGAGTCTTCCTCTTTCTCCCACAAAGAGCTCCCTAGGAGTCAGGGTCCTGAGGTTATGTTGCCCCCATCTTCAGCCATCTCACAGCAGTTAGTCAAAGACAGTGTCAGCTGAGGGTGACTTACGGACAGTCTCCCAAGAGACGAGTCCTACCTGATCCCAAGGTGGCCTGTACCTTTTAAATTCCCTTTCAGGTTTATGGCTAGAAAATACTAGCCGTATTGGATGGGGTGTCCAGACCCCATCCAAACCACTTGAATCAGAATCCCCGAGGATGAAGCCTCTCCACTGGTCTACCAAAAACTCCCCAGGGGGCTCTAATGTCAGCTGAGAGCTACTGGGAGAGCGGTTCAAGTTCAGACACAGCTGGACTTGGGGGAGAGGGACCAAGTGCCCCAGGAGCTTTCAAAGTGGACCAGGTTATCCAACCTAAGGAGGCAGAGGCAGGTGGATGAGGAAAGCCATTAACACATACTCTACACCCAACCCAAAGTTACTGTGTGCAGCTAAGTGCCACGGCCTTCCCTGTCCTCACAGAATCCAAACAGCACTTTGCAGAAGCCTCTGCTGACATCCGCAGTCTCTCCAGAGACCAAACAGTACAGTAGGAAGGAAGTAGAGGAAGTAAGATATTCTTCCCAAATTTCTTCTAAAAATGTTGTCTGGGGAACAACAAGGCAAGTCTATACAAGAAAGAAAAATATAAACTGACAGCAGTGGAAAGAGTTCAGAAAGGGGCTCACAAGACCTGTGTCTGTCCAACACAGCAAAAACTCACACAATATCCTAACCTAAAGCAACGAATATTTGAGAACTCCTTGACTTGTTTTCACGGAATACACATCCACTATGGTTCTCAAGCCAGCCGGGGTACATATCAGAATCACCTCTATTTAAAAAATACAGAGGACCAGGCTCCACCCCTAGAGTAAAAGCCCAGAACCCCGGATGGGGTTAGACAGGACAGTGGACTCCCAAAGATGTCTGCATCCTAATCCCTGGAGCCCGTGTCCAGGTTGCCTTCCATGGCAAAAGAGACTTGCAGGTGTGATTAAATTAAGGACCTTGAGATGGGAACTCATCCTGGATTATCTGTCTGGGCCCGAGGCAATCAAGAGTCCTTACACAGGGAAGGCAGGAGGGGCAGAGGGAAAAGATGTGACAAGAAGCAGAGGTGGGAGTGGTACCAATGCAAAGGAGTCATGAGCCAGAGAATGCAGAAGCTGGAACAAGCAAGGACACGGATTCTCCCTTAGAGCCTTTTACAAGGAACCAGCCCTGCTGACACCTTGATTTCAGCCCAGGGAGACCTATTTTGAACCCAGGCCTCCAAAAAACATGATATCGTAAATTTGTGTTGTTTGAAATCACTAAGTTTGTGCTCAACTGTTAACAGCGGCAACAGGAAACTGACCACACCGTACTTCTTAAAGGCTCCCAGGAGAACCTTGATGCACCCATCCCAGAGGCACTGCTGCACTAGAACTTGAAATCAGCTTCGGAGAAGAAAACATAAAGATAAGAAGCGCTGACATTTTAAATGCACATTTCATCTGACTCAGCAAATCCACGCTGTGGAATTTACCCTGAAGGTGTTCGTGCACAGGTATCAAATGTTTGTACAGAGATGTTCGCTATGGTTGTAGCATCACCACCCAAAGGGGTCTGTTGGTAATGGATGAGTTAAATAAGTTACAGTGTATCCATACACTCAAATACTACAGAGCCTTTAACAGGGGGAGTGGACTCCCCTGGCGGTCCAGTGGTTAAGACTCCGTGCTTCCAAAGCACAGGGCGTGGGTTCAATTTCTGGTCAGGGAACTAGGATCCCACATGCCACACGGTGCGGCCAAAAGATTCAAAAAAAGAGGGGCAGGGGGAGTAAGGCAGCTCTGTATATATTGGCAGGGAAAAAACTGTAAGACATAGTGAGTGAAAAGAAAAATGCAAAAGGGTATGTTCACTGTGCTACTATTTGTATAAAAGAAATCTATACAGGGCTTCCCTGGTGGCGCAGTGGTTGAGAGTTCGCCCGCCAATGCAGGGGATGCGGGTTCGTGCCCTGGTCCTGGAAGATCCCACGTGCCGCGGAGCGGCTGGGCCCGTGAGCCATGGCCGCTGAGCCTGCGCGTCTGGAGCCTGCGCTCCACAATGGGAGAGGCCACAAGAGTGAGAGGCCCGCGTATTGCAAAAAAAAAAAAAAGTCTATACACACACACACCCCTGAAAAATATATTAAAAATGTGTTAATTGTGAGAACTGGGCGGCTGGGGATCAGGGGTGAAAGGGAGACTTATTTTTCCCCTGCATACCTTTCACTGTATTATCTATTCAAATAAGTTGAACGGCCTAAAAACTAAAACAGAAGAAACCCAAGTGAATGCAGAGTGACGTAATCAAGTGTCCAGAAATTAGTTCCTTTGATTTCCAAAAATAAAAAGGAGAAATTTCAAAAGCATTTATTCCTCAACCACCATGAACAATCGTTAGCTGAGGCCAAATTTCGGTAGTAAAGAAGATAAACACTGTTTTCTGCCTAATGCCCCCAAAGTACACTGAGGTCTCCTGCACTGTTTCTGTTAGCACCATCCGAGGGGTGAACACCAGGGAGAAGGTTAGAAATAGTAACACTGATATAAAATAGATAACTAATGGGGACCTACTGTATAGCACAGGGACCTCTACTCAATATTATGTAATGACCTTATACAGGAAAAGAATCCAAAAAAAAAGAGTGGATATATGTATATGAATAACTGATTCACTTTGCTGTACCACAGAAACTAACACAACACTGTAAATCAACTATACTCCAATAAAAATTTATTAAAAAAAAAAAAGAAAGAAATAGTACCTCTGATTCTGGACTATCCTGAAATTATGTGATTTTCTAGAAGTATTCTAAACTATTTGCCCTGCCCTACTGTAATTTTTTTTTAAATAATCTATTCCAGGATGACAGACATATAAATATGTACTAGCAATGAAACACAATATGAATTTGATTTATACAAATTCAATAGTAAATATAGGTAAATATAGGTAAAACTCTATACTTGGTAAGTGGATTAATTCTGTGGACAGACGACCAGTGACACCAAGGCTACGTACGCTGTAACTGGGCAGCTCTCAGTTGCTTCTTCAGCCTCTCCACTTCATTCTTTAAAAACCTGATGTGTCGCATCATGTTTTCTGGAGAGTCGATCTCCATGGAGATGTCTCTAGGCGATGGGGGAGCGGACACCGGCTGGTCTAATTTCTCCTGCAGGATTCTTCATTGAAAAGAAAATTCCAACAATGAAAAACAGTTTGCCTTTAAAACACAAAACGTTGATTTGATGCTCACCATCGTCTATTTAAAAAATACATAAGTTCTCAGCAATCAGAAAAATAAATAAATAAAAGACAAAAACAACAAATTCTAGCCGGGCGGTTCATTAACAGCATGCCCATGTTAATCGCCAAAACTCACTGAATTGTTTGACTCCTGTGCCCATTTTCCATCAACTTCTGGTCGCCCCTACCTGACAGTCAAGTCAGAGGGCAGAGCTGAAGGAGCCACCTTCCTTTTTCTCCTTTCCAACGGCCACTGGTAATTAAGCCTTAATGAAAAAAAGTCTGTAACACTGGCTTCTGATTATCATGCCGGAATACACTGGGCAATGAGAATGATCCGCTGACTAAATGGTCCACAGGCTTGGGTTGGAGGGAACGGCCACACTGGAGGAATTTCCTCTCAAGGCTTTCAGTTGAAACTTACAGACTATGACTCTCCTTGGAGAGTGACATCATGTAAAGAGACTGACTTCTCAACCCCCCTCCTGAAAAACCAGTCCTGAAGGTATGGCAAACTGGACTGAAGGCCCTTTGCTTCAGGCCACAGCAAAGGTAAAAAGAGTTAAAAAAAAAACAAAAACAAAATGTACTGGGTTAATAACTGGTGGTTGCCACCTTCTCTACCAATTATCATTATTTTGAAGCACATAAAACATGAATATTCTACAAAGTGACAATTTCATACTGTTCGATGCAATAATTTGGTACTTATATATATAAAACCTCCCACTGCTTTTTAAAAAGGAAGACAGACTGGCAACAGACCTCTCTGCCCCTTTTTATAAGCTGCTGGGAAGTTTCTGGTTTCGTTTGGTTTTCACCTTTTTACCTTTGAGTTTACCCAAGTGCAAACTGTGAATTACCTTCAGGCCTTGTTGAGAAACCTAGTAGGTTAAATATTGTAATGGTCCCCCCATCTATTATATGAAATCATTTTTCAAGCTTCAATTTATTAGCACTACTGTAATAAGGCAAAACACAGCTGATTCAACTACTGCTTGCATAATTCCGTATAGATACACCTCAGATTGTCAGTTTTCTTAAGCCTTGTGGTATGGCTCTATGTTGCAAATCTTGAGATGAACTCAATTTATGGTTGTTTATCCAAACCAAGTACTTATGGCAAATGTCTCTGGCTAGCAAACAGAAGATCGTGGTGAAGCAGATGAATGAATATTTTCAAGGAGCTCCCTTTCTACACCCAGACACACATCCCACCCACAGAACCTCCTGCCATTATTCAACGTCCACTCCACCCACCCCAAAGCACACAGTACCTAAATCTAAGGGCCCAACCGGAGCTTGCACACAGGGGTTCAAGAAATATGTGCTGCTGAGTATTCCATATCCATGTATATACGTTTAACACCAAGAACCCTAACCTTAATTAAATATGTACCAGTATTTCTTTATAGCAAGTCTTAAAACACACAGATGATCGTTTTTCTATCAAAATCCCAGCCTTCCTCATGAAGTACCTTCTAGAAATGTGTGATAATTCACAGTACCCAGCACATAGCCGAAGCACTTGAGAAAATGAGTGGGGAAGCCAGTTCAATTAGGTAAAAAGCTGGAACTGCAACCATCCTCTAGAACAACAGAGGTGAACAATAGCTCCTTAATGAAATTTCGTCACAGGATTTAATAATAATGAAAAGAAATTTTACTGGGTCAGTGAGGGAGAAGTATAAAGAAGCGACCAACAGGAGGACAGGCTATCAACATTTTTTCCAATTGTCGAATTAAAATGATGTGCATTGATCAAGGAATTAAAATGTCCCGTTGTCATTCCTCGGTCACACCCAGCAAGCTACCCCACTCCTCCAACACACACATACGTACAGAACACCGAACAGCAAGACTAAACGAACCGCTTTTCAGCTTCAAGTTTATCCATCCTTTTCCAGAGACGATTCACTAGTGCTTCCTGTTCTTGTTCCAAAGTATTTTCAAGGTCAATCTTCTCTCGTCTCAGCTGAAGGAAGGAAAACAGTTTTGCTGAGAATTGTAGACCACTTAAACTTCGTTAATTAGATTCTTTTTGATTGGACCATTAGGACCCTTTTCATGGAGAAAACTGCAAAGGAATGGCCAATTTTCTGGCACAGATACATTAAGCGCGTCTAGTTCTTAAACTTTAATTGAGAACATCGAGACAGGTTCATTCTCTGATGTTAAAGCTTAATTGCTATCTGGTACGTGAATCACAGTGGTTGCCTCAGCATTTATGCAAGGCACATGGAAAGTCTTCCTTAAAGAGGGTTTGAGGAGTTCTGCTTACTAGTTGTCCCAGGACTTAACTGGGTTTGTCCCCCCAGTCCTGCATGTAGTTCAACATTAAACCAGAAAGGTTATAGTACTATTTATATAAATAACTCAAACACCTGAAGACAATTCTACGTAGTGGTTAATTGGTACACATAAATATGTCCTAAGATATAAAAAGCATATGCAAAAAGGATAAACGCCGAATTCACAATACAGGTTACCTACGGTGAGGTAGGGAAGAAGGAAAATTTGATTTGGGGGGGTGGGGTGGGCAGTTGCAGAGGGAACCCCGAACTGCATTCTACTTCATAAAAAGAAGCAATACGCGGAAGCAATTAATTTAATCCACTAATGTAAAGCAATATGCAAATATAGAGAACAATGTCAGACACTGGTTAATAGGGATGATATAACAGGGAACTAAGGAGTCAGAAATGTCTGCCCTCAGGGGCCTTACCTTGTAGTGGGGGCCAAGACAGTAAACGAAACAAATTATAGACTCTGGTAGAGGGTGAGAGAGAGAGGAAGAGAAAGAGCGCTAGTGAGGGGGGTAGGAAGTGCCACGATGAACAGACTTCACAGAGCCGGGGAGAGGGAATGTGTGATATCATTCTTTGTATTTGTCTATATGCTTGAGATGTTAAGTAACTTTAACAGGAATCTTTTTTAAAAGGGGGAAAAGGTTGTGTTACTGCCCCATGCTGTCTCTTCAACCAATAGCAAGTTACCTTTTCAATCACAGGCTCAACGAATTATTTTTGTTTGCACAGCTGTAAAGACGTCGAAGTAGCAGAGTTCGTATCTTTTTAGCAGGTTATTTCTCTTTGATCAAAGATCCCTATATATACAGTAAAGAGAGACCAATTCCCTGGACAAAAGGTAGTCTTTTAAAGCAACCAGAGCAGACAGACCTTACTGCACAAGTGAATGAGCCAAGATCATCCAGAGTCAACTGGAAACACAGCCTCGGTACACTTTCTTCGCATGGGAAAAGGCAGGGGAGTCACACTGAGTCGGAAGCCTTCTGTGCTGAAGCTTGGAGCCGCCTCATGCACAAATGCTCTTCAAGATATTAAACGGTTCCTACCCGCAGCGAGGAGGAGAAACCCAGGAACAGCTCGCAGAACTCCTAAGAACCTTGGCGATCCTCTGACCACATTTTGGGCCAAGCTTTGAAGTACAATTCACAGCCATTTATTTAAAGAAACAAAATGCCACGGCATTTGCCCTTTAAGGACTCTATTCCCAGGTTTAACTAAAACATGATAGGGGGTACTTGATAGGTGAGAAAAAAATTCAAGCAAGGCATCATTTCGTAGTAGAGATGCCTGGTAGAAACTCATGCCCAACGACTTTTAATTTTAGAAATCACGCACCATGCTAATCAGTAACCCTGAAAAGCCAAGTCAAGACAAAGCTCTCTTTGCCCACGTATAACTGACTTGGCGTGTGGCTTTGCGTAGGTACTCACCTGCCCTCATCTACGCTGGCCTTGATGACGGCCGAGGTCCCTTCCGGGGCCACCCACTCTATCATTCTCTGTCCGTCTCAAGAGGGCAGCTGTCTTCAGTCTGAACTAGCTCCGTAAGAGATTTTTAGAGCCAGAAGCAGCAAGAGAAATCATCTAAATCCACCCTTTCATTTAAGAGCTGAGGACACCACTGGCCCGGGAGATGGTGTGACTCAGGAAAAGCGATGGATGCTGCCAGGAGAGGAATGGGTATCAGTCACCATGGTGACCAAAAGAGTTGGGTCCCGCCCAACCAGCGAGTTCAGAGCATCTCGAGGGGCAAGTAGGATTTGGGGTAAATTACCCAATAATACTTGGGAGTAGCCGAGTAGGGGTAGCTTAGTGAGTCCGAGAGTATGCAGGAGCAAGTAAGAGAGCAGGAAAAACAGGAGTTGAAAACAAACACGAATCTCAGCTTCTTTTTGGTACCTGTTGGTAGAGCTACCAGCTATCAATTTGCTGCCCACTTCAGTGAACCAAGGCCTCCTGGGGGTGCAACTTGGGTTTGCTGTACCAGTTTGCTCTACTAATTTGTTTCCATGAAGCAGGCAACACAGGAAGCCCAGTGCAGCAGCTTGGATTTGGGTGTTTCATTACACAGGCTGGCAGTGCTATGGGAGTCCATATTCTCTCTGGCCTTAGAAAGAACAGGGCTTCCAGTCTTGTTTTTTCAGCTAAAAAAAATCTTAACTTTTCAGCATTGCTGAGGAGCTCTTACACTAAAGACCAGAGAAGTTAGAGGAAACGGTACTAATTATGATCATGATTAATTCCCCCTGAAGTTCTTTATCAGAGCTGCCCTTCCATCTCCCGTCCATCTAATCCCACAGCCTAAAAAGAGTCCACACCAGTACTATCAATTCGGACAGAAGTAGATTTTCAGTGCTTGCATTGCCCTGAGATCAAACAACCCTCAAATCTGACGGTATACGTTAAATTTACAGCGTGCAAAGTCAGAAATTCTTGCTGGAATGGAAACAGCAGCCCAGCGCTGCATTCCTTGCCTGTGCAGATGATCTTTTCTGTGCTGGTCTCCATCTGTAATACTCTCCCCCATCTCCTTCCTCATAATAGCTAACGGCCTTTTAAACTCAGTGTTCGCGCAACAGGCACCTACTCTCTTCCACTGCCAGACATTAAATTCTCAGGCTAACCCAAGCCCCTTCCGACTGCATAGTCTGTGAGCACGCGGCAGCAACGGATATAGTCAATTCGTAGATGATTTATTTGAAAGGCTGCTTTGTAATTAAGTCAGGTCAGCGGCCTCCCAGCCAAACTCTTTACTCCTCTTCAGTAGCCCTTCCTCCCACTGAAAGTTAATTAACGTGGCCCCAAGAGTTGTTATTATGTTCCCCAAATAAATACACAACTTCTTTAATGGATAAACTTAGAGTGTAAAAAGAGAGCTGGCTGTCTGAATTCACAGCCCACCCTAGCTGTGTCTTTGCAGTGGGCAGACACTCACCACTAAAAAGGCAGAAAAAGGGGGCAGCCAAGAGACGGCTCCCAACACCATCGCACTTCTCTCTCAGCGCAGCATTTTCCCATTTAAAGAGAGCCGCGATGCTGGGCTGGGGGGAGAGGGCGGAAGGGAGTACTTGGCCAAAAAAAAGCCCGATGAGAACTTTACCATGACCTCTGCGCTCAACGATAGAATTTTGAAAGGTTTTAGTGCACCTTTTCAAGCTACTTGGTTTTAGCCTAACTGCCATATTATCATCATTTCTATGGGAAAATATATGAACCCCAAACGTCTGACTGAAAAAATGAATTCTGGAAGGCAGCCCATGACAACTAATCCACGTAAGGGCTACCATATACACGGAAATGAGACACAAAGTTTGTTACAACGTACGGCAAAAAGTACTTAGAATGATGGTGATACAAGAGGTGTATACCAGATGTAAGAAATAGCAGAGTACTCTAAGACCTACGTTGACCAAACTCTTTATTAGTTGGCTAATTGTTTTTTGTTTTTTTAAAGAGATAGCGGTTAATCCTAAGAAAACAAATGGGTGTGGGAATTAACACAATCCCCCCAAACTTTCCAAGTTAGGTAGCATCTGAGAGCCATTAACAGTTCAGCCCGATTTCCCATCAATTTATTACACAATACCATAGATGTTCAAAGTGGGGACCTTGGAGGTATATCAGAGTCACCTGGGAAAATAAAACATACAATATTCAAAACATGACTAAATCAAAGTCAGAAAAATGAATGCAGTTTCTGTAATGGACTGAATGTTTGTGTCCAAAATTCACATGGTGAAGCCTAAATCCCCAGGGTGACGGTATTTGGAGGTGAGGCCTTTGGGAGGTGACTGGGTTTAGCTGAGGTCAGGAGGGTGGGAATCCCATGACGGGATTAGTGTCCTTTCTAGTCACGAGCGACCCTGCAGCTTGCTGCTCTCTGCTCTCTACCAACTGAGGACACACACAGTCAGCAGTCAGCAGAACTCCATCAAGCTAGCACCCTGATCCTCGACCTCCAGCCTCCAGAACTGTGAGAAATAAATTTCTGTTGTTTATAAGCCAGTCTGTGTTGTTAAATCAGCCCAAATGGGCTAAGACAGTTTTGTTTATACTGCAAGAGTAGAGACAGTAAAAGATATTACCTCATTCCATCCTACTTTGCCAATACATCTAAGTTAATCATAGTTTTACTTATATATAGGAAAGAAGTGACTAATAGGATTCATGAAGGGGCTATTAAAACATACCACATGCAAATGATGTGAAAAGCACTGAAATCATGCACAATGGTCCTTGCTCTGTGGTAAAGGTCCCTCACAAATTAAAGCAACAGAGACAAGTAAAGTAAAACTTAAACACTGCCTCTGCTGGTGTAGCAATCAGCGGAATTTTACTTAGCCCTGGCAGGTTTCCTAGGCTGGAAGACATCTGACCTTTGCCTTCTGGAAAACATATATATATCTTTAAGAAATCAAGCAGCCAATTTGTGTTATAGTTGAGACAGGTGTTCACAGACTACAGAGCTCCCAAGGTACCTATTTGATCAATCAAGTGCATATGGTTTCAGAATTAAAAACAAGTTCTAGTTCATCGCCACTGGCTTGTGTAATGTTGAGCCCAGAAAGAGCTAATGGAAGTTCATCAGTAAGGAGCAAGAGAAAAGGAGAGAAAGGATGATCACTTTCAAGTCTAGGTGGTCAAAAATTACAGTTCAAAAGAAATATATCTATGTGCATCAGAAATATACTGACAGGGGGACTTCCCTGGTGGCACAGCAGATAAGATTCTGAGCTCCCAGTGCAGGGGCCCGGGTTCAAGCCCTGGTCAGGGAACTAGATCCCACATGCATGCCGCAACTAAGAGTTCGCATGCCACAACTAAGGAGCCAGCCTGCTGCAACTAAGAAGCCTGTGGGCCACAACTAAGGAGCCTGCCTGCCGCAACTAAGACCCAGTGCAACCAAATAAATAATTTTTTTTTTTTTTTTTGCGGTACGCAGGCCTCTCACTGTTGTGGCCTCTCCCATCGTGGAGCACAGGCTCCGGACGTGCAGGCTCAGCAGCCATGGCTCACGGGCCCAGCCGCTCCGCGGCCATGTGGGATCTTCCCGGACCGGGGCATGAACCCGTGTCCCCTGAATCGGCAGGTGGACTCTCAACCACTGTGCCACCAGGGAAGTCCATAAATATTTTTTAAAAAGAAAAAGAAATATATACTGAGAGAAGGAATTTCCTGGTGGCCCAGTGGTTAGGACTCTGCACTTTCACTGCTGAGGGCCCAGGTTCCATCCCTGCTCTGGGAACTAAGATCCCACAAGCCACGCGGCACGGCCAAAAAATGAAAAAAAAAAAAAAAAAATACTGATAGAGAACAGAAAAAGATGCAAAAAAAAAAAATCATGAAGAACTATATAGCAAGATAAATAGGGTCGGCTCTTGGGTGAAAGTAATGTTGGTGGTAATTTATCTTCCTACCTTTTCCAGCTCCCACCCAATTTTTTAATTTTTTTTAATTTTTTTTTGCGGTACGTGGGCCTCTCACTGTTGTGGCCTCTCCCGTTGCAGGGCACAGGCTCTGGACGCGCAGGCTCAGCGGCCATGGCTCACGGGCCCAGCCGCTCCGCGGCATGTGGGATCCTCCCGGATCGGGGTACGAACCCGTGTCCCCCGCATCGGCAGGCGGACTCTCAACCACTGTGCCACAGGGAAGCCCTCCCATCCAATTTTTTAATGAACATTTACTATTTTTATAACAAAAAAATTAAAGACATCTAATCTTAAAAATTAACTATTTCCTAATAGTACATCCATTAATTTAGGATATTAATTCACATATCTAAAATACAGAGTGAACCAATAAACTCTCAGAGGAGAAATGATAGTGAAGGCTTAGCTATCTGGAAGACAGAATTTTCCAGACTGCCAAGAGTTAACTTTCTTTACTATAGCTTATAACTTTTTTCTTCTCAAACACTGTGTTCCCATAAAAATTAGATTTGTTCTTTGAAATGGACAGAACTTCAGGATAATATTAAAACCCCGTTAATATATAATATGTGAAAATAACACTTTCATAGTTTACCAGCTCAGTAAATTTTGCTTTTGTTCAATGACACTGAAAATGAAGGTCTTTTATGCAATAGATACATACATAATTAGTCAGATTTATATGGTTTCTGAGCTCAAGTTTTTATCACTTTGACATCAGCACAGTATTATACAAATGTGCATAATGGGTTCATAATTCCAGGGGTCTCTTTTACCAAATAATTACCATTGGTGGAAAGCAGGTTTCAAAGTCTGGGGTGTAAACTCTTTTGCTACATCAAGAGCACAGTGGAGAAATCCTGGGGAAAGAACACATACCATAGTGCATGTTGCAAACACACTATCACATCAAGAAAAAATATCAATAGCAGTTCTTTGGGGAGGATTGTAGTCTAGGTAATTTTTTTCATTTTTGTACTTCTGTGTTTACATTTACCACATTTTCTTGAAAGAGCAATGGATTACTTTTACAATGCAAATGCTTGATTAAAAAAGTTTTCAAGGGCTTCCCTGGTGGCGCAGTGGTTGAGAGTCCGCCTGCCGATGCAGGGGACACGGGTTCGTGCCCTGATCCGGGAAGATCACACATGCCGTGGAGCGGCTGGGCCCGTGAGCCATGGCCGCTGGGCCTGCGCGTCCGGAGCCTGTGCTCCGCAACGGGAGAGGCCACAACAGTGAGAGGCCCGCGTACCACAAAAAAAAAAAAAAAAAAAAAGACTAGCTTATGTCCTCAAAGACACCGCACATGCAGACTGCCAAAATCCCTACTGTTCCCCTTCCCAGTAACAAAGAAGAGGGATTCCACTTCGCCTCTTCTGCAGGAACTCTCTTCTGTGTTCTCGGCATCTCTACTCCATGCAACCTGTATCTACATTTTACTGCATTATCTTCTCTCCCATTTCTGTCTCCTCTCACATCCCTGCTTCCCTGCAATAAGGCTCGATGTAGATTTATCCAGCCCATGTGTGTTAAGTAACAAACAATTAAACCAAATGCCAAGGAGCTTCAGGTCCTTCTCAGTTGGTTACGCGGGAGCGGGGAGTCCTGCTGCAGTAGTAATGCTGTTCCCCTAAGCACAGCTCGGCACAGGGCATCCCTCGTCACTGTCCACAGGTCCACTGGCCTCCCTGGACCAGGCTCCACGAGGCCAGGGACCCGACGTCATCTTTCTTAGCAGAGTTTGTGGCAGACAACAGGCATGTTAATAAAGGTGTGTTGAATTAACGCAGAATGTGTGCCACACAAGTGCAGCGTGGACCAAAAAGACAGTCACACAGATCCATGGATTAAAGAGATGGATAACCAGATCAAGGAAGGTGGTGAGACGTTTGAGGCTCAAATAATATGTATGCTCATTTTCCTGGAAAATGGGGAGGGCAAAGTACCACAGAAATTAGATGAACACTTTGATTATTAATGGCAGCACACACAATTTTTGGAGCGCTTACTATATGTGAGTCACCAGGGACACAGGGGTGAGGTTAACATCGTACCTTCCCTCCTTTACCTTATGAGGAGCTCACAGAAACGAAATGATTTAATTGTTAATTGCTGTTTGTGTACCAAGTGGTACAGGAAAAGGACAGAACGTCATGGAAACACTTTGGAGCACAGACCCCAAAGTGACTAGAGGAGTAAACTGGGTAACAGTTAAGTAGGGATGGGGCAGGGGAGGGAGAAAATGGGCCAGGCAGAGGACACAGATCCATGGAAACCTGGGGGCAGGAAAGCACTGGGCACATCAGAGCATGATTTTTAAACTGCAGGTTGTGACCCACTATTGGATTAGGAAATTAGTTCAAGTCACTTGTCACCTACATTTTGCTAAAAACGAAATAGGATTGAACAGAAAATCAGTGCAAAGCACATAAGCAAGTGTTTCACAGAACTTGTCCCAGTCATAAATACAGTTACAAAAACATCAGTGTACTGGGTCACCGTGTAAACTTATTTACTGCTGTGCAATCCACATGGGGACAATTCTGTGCAGGGGAACAAAACTTGCCACCCCAAAATAGGTCTATTTGGCACAAGGATTAATTTAGGCTGATTGTGACATAGAGAACAGACTGGGGGGTTGCCAAGGTGGGGGAGGGGTGGAGAGGGATGGGCTGGGAGTCTGGGATGAGCAGATGCAAACTGGTATATACAGAACAGATAAACAACCAGGTCCTGCATAGCACAGGGAACTGTATTCAATATCCTGTGACAAACTATAATGGAAAAGAACATGAAAAAGAGTGTATATATATGTATAACTGAGTCACTTTGCTGCACAGAAGTAATTAATACAACATTGTAAATCAACTATACTTCGATTTTTAAATAAATAAACAAATAAATGATTTAGGCTGATTCTTTTTAAGGCCCCAAAGAATCGGGAGGAAACTTTGACCTTCCCCCTAACTGCCTAAAAGAATGTAGGTAGAGGACCTGTTCCAGAAAGGGAGCTATCACCATGATAACGGTAGCATGACCTAGGTATGTAGAGTGGGAGGAATCCAGCAAAGCCTGTTTGTTGAAATTCCTCTCTGTGTCCCACTGTCTCTGCCTAGCAAACATTTGTTTGCCCAATGTTTGCTTTTCCCTCTGCCTGTCAACTGCCTTCCTCTCCTCCTCTGAAGTTCCAAACCTCTGCCCACAACATCCTCTTTTGTCTTTAGTGCTGAAGACAGTGTTAAAGTGAGGGCTTCGACAATTTTGACGAATTTTCTCTCCCACGTGTACATGTCATTAAACTTCTGTTGATTTTCTCTGCCAGAAAAACCTAGAAGGGAAGAGGATAATTTCTCCTTCCCCGACAAGACAAATGAAAGAACTTCAATAGGGATGGAGCGTGAGGAGAGGCAGAATGGAAGATTTATCCCCCCAACAAACCTCCAAGTTAGAGAGTACGTCTGTTCACAGAAGAGATCAAATCGCTGGCCTGACGTCACACAGCTTATTCAGGTGAAAGGGAGATATGAACCCAAGAGTGTCCCGAAACTACAGGGGCTGAGATACTGTCATTACACGTAGATGCTAATAAATAAAATGACCATTCCAATCCTAAAGCCAACCTTTAGAAATGGGTGTCTGTGCTTTGGGACGAAAGGGCATCTCCGATAAGAAAATACACCCCAAATTCTAGAAATAACTGAGAAGACTTTACTGGGCCAACCACAGGAGAAAAGAGTAAGAGGTCTAGTACATGACAGGCATCCCTGTTCGTCATTAAGTGTTAGCTGAATTACATGACTAATTCTCCAACCAATTTATTCCAGATTTTTCTACTGTACTAGCTAATAATAGTTAAGTGTCAAATCCACCTGTTTATGGCTGTTTTCTTCTTTCCTATAACTTTCTGTGCAAAGTGCACAGAAGGTTCTCACATCTGCTGAGCTGAACTTCACTTAATAAATAAGCTAATTTGTGCCCTTTCATGCTAGTTATCCTCAGGAGAAGGAAAATCCTTCCTAGTTGACAGAACACATTCTGATGAAGAGTTCTTGACACTTAGAGAATATTTTAAGTTCGAAATGTTCTTATCACCTAAATGTAACAGTGACCACATGTCGGAATAGGCAGTGCCCACCAGTGTGTGTTAGAAAGAGCCCTTAAGAGTACTAAAGTCATCCTGACTAAAGTAATCCAGTTTATTAGACTAATTATTAGTGCTGCAAAGACCACCTAACGTTACAGTTTTCTGAACATGCTTTTTTACATCTGCTTATAAAGTATCTTTTGGAGTTAAACATTCAGAATGCTAAGTTGTGTGACTTGAAGAAAGCCTCTTGATCTCCCTCTGGGTTTCCTTCTCTGAAAAAGTGTGAGCAGGTATGAGCAGGCTGGGCCACCTACAGGCCAAGCTGGTCCATTTTCCTCCCAAGCCTGCTTCCTAGGCAGTAAGTTCTGGAGGAAGAGGAAACGGGTGCAGGTAGCTGTGGTTCCAAAGCCTGGGCAGATCTGATGCCACTGCCCCTGGATTTCCTCGTGATTTCCCCACTTTCTCACATCCCCATGAGGGGCTGGGGACAAAGTAACGACAGAGTAGTCTTCCCCCGCAATGTGGCCTTCCAGCTCTACAATTCTATGAATTCTCATCCTGCAAAACACCGACAGAACCACTGATAGCCCAGAGCCCTTGATGATCAAGCTGGTAACATTCCCTTCTTAAAGAATGAAAAGATCTCAGATTCTAAGAGAAGAACAAATGCTATCTGACTAATTTGAGCGTCCATGCCGAAGGCCTGACTTTTGGTGAGATTAACTTAAAATTAGGCCTCCAGCATGTGAGTTAATTGGAGCCCACCTTGCAAGGAGTCTAAGACTTAGTCCCAAACCCAGATAAGTTCTGCTTTACAGAGAATAGGCAGGTGCCTTCTTTTTCTTTCTTTCTTTTCTTTTTTAATTCATTCATTCATTCATTTATTTTTGGCTGCGTTGGGTCTTCGTTGCTGTGTGCGGGTTTTCTCTAGTTGCAGTGAGCAGGGGCTACTCTTCGTAGCAGTGTGCGGGCTTCTCATTGCGATGGCTTCTCTTGTCGCGGAGCACGGGCTCTAGGCACGCAGGCTTCAGTAGTTTTGGCACACGGGCTCAGCAGTTGCGGCTCATGGGCTTAGTTGCTCCGTGGCACGTGGGATCTTCCCAGACCAGGGCTCGAACCCGTGTCCCCTGCATTGGCAGGTGGATTCTTAACCACTGCGCCACCAGGGAAGTCCGCAGGTGCCCTCTTAAAAACCGTTACAACCTAAGCTACACCTTCAAAACAAACATGTATGGCCAACACGAATCCCTGGCAGAGGCCTTCCAATACCCCTTCTGCAGGTTCAACCCATTAGGTTCAAAATATAGATGATTTTTTTTTTTAGTTTCTTTTTATTTTGAATTAAAGTATAGTTAATTAAAGATGTGTTTGTTTCAAGTGTACAGCAAAGTGATTCTGTTACACACACATATATATATATGCTTATTTAAAAATTAACAGCAGCAGCTACCTTATGTTGAGTGCTTATGTAGCAGGCATTATACAAATCACCTTACACTCTCATTCACTGTACCTGACACAGGTTTGCTATTATTGCCATTTTACAGATAAGGAAACTGAGGCTCAGAAACGGACTGGTTGAGACAACTAGATGCAAAAGAATGAATTTGGATCCTATTTTACACCACATATAAAAATTAACTCAAAAGGAATCAAAGACCTAAATGTAAGCACCCAAAAAAGACAACGGGGTAAATCTTCGTGACTTTGCATTCTAAGATATGATACCAAAACACAGCAACCAAAGAAAAAGATTAATAATTGGACTTCACCAGAATTAAAAAAGCTCTATGCTTCAAAGGACACGCTCAAGAAAGTGCAAAGAACACCCACAGAAAATGAGAAAATATTTGCAATGATGTATCTCGTAAGGGACTTGTATCTTATAAAATACATATATGTATAAGAATATATAAGGAACTCTTATAATTCCATAATAAAAAGACCTTGAATAGACATTTCTCCAAAGAAGATATACCAAGAAGCACCTGAAAATATACTCGACATCATTAGCCTCAGGGAAATACAAAACCACAATGTGATGCCGCTTCCCAGCCACCAGGATGGCTGCAATAACATGGTGCAGCCACTTTGAAAACTGTCTGGCATTTCCTCCAAAAGATAAACAGAGAGTTGGCATGTGACCCTGCAATTCCATTCTAATTTCCAAGAAAAATTCAAACACATGTCCACGCAAAAAATCGTACATGAACGTTCACAGCAGCATTACTCATAATAACCAAAAGGCTGAAACAACCTAAATGTCCAGCAAAGGATGAATGGATAAACAAAATGTGGTACATCCATATAATGGATTATTACTTAGCCAGGAAAAGGAATGAAGTACTGATATATGCTACACCGTGGATAAAAATATCACGCTAAGTGAAAGAAGGCGGTCACACAAGACCACACACTATATGATTCCGTTTATAGGATGTGTCCAGAATAAGCAAATACACAGAGACAGAAAGTAGAGTAGTGGTTGCTTAACGGGATTAGGGGATTGAGTGACAAGGTTTATTTTGAGGTGATGAAAATGTTCTAAAATTGATTTTGGTTATGGTTACACAACACTAACTATACTAAAAACCATTGCATTGTACGCTTTAAATGGATGATTTGGAATGGTATGTGAATTATAACTCAATAAAGCTGCTACCGAAAAAATAAATAATTAAGATATTCAGCAGAGGAAAGAGGTTCACATCTGGTTCCATTCAAGTCCAATACCCAGACCCTGAACCTACCCTATACCGCCTTTCAAAGTACAAATGACAGTTTTTCAGGCACCTGTCTAAATCCACACTTTATTTAAACTCTTCCAACAAAGCAGCGGCAAGGCACGGGACACATAGGATAATTGTCTTCAAATAGCTTTTAGTTTTAAAAATATGTTTATTGTCAGATAGAAGAGCAAAGGCATGTACTACACACATATATCGTTATGATGCATAGTACAGCACATGCCTTGGCTCTTCTGATAATAATTTCAGTATAGGATATATTATATTATATAGACTACGATGTATCGTAAATATTATAATACAGATGATAATCCCAAGAGATGGCCACAAGAGAGGATCAGATCACATCCATGGAAACATGGAAGACATTTATTTCTACAGTAGAGCAAAACAAACATTCCCCCCTAAACACCGACTAAAATTACTTGTAGTTAAAACAAATAAATTCCCCAACATACAATCATCCTAGACATACCCAAAAGAAAGCGGGGAAAGTTTTAGGATGGTGTTACTTTCCTCCATCTTAATTAAAATGAGGACTTGTAATGGTCTATATGGGAAAAGAATCCAAAAAAAGAGCGGATATATGTACATGTATAACTGATTCACTTCGCTGTACACCTGCAACTAACACAACATTGTAAATCAACTATACTCCAATAATTTTAAATAAAATAAATATAAAATAAAAAATGTAAAATAAAATATAAAATAAATAAAATATAAAATAAGGACTTGATATCCCAGATCTGAGGATAATTTCTAGTTTAGGGCTTTGCAATGCACACATTCCATTGTGGAAATCCATTTCTTTGGTGCTGAGGTCTGAAAGAAGCCTTACAGTGGACTAAATCATTAACTTTGGGAGAATGTATGCCTTTGGGCCTCATTTTAAAAGCATTTAGTCACTAAAGTTTCCAAAGAGCCTTAAGACCGTGCAGCCATCCATCCTCTCTCCCAGGGACAGTAGGATCAGTCAACCCTTCTCTTTTCTGACTCTAGGCCACTACCTCCACCTTGTGGCCACAACTAAATTGTGGGGGTCAGAGCTCCAAAGTCTCCTCAAGGAGCCTGTAAACAAACACAAGATAGAAGCTACTTCCGTTATTGACAGCCATCACAGGGAAGGTGTTGACCAAGTGAAGTTCTCACAATACTAACCACTGTGAAAATTTCACCTGGCCACTTGGTTAACTCTTGATTAACAAGTACCAGTAACGAGTTCTTGGTATGTCAGCGACTTAAACAAGAATCTTCAAAACTTTAATTGGAAAGAACTGGCTATTGCCTACCCTGGAAATTAAACAGGTGAACTTTGGAACAAAATGCTTTAAGCTGGAGGCAGGGTCGGGGTGGGGGTGGAGGACGTGGGGGAGTTTTCTAAATTTAGAAATTGCATCTGAATTCCAAAGAGGACGGGTAAGAATCGATTACTCTGGATATGTGTAAAACAGCCAACCCTTGGAAATGAAGCTTTTTTGTTCTTTAACCTAGAAGGAATGGAAAAATTTCCAAGGCCATTATTCATAGTCTTAGAAAACCCAGTGACGTTCCACCCTTTGATATAGGTAGATACAAGAATAACACAAAAACCAAAAGTCAGTCCAATTAGTTTAAAACAAACCCTGGCTTCCTCTCAAGCCTGACATTCCCGTCACGGTTTCAGTCTCAAGTACAATGATGAAATGAGAATGGTCCTGAGGGTGATTCAAGAACCAGTCAGCATGGAGTAAGATGCACAGAAAGATCCTAAAATTGGGATAAATCAGACAACTCTGCATGAAGAGCTTGGCCAGATCATCAAAGTGGTAATTGGGATCCGCATCGCAAAGAACTAGAAAATGTGAATACGCTGAATTTGACACGGAGACCAGGTGGCAGTAGACTACGGTCAGCCTCTTCTAACTCTGGGAAAAGAGCGTGGGGAAAAGTGCTAGGAGCTTCTGTCTGACACCCCAACTTGGAAGGACTGATAACGGTGGTCCACGATTCTGTGAGTTGGCAAATAAGGACCAGCCTGGCCTCCTAAGGCAAGACCTGTGCTCAAATACCAACGTCTACCAAGGGCAATGGCCAAAGAAACTGTGCGCTATCACCTTCCGCCTTCTGTACCTTTTTAAGCTTGCCACACCTGACTTTAGTTTGTGCTTCTCTGTTTGCAAATGGAAAACCTGGGCCCAGAGAAGTTAATGAAGTTAATGCAAGGTCACAAAACTCATCAGTGGCTGAACCAGGACGTACAACTAAGTCTAGGGCTCCATACCCGTATCAACAAATCTAGGTGGGAAAAGACAGGGTTCATATAAGGTTGCTAATAATTCAAAGACAGAAAATGCTAACTGTTCTGAAGAACGCTTGAAAGAAAAGTTTTAGTTCCATAGCCACACTGTCTCAGGAAATTTCACAGAAACGATCCTGTGGTTAAAAACATATTCTTCCCCCTTTTGCAAAAGGAACCTAACATTTCCTGCCTATAAATCAGTACATCACAACGTATCTCCTGAAACTTTATTAATTGTGGTTAAGAAAAGCACAAGTGTGTGAAAGAGTGAGCAGGTGCTATGCAGATCTGCCAATGTGTACTTCAGAGAGGAAGCCGCCACTGTGGGAAGAAAAAGTTGAAAAACATTTTTCACTGACATTCCTCAGGCCCTCTTAAAGCTTGAAAGAACAGTTGATGATATGAGAAATATATATATATATATATATATATAACTATAACGATCCTAAAAAGGGTACAGAGAGAACTATACATTTTTACCTGTTCTAACGTAAGCTGCTTAGAAATGGTATCGTTCTCCAGTTTCTTAATTTTCTTCATCAGTTTGTTGACCTGGAATTCCTGTTCCTGCTCGAGGTGCTGTTCTAGCTCAGCTTTCTCATGCTGCAACTGGAAAATGAAAAAACACAGATGTGGAAAGCAAGACACTCAAAAGCCATGGGAACAACGGCTCCGAAAGCTAGTTAAACCGAGTATATCATAAAGTTACATTAGTCATTTCTACTCATATGTCCAAGTGTACACCTAGTAACTTGCTCCTGATTCCTCTAACTTATAACCAAAAATTACAGTGCACAGTCAGAGGCACTTGATCTTAGTGAAAAGGCCAAGAAATGACAGGGCAAATATATCAGAGCATCAAACCATGATTAAACACCGATTTCCATTTTTAAGAACATGTAAGTGGTTATCTCTGTAGGGAACAACTGGGGATGAGGAAAGGAAGAAAACTTACTTTCCAGCATATATATAACCCTTTGATACTCTTAAATTTTTATACCATGAGCATAAAAATTACTAAAAAATAGAAATTTTGCAACTGTTGGTTTTTATTGAATGAATTACAGTTTACTTGCATTTATACAATGTGTGAAGAGAGGGAAGAGATGCTACAATCACAAAAAATACTTAGTAAATTATTCTGAATGCTGTTTCCCAATGTACTAAGTAAGCATGCTTGGCAAAAATAAGTACAAATAATTAACTTTCTGTAATGAGACCAAACACATCACACCTCCTACATCTTTCCTAAAAAACCAAAAGGCAAGGCCTCTTACTTATGAAATTAAAAGATAAGGTTATGGTGCTGCTGCAAAAGAAATTAAAAAAAAAAATGTACTCCAACCTTCAAAACCAAAAGAGAATAAAAGAAATTCAGTGGACACACAACGACTGGGGTTCTCATGAATCACTGTGCATTATTTCTAAGGTTCTCAGCTGGGAGGGGCTGTTGATTCATGGTAGGGGGGGAAGGGAATGAGAGCCACAGGGCCTGGTATTTTCAGAACCATGGACAGATTAAGCAAAAACTACTAAGAACAATAAAACACACCTAGCTGGATTGTGGGGTCTAAGATGACACCACTCCCTAATTCTACCTTCAAAACCATTTCCTCAGGCAGGCAGTGCATACCAGGCTCATCACACGTGTTAGGCAGGCATGATCACCCCCATTTCATATGTGACGAAACAGGTTAATGGATCAAGGTAATTCATCTGTAAGGCGGCAGAGCTTGGGGCCCTGCTCTGAACTCTAAACCAGAGTTCTCCCACCGGATCCTGAGCAATCCTCAGAGGGGCTGGCTTCACACTCCTCCATCCACAAGTGCCTAGTGCGCCCTTGGCATTCGCAAGGTCAAATGACTGAATGTAGAAAACAGTGAGCCATATATGCCCACCCAGTGGATGCTACGTTTCTTTGTAAACCCTGCACAGGGTGAGATGGACAACAGAGAGCTCAGTGGGCCTGACGGACCTCAAAAGGCTACACCTAACCATCTCCACATTTGACACAATTTCCATTGCTCTGAAAGCACCATACTTGGTGTTTAAAAAGAAAACAAAAACAGTTAAAAATCTGACATCTTCTTCCAACACTGGAAATGTTGACTAAACAGATGCTGTTTTCCCTCCAACTGTTTTTGATGCACAACTCCAAAATAAACTGGTCAACCTTGCAGGGACCGAGAAAGAAAGCAGATGTGAAGAGGTGCTTACAGCGATGAGTCTATTTTTAGCTAACCCTTTAAAACTCAGTTTCTGCAAGACCAAGCAGTAATTAAAAGAACTAAGAGGAACGCACAGAGGATGAGAAGAGTTTCCAGCATTTCGGACACAAAGACCTGAGTGGGAAAAGCATCACTTACGAGGAAAAAATAGCAAAACATGTACATCTTCAACTAACACCTGTATTCCATAAACATTACCTGTGTGGCATGTCTTCTACCTGAATGTATTATGCTAGAGGGAGTACAATCTATGGTTAAGACATTATCCTTGCCCTAAAATAGTTTATGAACACTAAGCTTAAATGATATCCACTGGTTTTAGAAAAATGAACTGTAGTCTTAAAACCTTTAAACCATTTGCATAGCTTTTTAAAAATATTAGCTGTGTTTTCCTCTAATATGTTTTCAATTGCTGTCTTTTTTATTTGAAAGAGCCCCCTTCCGCCTTTTTTTTAGCGTTATGCTTCTGCCTTGAAGTAAATTAAAACAATAAAGGATGCAATCTAACGTTGAAAAATCTCTTGCCCCCCAAGCAGCAGTTGTCGCAGAATATCAATCTGAGCGAAGGTAAGGTTCTCATTGGCTTGGAGGAAAATACTCATATACAAACAGATGGCCTAACACCGTCAATATCTGATTAGGTATTTCCTATAAGAATACAGATTCAACTAGTAATGAAATCTATAAAAAGCTCTCAATTTGAAAAGGCCTTTTCCTCTCAAGAGCCATACCCTGAGGAATAAGCTGTCGTTACCAGAACTCAAGCGAGGTCCCTGGGTTATGCTAACCCACTGGGAAAATGTCAAGCCATCCTGAGCTCTAACTCTGCCAAAGACTCATGGTTTTCATTGTCCCCCAAAGACAGACCTGGAACACATGGCTCTGCTGCCTGCTTTGCTCTGCCATCTCTCGGGCGACAGGCAATCTAGGGGCAGGGCATGGAGTTTCTGAACAGAATACTAGAAATAGAAAATCTGGTTCTTCCTTGGAACAAAGACACCACCAATACAAAGAAAAACACAGAGAAAAATACAGAAACAACCCCTGCCAAAGCAATTATGAGATGAGAATTAAGATGGGCAAGGAGAAGGGGGGCAGAGCAGGGAAAGAGAACTTGAGGAATTAACAGCCATAGAGTCTGCCTCATAACAGGTTGCCTGAGAAAAATTCAGAAACCGTTTCTGTTTTAAATAGACTCCATGTATATTCAAGCCATGTGGCCCCAGGAGGACTGGAACCAACACCCTGAATCCACCTGCCTATTTTATTTTATTATTTTCTGCATTTTGCCGCGCCTTACAGCACGCGGGATCTTAGTTCCCTGACCAGAGATCCAACCGTGCCCCCGTCAGTGGAAGCACGGCGTCCTAACCACTGGACCGCCAGGGAATTCCCTCCACCTGCCTATTTTAAAGCTGTAGCCCATGACACCATAAACAAAAACCCTAAAAGGAAGCCTGGTTTAGGCTGACCCAGGACCTATCAAAAGAACTAAACTCCGGTTTCATCTCTGAGTAGCATCTTCAACGTGGGCATAAAATTCAAGCCATGATTTTAAATTTCTTACCAAAGGTCTTAACACTTTATGAACGATTTTTAATCTTTCAATTAGGTCAGAGATCCTGAGCTAGAACAAAAGTCATTCAACCTAAGAAGTAAATAGTCAAGCAAATTCTATTAATGTGTTTGAAAAAAATTCATGTGTTTGCCTTCAAAATATCTAAAGCAAAATGCTTAAGTAGATTAAAATTTGTTTCCAAAATCAGAATTTTCTGTAAATATACTTCTTATAAAGTCAATCTCAAAGACTATGGAAGAGTTTTGGAACTCTTACCCATGCAATATACTTTTAACATTAACAACAAAAAACCTTATAGAATGGAAATTATGTTATATAACCGATGATCCACTGGCAGCACATTTTCAATGGAATTAGGGTTATATAAATAAAGATTTGTTCCTTAGGATTCAGCATGAAAAATATATTAACATACGGGAAAAAGCTATAAGCAAAAATACAACTACGAACCTGTAAAATTCTAAGTACTCAAACATGAGCATTTTTTGACTGTATCCACTCACATATGGAGTCCCAAAGCCAATTTCCAGCCCATTAAAAAGCACAAGTATAGCATTAAGTTGATCTAAAAACAGGCAAGCCTTAAGCATCAGTGAATTACCAATAATTGGTGTCTTTCTCATAATTTACAAAAGCTTTCTGGAGCCACTTCAGTAAACCAGGCTTCTTATATCGGAGATTCAAGCACTCTTCACTGAATGGCTTTTCTTCTGGGCAAAAATTCTCTCCAGCAGGTAAAGGCACCACTGCAGGTGCACATGGATGAGTCAGGCCACCCACTCAGCACACAGCAGGTGTGCCAAATCCCAGGCTGGGCGAAGTGTGTTTGCAAGTGTGTCTGGGCTTCTTGTCAATCCAGCCAGTGCCAAATGAGGCATGCCTTCCGGCCACCAGCCCCGGGACCCACCCTTCTCAGTGCAACTTGAGGATTAACCCAAGATGCCCCCACCTCTGTTTTCACTAGTCAACACTAATCATTCTCTCTGTGTACCACCCACAGTTCTGCAACCAACGTGCCTGGTTTACTGACAACCACCAAGGACTAGGGCCACTTGCACTGGACCAAGTAAAGCCCACCATAGGACAGTGACCACATTAAGTCATTGGACTGTCATAAACAATTACAGTAAATCCCCTACACACGAACCTTCAAGTTGCAAGCTTTCAAAGATGCGAACGTGCGTTCGACACATCCAATCACGTAAGTTAGTTCACGTGTCTGGCGTACATTGTCATGTATGCGCATCCTCTGCAATTGGTTGTGCTTTTGTGTACTTTATTGTAAGTACTGTATAGAGTACAGTAGTACAGTATCTTTATTTCAAGCCCAGGATGTCCGGAAGCAAGTGTAAAAGCAGCAGTGATAGGGCTACCCTGGCGTAGTGGTTGAGAGTCCACTTGCCGATGCAGGGGACAAGGGTTCATGCCCCAGTCCAGGAAGATGCCACATGCCGTGGAACGGCTGGGCCCGTAAGCCATGGCCGCTGAGCCTGCGCGTCCGGAGCCTGTGCTCCGCAACAGGAGAGGCCACAACAGTGAGAGGCCCGCGTACCGCAAGAAAAAAAAAGCAGCAGTGATACAGCTAGTACTACTGTACTTTTCAAGGTACTGAAGTGTAAGATTAAAAATGTTTTCTTTTTTGTGTTTGTTTTTTATGCATTAATATTATTTGTGTGACAGTACTATATAGATGATTGTGTTAGTTGGGTACCTAGGCTAACTCTGTTGGACTAATGAACAAATTGGACTTACAGACGCGCTCTCGGAACAGAACTCGTTTGCATGTAGAGGATCTACTGTATCCTGCAGTTAACATGGCCTTTGAGAAAAAAGTTCAGAACTCTCTCACAACACTGAGTCTCTTAACTAACTCTAAACCGTTCTGCTGAGCAGAAAGCCTGCCTCCCACCTCAAACTCAGTGCCTCACCACTAAATGCCTCCTGGGCCCACACTTATGCCCACCTCCTTCCTCCTTCTGTCACTGGTACTATTATTCTCATTCAACACACACCTCATCAGTTACCAAATGGCATTAACTCAGCCCCCAGAACAGCTGTCAAATATACCCTGTGCTTTCTGTGCTCTAGTTCAAGTCTTTTATTCCTTTTCACCGGGCCACCGCCAAAGCCTCCTAATGGATGCCCCCAGGTCCAGTGTAGATCATGCTAGACTAAACTAATAGAGTTTTCTATGCATTCAACACCCTGCTCAAAACCTTGCAATGGCTCCCTACTACCTGCAGAGTAAGTCCAAACTCACTGGTATGACGTTCAACTCCTCCCATGATCCACTCCCCATGCAAGTTTCCCATGGTTTCCTCATGCTACTTTCACACTCAACCCAAGTGACAGTCTAAGGTTTATAAACGTTAATGCCTTCAGGGTCCAGGCATCTGGCAAACAAAGAATGATGGCTCTCAGCACAGAGAGTGGTACTAACTGCAGTTAGAGGCACAGCTCGTGTCTTCTTCTAAAGACTCTTTCCCTGAAAAAACACATTTTAAAAAATGAAGCCTATGGGCTTCCCTGGTGGCGCAGTGGTTCAGAGTCCGCCTGCCGATGCAGGAGACACGGGTTCGTGCCCCGGTCCGGGAAGATCCCACATGCCGTGGAGCGGCTGCGCCCGTGAGCCAAGGCCATTAAACCTGCGCGTCCGGAGCCTGTGCTCCGCAACAGGAGAGGCCACAACAGTGAGAGGCCCGCGTACCGCAAAAAAAAAAAAAAGAAGCCTATGATCCCAGGCAAACGTTGTCTACAGACCACTCAAGCCCAGGGGCTTCCAGACCACAAGCCCCGCCGGTCACACAGGACTACGCTAACACGAGCTGCTGCACCCCGAGCCCACAGCCCTGGTCACACTGCCCTCTGACTAGGGTACCTGGACCCCTCCCTCCAACTTTCTGAAACTCCCACAGCTCCTTCCCATACGCCCTCAGCATCACGTATACTCCCCGCTCTTCAGGCTGGGATGAGCGCAGTGTGCTTCCGGTGCATCTCCACATCTTGTTCATGGTGTTTTCATATCCTTTCTATGACTTACATTCATGGTGGTTTCATATCCTTTCTCTGAGTTACTTCAAAAAAGCAGCTAACACTTCAAGGCACTAGTTACTATGGAGCAAGCACTTTATGCACATCAATGCACTTACTATTTCTAACTCTGTGGTAGATACTACCGTCTGCATCTTGCACATTATGAAGCCGCAGCTTCGAGAAATGAGGTAAGCTGCCCAGAGTCACACAGCTGGTAACAGGTAGATCCTGGCTTAAAATACAGGCTTCTGGCTTCAAAGCCTTTATTCTTATCCCTGACGTGTGCTGCCACCCTTGAGCACCTGGGTGCACTCTCAATCACCCTGACAGCACTGTGAGCTCTATGAACAGCAGTGACCAGGATTTGCTCAACTCTACCCTAGAGCATCTAGAAAAATGTCTTATCTATGCAAATACTGACTGGATGAATGGTAATGAATGACCTCACTTCCTACAGACTCTTTCCCCCTAGATTAAGCCTCCGGATGAGCAAAATAACCAGGCAAGTAGAAAGGATACCACTGGCGTACATTAATATATATATATATATATGGCCCGAAATCAAGAAATATAACATCGCCAGCACCCCAAAGCCCAGTGCATCCCTTCCAGATCACATCCTCTATCCCCTAGAGGTAAATGCTCTCCTGATTCTTATCGTATTCACTTCTTTGCACCTTTTATCTTAAAAGATTTTACTATTATTTCTAAGCATTAGTTTTTGCTTGATTTTATATTCTTTTTTGTCTAGCACCTTCTGCTAAATGAAATTGTGATTTCATTCACCCCTGTTATTGAGTATAGCTGAGGTGTGTATTTTTATTGCCTGATAATATCCCATTGGATGAGTATATCAAAATTTATCCACTCTACAGATGATGGGTATTTAGGTCATTTCTAGTTTTTCACTATTATGAACAAATGTCACAAAGAACATTCTTCTACACATCTGGTGCACACGTGCAAACACTGTAAGATATACCTAGGGGTGGAAGTGCTGGGTTAAAGACAATGAATTTCCAACTTCATTAGGTAATGCCAAATTATTTTTAAATGGGTGAAACTATTTCCATTCTCTGACGGTATGCATGGGGATTCTCTAGTAATATCTTTCTTTCTGTGGTTTATTTCACCTTTCCTGATTACTAATTGGGTTGTGTACCCTTCCATATGGTTACTGGCCCTTTAGCTACCTGTTTATATGAAGAACCAGTTCAAGTCTCTAGCCATTTCTCTTTGGGGTTGTCTGATTTTCTTGCTGATTTGTAGTTCTGTGTTGGTTACATATGTCGAAAACACCTTCCTCCACTCTGTGGCTCGTCCTTGCAGTCTCTCTACGTGATCTCCTGTGTCTTTGGTCTTCTTCTCCAGGCATTAATTAATTAATAACAACACTCCCAAATTTATATCTTTAGCCCAGACTTCTCTTGTTGAGAGAACCTGCCTATTTGTTACTTACATTTGGATGTCTAGACATCTCAACTGCACTTCTGACCTTGCCACTCCAAGTCTACTCCACTTGCCATCTTTTCCACCTTAAATGGTGGGAAAGAACTCTGTTCTTCAGTCATTGAGGCCCAAACCAAAGTCTTCCATGATCCTGTCTTTGACTCACACCCACTTCTAATCTCTCCTAAAGTCCTGTAAGGATAGTCCCTCAAAATGCACCCAAAATTCAATAAAATTTTATTTGTAGGTGAAACCTGTGGCCTAGGGTGATGGTACCTTCCTCCAGAAAATTCCATTTTCTTCTGCCAGGCACCAGAGGTCTGGGTCTACCTTAAGCCTAAACCAAAGCTAGCTCTCTAGCTCACCCAGATGATGCAAAACTGGTTCACTCTGGTCATGAGGGTGTAGCTCTTCATGATTCCAGCTTAAAGTGGGGGTGACTTTTCTTTGTCCTCACCTGTGGCCAGCCCCGTGTTCTGACTTCTGTAACCCCAGCTCCACACAACTGTCAAAAGCACAATTCAGTTTCTTGGCTGTTCTGTAACGAATAAATAGCAAATGTGCTCAGGACAAAAGGAGGCTTGGGTGCTGGGTCTCCTTCTCAGTTCCTACCCTCCCCAGATCTCCAACAGTTCTTCATGATCTTGTTAGTTCTTTCGTTTATCCTCGGTGAGGTTTGCCTGAACTGTCGAGCCTGTCATTTTCTAAAGGGAAAGGCGTATATAACTTTTGCAAGGGAAAAAAATAGGTAGGCCCTTCCAGAAAATTAATTATTTTTTAAATGTTGCTTTCTTGTCAGCATCCTCAACACCAAGGACAAGCTCTCACCTCTGAGCGGAGGGCTCCAGTACATGGGGCTTCCCGTCCACTCACAATACCTAAAGGGCTAAGTCTGAGTTTCCTAGATTCCCAGTAGCATCATGCTGCTTAAAGCATTAACACCTTTAGGGCTTCCCTGGTGGCGCAGTGGTTGAGAGTCCGCCTGCCGATGCAGGGGACACGGGTTCGTGCCCCAGTCTGGGAAGATCCCACATGCCGCGGAGCGGCTAGGCCTGTGAGCCATGGCCGCTGAGCCTGCGCGTCCGGAGCCTGTGCTCCGCAACGGGAGAGGCCACAACAGAGAGAGGCCCGCGTACCGCAAAAAAAAAAAAAAAAAAGCATTAACACCTTTAAAGAAATCTGGTTAGGAGGGAGGTTTAAAAAAGATGCTCCACAAATAAGATAAAGACGTCCTTTAGGCTCTAGAGTTAACCTGCAAAAAAAAATCCATTTCGTAAAAACTAGCCTTTTCTTCTTTGAGGAATAGAGAGTATTTAGCCCAAAGAAAGAATTCATTCTAAGCTGAGACCTTACTGTAAATTAAAATAAAAAGCCCCATCTTTCTTATCCAGTTAATGAATAAAGAGGAAAAAGGAAAGTAAAGATAATTAGCAGCAGGATATAACTCTGTATTTTAAGGTAATTACTAACTGGGCTGAGTGTAAACTGTTTTGAAAATGAAAAAAAAATTTACCCAATAAATGCAAAACGTTGCAACATTTATAACTGTAATTTTGAAATCATTTGAAAAGTGTTTCCAGTGATAGCCCAAGTCCATTTAGAGTGGAGCCAAGTATCCTTCAAACACCAAGATTCACCTTTTCAATTAGAAATAACAATGCTTACCCCTATCCTGGTGGAGAAAGCAACCTCTCACTCCAGCTTCACCTTATTATTTATTTATTTATTTTTAATTTATTTACTTTTGGCTGCTTTGGGTCTTTGTTGCTGCGCGGGGGCTTTCTCTAGTTGCGGCGAGCAGGGCCTACTCTTTGTTGCGGTGCGCGGGCTTCTCATTGCGGTGGCTTCTCTCATTGCGGAGCACGGGCTCTAGGCACGCAGGCTTCAGTAGTTGTGGCTTGCAGGCTCTAGAGCGCAGGCCCAGTAGTCGTGGCGCATGGGCTTAGCTGCTCCACGGCATGTGGGATCTTCCCGGACCAGGGATTGAACCCGTGTCCCCTGCGTTGGCAGGTGGATTCTTAACCACTGCGCCACCAGGGAAGCCCACCTCATTATTTTTAATTTCCTTTTCCTTCTACCTTTATTTCCTACCCGCGCTTTCCCGTATTTCGTGAAAGAAGTCAGCCTGGGAGGCTTCTAAGCCCTTGCCCTTGCCCTTACACTTTGGGGAGGCTGGCACATTAACTCTGGCCGTAATGACAACACACATGCACACACTTTGAAAATAAACTCAGTGATTTCTGAAGACTAAAGAACTGCATCAAATTTAGTGTATTTTCTAATCACAGTGCAAATTATGTTAGACTGAGAGATTTCTGGCATGCTGCTAACAGGAAAGTTTGGGCTTATAATTTGCCCTCTGGTGGTTGCAGCATTTAAAATGCAATGAAAACATCCCAGAAGCCTTTTGCAGATGCATTGGGAACACAATGTATACGCCCCTTGCTCCGTGAAAAGAAACAAAGAACACACAAAGCTGAGGTTCAGATAATTTGGAACGAAAAACAACAACAACCAGAAAACCCAACTTTGCCCCAAATGTTCTGTTAGCTATTAGGTGATGGCCAATTTTCCTGCTCAGCATTAATAGCCCTGAAAAACTAAAAGCCAAGAGGGCCACTGGTCGAGCCAGCTTAATGAAGAACATATTTCAAGGTCTCTTCCCCCCTGCCATCAGGGAACAAGTTTTCACCTGAATGGATGCAATGGCAGTGTTAGCCTCGGTGCCTTTAAAATGAACTAAACAGAGTTTCATACATATTTATCACCCTGACATGTGATTTTGCTGCCTGAACAAACAAAATCACTGCACTGCCGTCTTAGTGACTTGGAGAACTTGAAGTAAAAAAAGGGAGCCTCACGGATGGACCTAGAGTCTGTCATATAGAGTGAAGTAAGTCAGAAAGAGAAAAACAAATACCGTATGCTAACACATATATATGGAATCTTAAAAAACAGTACTGATGAACCTAGTGGCCAGACAGGAATAAAGACACAGACGTAGAGAATGGACTTGAGGACACAGGGGAAGCTGCGATGAAGTGAGAGAGTAGCACTGATAATATACACACTACCAAATGTAAAATAGATGGCTAGTGGGAAGCAGCCGCAGAGCACAGGGAGATGAGCTCGGTGCTTTGTGACAACACAGAGTGGGGGGACAGGGAGGGTGGGAGGGAGATACAAGAGGGAGGAGATATGGGGATATATGTATACATATAGCTGATTCACTTTGTTATAAAGCAGAAACTAACACACCATTGTAAAGCAATTATACTCCAATAGAGATATTAAAAAAAAAAAGGCAGCTTCAGGTCTGGTGTACAGGCTTGAGAAGGGAACTGGGGGTCTACACTCACTTCTAATGCCTGAGGACACTCCAGCTGCCCAGAGACACAGCCTTGCAGGGGCTAGGGAAGTGCACGCTGCAGAAAAATCCTGCATCCATTCACTTGGTACTGGAACAAGAAACTACTTCTCCAGACTGAGGGGAGAAGAGGGAGAAGGAAAATGAAGGTAAGCCTTTGCCTAGATGAATAGGCAGATTTGGGGACTTACTGAAATCCTTCCTCTCAGTTTCACTCCGAACTGCTCGGCAATACATCATTTGGTACTGGCAGCTTCAGCAGTGGTTTTTGCCCACAACTTCCTTCCTTCCCTCCATATATCATCTTTCCATGGATGCTAGGAAACTGCGACTGCTTTAATTCCAGGAGGCATTTTCACCTCAGGGAGCAAGTCGATAATGGTAAAAATAAGCCATGCCACTTAACAAGAAATCCAGGAAACCTTTGTTCGTAAGTGCTTTCAACCATCAGTAAGAATGTGCCTCCCCCATAAGAAAATGAGTACAATAATTTCTATTACAGCTATAGTGGCATTATTTTCTGAGGACCAGATCCAATTTCAAGTGTGAATCAAAAGAACAAAACTACAAACCTATCTGTTATTTTAAGGTCTAAAATTTGAATACTGGATTATAGGGAAAAGATTCAGAGATACATATAATACCTCGTACTCTTATCTCACTCCTGTTCCAGCCTTTTAAAAAAAAGATAAAAAAAAATATTCATTACCTTTTGGCAGTGGTATTGGTTGAGAAGAGTGTAGGCCACAACTGAACAGGGCTTCCCAAGAGCAGGAAGTGAACCTGATGCCTTGGGCTTACAAAAAACTGAGGAGAAAATCCACGAGTGCTAAAACCACTGTCACTCTCAGCAACAACAGATCTTCCACTTGGCACTGGTGATGGGGTGGTTAACAGGCGGCGGAATTAAGGATTTTTTTTTTCTAAGTTTTAAGACTGAGGGGCCAATGGAATGAATCATATCAAGAGTGACAAGACAGTTAAGCCAATCATTAGAGCATTCTGTTTATGCTAGCTCGTAATGATTTGGGCAGTCCAGAATCTTCCATCACTGCAAAATGAGCCCTGACTTTGCAAGGAGCTCCCGTGCATTGCTGTCCATGACAAACAGATGCAACTATGATAGTGAAACCAAGTAGGACCCTTCAGGGCCTTACCAGGCAGAGATCTCCATCCTACCCCCGTCCCTGCTGGAACCCCTGCCTCTTGGTTTGTAGCAAAGCTTTAGCCTCCTTGGCCTTCTCTGAGTTCCAAAGAGCAAATTTAATCAGAGAAGTGAGAAAACAGTCAAGCAAGACAGAATAATAATAGTTTAGCCATAAAACAAAGTCAAGGATCTTTAGTTCCTCTTCAAGGGCTATAAATAATATCCTAAGCCATATCCTTGAGTTGTTTTGCAGATACTAAAACCCCCACCAGGTAGAAGAAGTTAGCTGCCTGCTGACCACCAGCACACATAGACCCCAGACCAGTTGGAACCCGAAGGTTGATGACTGAGATTCCTGAAACATCACCATTACCTCGCCATCAACCAACCAGAGAATTGTGCACGAGCTGATCATGCACCTTGTAACCCTCTCCCCTCACATCGTCTTTAAAAACTCTTCCCTAAAAGCCATTGGGGAGTTCAGGTCTTTTGAGCACAAGCTGCCTGTTCTCCTTGCTTGGTGCCCTGCAATAAACGCTGTACTTTCCTTCACCACAACCCGGTATCAGTGGACTAGCTTTTTTGCGCATCAGGTAAGCAGACTAAAGTTTGGTTCAGTAGCAACTGCAGGACTGTGAGCTCTAGAAGTCAGTGACACAGAAGGAGGTTTCAAAAGGTAAGGACAAAACAGGCATCAGAATTTTTAAATTTCCTTTTTAGGAAGTAAGATATTTTCCGATTGCAAAAGTAATGCACATTGCTTTCTATAAAATGAGAAGGAAAGGAGCATAAGAAAATTAACATGGGGGGGTGGTGGTGGTGGGATGAACTGGGAGATTGGGATTGACACCTATACACTAATATGTATAAAATAGATAACTAATAAAAACCTGCTGTATAAAAAAAGTTTTATAGACCAAAAAAAAAGAAAATTAACATAACCTATAAGCTCAGCACCCAAGTATAATTACAGCTAACGTTTCAGAGAATAGTCTTTCAGACTTTTTTTCTAACGTAAGTATTATATATCAAATTCTTCTGAAGAGTTTGCTCATAAAACATTTCTTATAAATTTTAATTACAAATTATGATTAAACTAAAACCTCTCTTCAAGGCATTCCAGGGCTGAATTTAGTTCTAAAGTAGGCTTGGCATTAGACTAGAAGGCTCTTTTTCAGACTTTTCACCAATCAGGTCAATCAATCCCATGGTCTGGGCTCAGAAGTATGCAGATCTTTCAGACGAGAGTGTTCACAAAATCAAAGTAACTATCTTGCAGATATATACAAAAACAAGGGAGGAAAGCTGCATGCTTTTGTCTGTGTGTGTGTTTTTTGTTTGTTTCAGACGGGCTTAACATATTTGGAGACATTGAAGCTATCTTCCAAACTCGACCTTCTAAAAGGGCAAAGGGATTTCCACTCATCTACACTTAAATAAACTTGATTCAGTTTTTAAAGGTATTAGATACCACCTCTATCATAGCAGATGGGAAGGGAGGTATCTCCTCTAAAGTAATAATCTCCTTTTGTTCTCAGGACCAAAGAATTCCTTTGAAATGCACATAAAGGCACTGCTCAATCACTATCGGAGACAATAGCCATAGAACAAATGACAAAACCAAAATTGTTTCATAAACAGCCTCTAAGCAGCCTTTGGGTGAAAAATGCTAAACACTTCCCTGGTGAACAGGTCAATTTACTTCTTTGTCCATCAGTGTCACCTGCAACACAGGTTCTCTTAGTAGGCTATCATAACAAGGTCTTATCCAGAAGCAAGCATCCTAGAGAGTCTTTTTTTTTTCCCCCTCGGTACACGGGTCTCTCACTGCCATGGCCTCTCCCATTGCAGAGCACAGGGCTCCAGACGCGCAGGCTCAGCGGCCATGGCTCACGGGCCCAGCCGCTCTGCGGCATGTGGGATCTTCCCGGACCGGGGCACGAACCCACGTCCCCTGCATCGGCAGGCGGACTCTCAACCACTGCGCCACCAGGGAAGCCCCCTAGAGAGTCTTAATGAAGTAATTGCACCGTTGGAAACTGATACCAATTACTCTAAAAATCTTCCATATGGAGATGAGTCCTACCATACTGGGTGGCAGAAGATGTGAGCCTTCAACAAAGGACTGGCTGGAATCCTTCAGGAAAGCCTGGGGGATGCGTACAGTAGGCCTACAGCTCTTCTTCCCTGCATCTATACAAGATCCTTCCAACTGGCCAACGGGGAGAGGGATTCTCGGGTATTCACCACAAAATGGCATGCTGTGATATCTGGTGTCTACAGTGAGAGATCACCTACCATGCCGCACAACAGACACGGCTCCAGAGCCTGCCCGAGACCTCAACCTCCAACCACCTGCCAACCGCGTCCTTTCAAAAGGAAGAACCAGGTGTGGGGAATGAGGAGTTCTTTTTTAATGGGTTCAGAGTTTCAGTTTGAAAAAGTTCTGGGGATGGATGGTGGTGATCGTTGCACAGCAATGTGAATGTACAATCCTTAATGCCACTGAATTATACACTCAAAAATGGTTGAGAAGGCAAATTTTGTTCTGTTTGTTTATGTTATTTATATTTTACTACAAAAACAAAAAATATATATGGTGTAAGAACCAAGCTGAGATTCATGAGAGACTGTCTCAGAGACATGCTGACCATCCATTTGTCCAGATTCGACAGGTGAGGCCACTGACGAGCTACAGACCCACCTAGAGCTCCCGAAACAATAGACTCACACCCTCGTACCGGACGCTTTGTTTTGACTGAGGGCAAACATAAGACCCGGCCATGTGAAGACAAGCGCTCCACATGACAGACTACTTTGCGCAAGAACAGTTTCTTGTGCTGTTCAGTTTGTTTATTATTCAGTACCTTTAGAAAGATCCATGCCCCTCAAAAAAATTTAAGTTTTTAATATATGAAAATTTTTTTCTCTTGACCAAGTAAAACTAGTTCTTTTAATGTAAGAATTGTGAAAAAAAATTACTATGTTTTTCCAAGTTATAGTTTTATTTATAGGATGCTCAGAGCTTAAATTTTAAGTTCAAACCTCCTTATGCCAAGTATATTTCTATAACTAACCTCCTTTTCGCTGCACGTGTCTCTTGTGCTTTCACTCTATTCAGCAGCTTATTTTAAGGGACATCCATGTCCTTGGAAAGTAGGTGGGTCATGATAATAAGTGAATGAGCGATTAGTGATAAACGACACGCTACAGACCACTCACGATGAAAATAAGTCTTCCCAGAGAAAAGGAGTATAATCTGGCTAGGTTTTGACTGCTTTATAATGTACTTTAATCAGACTCCAAATACCAACGACTATGCAAGTTGAAAACCAAAAAATGTTTCTTAAAGTGTTAAAAATTAGGACACCTGATTACACACTAAACTCAGAAGAGCAAACGATAATCGATCGCATCCTTCTATTTCTAGAAGCAACATGCAGAATAATTCGTCTAATGCCGCCAAGGTGAGGTAGAGTCAAAGGTCAAACTAACCTTCTTCCTCGTTTTTTGTCTAAATCAGAATACAGTTTCAATGCAGAAATTTCACCATAAATCTCTGCTAGACAATAATGCCTGGGTACCTCTATCCTTCACATTCCATCAGCTACCATATAAACCAAATTTTGTACGAGACTGCAATGGTATCTTTATTCAGTAATTAGGTAGGAAAACGAGAAGAAAAGAAAGATGGGGTAAAAGTTGCCTGGACCATTGCATGGTCTTAACACTAAGGTTTCTGGTCTTCTCTTCTAATATTTTATATGTTAGAAGGTAAGAGAAGAATTTAGGAAGTTTTTTAAAAGCCCCAAATAGCCTTTTGTTGTAATCTCACTAAAATATGTATTTCAATCAAATTAATGAGTGAAATTGTTAGTAATACCAGTGAATAGAAAATACAAGGGAGCGTTCCTACCTTTTATAGCCATCTGACAAAATGGTAATTGTGGTCCTCCTTGGAAAATTTTATACCTGCCCACTCTTTTGGACACGCTTTGTTAAATAATGAAAACTCAGTGTCCTACTTATTCTCAAGTTCACATTAAATACACCGCAAAATATCTGCCCTAAACAAATTCTACTTTTGTACTTTACTAGTAAGCTTCGAGGAAAACCAAACCAAACAGGAAGGGGAGGAGGAGAATCTCTGAACTAGAAACATCAAAACTTCTATATGTTTTGTGTGTTGTCTTCTACACACCATTAGCGATAAATGTTAAGTTTCAACATTTGTTATTTGCTCAGTGACCTATTACTCACCCGTGTGAACACGATTGTGTAAAATTTTAACTATCACAGATACGTATCTCCCCCCCCCCCAAATTGACATTTCCCTTTGTGTCCTCATATATTCGTGCAAAAGACCCACTTCTGCTTGCCAAAAATGTTTATGTATTCATTACAGATTCAACATTACAGGAAAAGAAATCTCATATTTGGTGTTAATCCTCATAATTCCAAAATACCGCATACAGCATTTACCCCTGCGCTAAGACCTCAGGCTTATCAGCAGTTTCTTGAAATGCTCAGGGTATAAAATATCTTACCTTACCTAAGCAGAAGCACAGTCTTGAGTATTACACTGCTGCCATCTTTACTAGGTATTTTTAATCTCTAAAGAATTTTAGCTACAACCTCATCAGCAAACGTTTCAAGCAAAGTGCTGTATCAAAGTCATTTATTTCCTAGAGAAGAAAACAGGCAGGGAAGAGGAGAGGGGAGAAAAGGTAATTTACCTGCATCAATTTTCTCGAGAGCTCATTAGTGAGGAACTCTTCTTCCTTCTCATAATTTACAGCAAGGGTTTCTTTCTCCTTCTGCAAAGCCTGAATTTTCTTGAATAAAGTGTTACTGATGAATTCTTCTTCCTGCTCAGCCCGGGCTTGCTGTTAAAATAAAAAAGAGAACAAAAAAATATGTTAAGGAAACAGGAATTTGCTAATTGAAATATAGTTCTTATTTCCAGAGAGGGCACCCATTTTAATTAGAGCTCTATTTTTAACTGTGAACCAATATACCCCAAGAAGCACAAAACAGAGGAACTCAGTAGCAGCCATAAAAGTAAATGTTACCCCAAAGGGCCTCCCTGTGTTATGCATGGCCCCTCTTCTTAAAGAGATATTCCAAAGAAATTAACAAAGATTGTTTTGCAAGTTTTAGAAGCCATCCCAAGTCAATCACCAGACTACAGAAAGCTGCTTCTTGCATAGGGCAGACGGGTCCAGTACTGGGGTATATGCATCGATTCATGACAACCCTCTACAACTCTCCACATCCCAAAGGTTCAGAGGTAAAATATCTAGGCAACATTTTTACTGAAGCAGAGAAGTGCCTCTCGCTTAAAAGTGAAATCGTAAAATCATGTCATCTCTCTAAGATGTTACTGAAAGGGTTTCAGTATGCAATTTAAAAAGCAATACAGATAGACATAGATTAATTTACATGTTCGTTGAATAGTTGCTGGAAGGCTAAAAAGTAGTTAACTGCAAAGCAGCAAGAATCCAGGGAGTGAAGGGTAAGGACGGATGAGAGTGTCATTTTTCACTTATTTATTTCCCTGCTGGGAATTTTCTGGAGGTGAGGGCACGGACAGGCATTACTGAGCATTAAAAACAGAAGAAAAGGGGGTCAGGCATAATTCCATGGAGATGAAAATATTTTTCTGCAGATCCCTTCCACCACCTATGTTCTAACAGAATAAACAGAAAAACCAGCCATCCTTGAAGGAAATTAATCTTTTCAGAAAAAGGGTACTTCTTTCAAATGGACTCAACTCTATTCAAAGTACTTTTTAAACTGCAACATTTTGATGTGTTAATCCCCAATAATGCATTCCTGTTTCATCTGCCAAGTCCAGGAAGGGAGAACTGCATCAATTCCAAGCCTCCAGTACCTGTCACTTATAAGAATACAAGAGAGCTAGAGGGCAGGAGACAAAAGGGCACCTACATTAAACAGTTACCACCTTTTACTGTAAAAGGTCCGCCAACCACTCCCAACTCAGCTGGTTTGGATTTCTGTACATACGCACTTACTTCCCCGACACCCAGGGCCCCCTAGAGCCCTGATTTCTGGGGAGCCCATCCTCCCTGCTCCCCATGATAGCCGCAGAGAGAAGGATGCCAGGGCCTGAACTGCCTGCCAAGCAAATCTACCAAAGAAAGCCACGTGTATGTAGTACTTAGACTGAAAAACAGAGCTACGTAGAAAATGGAAACTTCAGGAGGAGGTGTTGCCGTCCAGTTCTTTAAGACAGCATTTTGGGATAGGCCGGGAGATGTGAACAGCAAAGAACACATCACTCAGCTAATAAGGTTTTATGACCAGCCAAGCACATCCGGGGAGCAGGCCCTAGGTGCCCAGGCCCTTACACACTCCGTAATTCATTAGCACTTCTCAAGGTCATACTCCTTACTCCATGGTCAAGGGAACACTGCCCAGGACTGGCACTTCCCCCTTCCCCTTTAAATTAACCTCCAACTCAGCTTCAAAACTCTCAGACCTCAAGATCTCATCCTAGTGCAATGGGCAGGAACCCAAAGCATTTCTTTCAGGCCTATCTGACACACATATCCAAGCCCGCAATCTGTCTGAGCTACCTGTTTTTCTGGTTTTGACTGACAAAGTTCTATATGATTTGAATTCTGATTATTCTAAACGCTACAGGACAAAAATGCTAGGGAGGGGAACTGTAATGCCTTTGCAGGTGACTGTGCACTTAGATTTCAAAAGGTTTGCCATAAATTCATTTCGTTATCAAGTCAGACTCAACTTCTTGCCTACTACCAGGCATTCCCTATGTTCAATGACTGGGAAATTTACCCACAGACAGTAACAGAGAACCAGACTCAGAGGCCCAGCAGACCACCTCCCCCTGTGCACAAGGACCCAGAAGTGAGAAGCTGAGAATAAGAGGCCAGGCCCTAAGGGTTTATTCATGAAACTTCCACCTCGGCCCCTCACCCTTCCCATATTTCATCCAATCATTAAGTTACAGGGGTAACAGGTCTCAGTGTAACATAAAACAAAACTCTGTGATAGAAAATAGATTAGTGGTTGCCAGGGGCTGGGAGGGGTGGAGGTGGGAGAACGGGGAATGACTGCTTCTGAGTACAGGGATTCTTCTGGGGTGTCGAAAATGGTGTGGAATTAGACAGTGCTAACAGGGTTATGTAACCTGGTGAATATACTAAAAGTCAGCGAACTGTACACTTGAAAATGGTGAATTTTATGGTATGTGAATTGTAACTAGATTAAGGGAAACAACTCTAGTAATTAACAGGGCCCTGTATTTCACAGAGCATTAGGTTTCCTTTGCAATTCTTCCCAGGGAAAGTAGCAAATTTATTATAAAAAGGATCGGGAGGACTTCCCTGGTGGGCCAGTGGTTGAGACTCCGCGCTTCCACTGCAGGGGGCGTGGGTTCGATCCCTGGTCAGGGAACTAAGGTCCCACATGCATGCCTTGCGGCCCGGCCAAAAAATTAAATAAATAAAATAAAAAGGATTCGGAGAGGGCGACGTTCGAGCTAGATCTGCTCTGAAAGTGTCTTCCAAAATGAGTGATGGTTGTGAGAGACTCGAGCTTTAGCCAACAAAATTCTTCACCACTTTAGAGTAGCCACTTATTTCTAGGCAAAGCCCATTCATAGAAAACGCCACTCTCAGGACCCACCACCAGCGTGAGGAACTGATCTGTGGAAGCTAGTTAAAGCCTCTCTAGCTTAACAAGGGGTTAAGCAGGCCGGGCACAGATTTTGTTCAAGGCTTCCTTTTGCTAAGGTTTAGCACGGGGACTGTCACTCTGCCTCCCACTGTCATCCCAGAGAAAAACCACACATCTGAAGGGCAAGACTCCAGGCCCCGGAAACATAAAACCCCAGTTCACCCTTTTTCCAACTGGTCAGGGGGCACTGTTAGAAATTAACACGTAAATGAGGACAAAAGACAAGGTGCCACATCCAATACAGCCCCAGAGAAAATTGGTTAAAAGACCAGCTCCAGGGGCTTCCCTGGTGGCACAGTGGTTAAGGATCCGCCTGTCAATGCAGGGGACACGGGTTCAAGCCCTGGTCTGGGAAAAGCCCACATGCCTCGGAGCCACGAAGCCCATGCGCCACAACTACTGAGCCTGCGCTCTAGAGCCCGCGAGCCACAACTACTGAAGTCCCCACGCCTAGAGCCTGTGCTCTGCAACAAGAGAAGCCACCGCAATGAGAAGCCCGCACACCACAACGAAGAGTAGCCCCTGCTCACCGCAACTAGAGAAAGCCCAAGCGCACCAACGAAGACCCAATGCAGCCAAAATAAATTAAAAAATTAAATCTTTAAAAGACCAGCTCTAGTGTACTGACAACCAGAGTAGGCACCATGCATCACAGACAAGCAGGACGCACCCATCTGGAATTCTCCCTGCAGCCTTCTTCCCATTCTTTGTGTATTATCTTCTCAATCTTAACCTTAAATCCTGGCTTTTTCTTCCCCTAAACTCCAAAACAGGCCTTTTTGTTTAGGCCATAAAACACATTACCTCTGCAATTTATTTCCCCCAAGCCAAGAGCTAGGTAGACAAAGGCAAAACAGGCCACGTGCCATTTGCAAGGAACTAGGGGTCAGGCAGGTAGACAGAGCAAAGATAAAACAGGCTAACATGGAATCTCATCAGTTTTATCAATCCATTTCCCTTTTATCTGCAATGCTTTAAAATCAGCATACCTCAACAAATTCAAAAATAAAACTATATTTCCAAAGCTAAAATTTATTTTAAAATTTAAAATCAAGGTTTGCCTATAATTCCATAAACTCTCAAAAGAAAATGTGAAGCAAAAACTTAGGAACTCTTTGTTTTGCATACGTTTGTAGAGTTGAAGATTGGGAAAATCTGGGGGGAAATTTTTAAAAACCTGTGATTAGAGATATAGAGAACAAACTAGTGGTTACCAGTGGGGTGAGGGAAAGGGGGAAGGGGCGTTAGAGGAGTAGGGAAGTAACAGGTACAAACAATTAGATATAAAATAAGCTACAAGGATATATTGTACAACATGGGGAATATAGCCAATATTTTATAATAACTATAAATGGAGTATAACTTTTTTAAATTGTGAGTTACTATATTGTACACCTGCAACTTATATAATATTACACAGTAACTACAGTTCAATTAAAAATATGATTATATTTTCATGTTCAATAAGGTTCTAACTGCTATGTTCAGAAGCAGAGTGAATGTTGGTATAACCTTATTCACTTATCGGTGTCTGCTACTTTGACCCTCACCCAGCAGGGATCACTCGATGTGTGATGTGAGAACTAGAGTACAAAGCAAGTCTCCATCCCTCTTCCCCCATCCTCCAAGAGTCCAATTAAAAAAAAAAAAAAAAAGGAAAGGGAGAGCACGGGAGAGACAGGAGCAATTTACCAAGTCCTCTGGGACACACACACACACACACACACACACACACACACACACACACTTAGAAAAAATTCTTTTCTCTTGAGTCACCACGTATTGAGGCAACCATACTCTAGGTGGGCACAATTTTCTGATAAGGAAATCATTCTCACCCACTGCTCTCACGACTGGGGCACAAATTTGACAGGAGATTCCCATGTGATTGTTTAGTGCTTCTGTTCTTTATCAGTGATATTTTGGAGATCAAGGGTTAGTACAGAAAGGAGAATTCAAACTCTCTCAACAATAGCACTGCTGAAAATTCAAGTACCAAGACCAAAATTATGTAAAATGATGCAACTCATCATCTGTCAAGAATTAAAAAAAAGGACAGTTTCCAAAGCAAAAAAATATAGGCACTATCTATTTCAGAGCAGGCACGGGTAAAGGATATAATCAAGACAAAGTTCAAGTGCCTACCAAGATAACACATTTGCATTTGTTTTAAAAAATTACTTTTAAGTTGAATGCTGACTTGCTCTAATAACAAAAAATCATAATAAATAATAAGATACCTTGAAGCTCTAATGCTTAAGAATCCAGGCAGGCTCTATTTATTATTTTAATTATTTAAATTCCTTAAATTTAGGAACCTATTTAAATGTATTCTTCCAATTATTTAAATTTATTATCCTGTTGCTTAGTCACTTACAGTACAAATTTTCATTATCTTAACACATCAGTTTGAAAGAGCATCTGAAACCAAACTGTCAGGATAGCAGAAACCACCAGGGCAACCGAGTAACACTCGGTTCTTTTCTCTGCTGTCATATTTATTAGGTGCATCACTGCCCACATCAATTGTTCTGGGAGATGCTCGGCGTTCAGTAGAGCTCATGACTGATGGCTGGCACCTCTTATAGGACTCGCTTGAACACCGGTCATACCCATGGGTTTATCAACACAAACCACTATGGTGCAGTGGTCCTGCACTGGCTAACACTTTAAGTGCCAGTACTGCAGGGGTGGGTGACAAGTGATACATGTGACAGGCCCAAAGTGCACACCTACGTTTCTTCTATTAGAAGAACTAGGGAAATAAAACAGCAAAAAATGTGACTTAAAAAAAAAAAAAAAGAACTAGGGAGGTGATGTCAATTACATGCCTAAGTATTACAACTCTCTATTTAGTCTATGAAAGCACCAGGTGATTTTGTGCTTCCTTCACACTGCGTACCAGCCCGCAGTAAAAGCAACTAATAGCTGATGGACGAAGGCACTTATATTATTTATTTCCTTCCAGTATTGCCAGCAAATCACTAAGTACACAGGAGCCAGAGAAGAATCATGATTAGCCCTCACAACTGGGCTGTTCTGCCCCAGACACTACGCCCAGGCCACTGTTCCAGGACTGGAGGGCAAGAGCTCAAACGGCAACAAAGGGTGACTTTCAGGACAAGAAGAGAATCTTGATGTTAAAAAGGACCCTAAAGGTTACCGAGCTTCATCAAGCTACAGTGCCTCTCAAACCAGCTTCAGTGAAAGACCGCGTCCTCACCACCGATCTGCAGGGGACAACACATCCCTCTGTGCATGTCCTATTAGACATGACCAGAACACAGCTCCACAGACATGCCTCGTCCCATGAATTCAACAACACCCAAACTGGTCCACGCCTGGCTCAGGAAGATAAGTCCACTGGTCACTTGCTTGGATACAGAGCAATGAGAAATTGCTAGAGAAGCTGCTAAATGTTTGCATGGATTATGGATTAAGAACTTATCTCCCGGTGACAAAGAGTACAGGTCCACAGGCCAAGCTCTGAACAATGTCACTGGCGGGGGCGGCTGCGCGTACACCATCAGACTCTGGGGTCAGGCTGCCTGGTTTGCAGGGTGCCTATGGCCACCTCCAGCTGTGTGACCCTCAGGGAAGCCATGGGACCTCTCGGAGCCATTGCTTTCTCCTCTGTAAAGTGAAAATAACGGCACCTCCTTCCGGGTTGGTTATGAAGATAAAGTAACATAATTCGCATCAAGAGCTTACGTAGTACCTCGCATGAGTAAGCACGCAAGAGATATTTACAACAAAGCTTGAGGAGGGGGCATGTACGGGATGATTCATGAGAAAACAGGGAAATCTTACAGAATCTCCATTTAGCTAAAAGGAGAAATGGACGGAATTATGACACATCCACGGGGTGGAGGGGAACATAGCGGAACCATTCTGTACCGTCATATGTACCGTCATAAAAAGATGTCTAGCAACAAACGGCCAAGTGAAATAGCGAAGGTAAAGGGGGAAGGGCCCCAGGGTGAGTTCCCAAACCAAAACCACACACCAGGGACACACACCGCTATGCATCAGTTAACAGAAACAACCACCCTATCCTCACGATAAGCAAAGGCTTCAGACATTCAAATTCTCATAAACTATACAATAGTTTTATCTAAAACATGCACAAGGAAACAAGAGGATCACAAATGTGAAAGACATCAATCGACTCAGCAAGGAAAAGGAAAAGATGTAACACACCACTAACTAAAGACTAGGATGAGTAACAGTAGAGAAAGAGGGAGGGAGCGTATTTGAAGAGATGGTGGCTTCAACTCCACAAACATATGCAGATCTGAGAATATCCCGCAACTAATCTAATGAAAGACCTGAGAGAATTCCCTGGTGGTCCACTGGTTAGGACTCGGTGCTTTCACTGCCAGGGCCTGAGTTCAATCACTGGTCGGGGAACTAAGATCCCAAAAGCCTCAGGGCGCAGCCAAAAATAAATAAATCAACGCAACTCCTCATCCTGTGTCTGTTTTTGCCGAATCTGCCAACCCTATCTGGCTTCCGAGTCTCTCGCCGTTACACCAACTTCAGCTTTGGGGGTAGAGCACAATGTTCACACCCTTGCCCCTTCTTTAGCAACAGACTGCTTGTTCAAGGCAGTTTTCAAACAGGTTCTTTGGTATTTTCTCATTCTTCCTCTCAAAATTCTTTATCTCCTACTGCAACAGTCACCAGATCCATAGTGTACTCAAACTGCTGTTAGGTCCCCACTCCAGTATTACTCCCAAACAACCCCTTCCCCAAAATGAATCACGCCCCCAAATCAGCGACCTTCTTTCCATTACAAAACAAAGCTGTGAGCACCTAGCAGCCCTTTCTTTGCTGAAGAAAGCAATCAGATTGCTTGCTAACTTATACTAAAATGTGAAAGACTTTTTTCCTAACCCTGATTTTTTTTTTTTTTTTTTCCTGAGAAGACAGGAGGGCATAATAGGATCTCTGCCTGAGTATTTTCATTCAGAACAAGTTCGTTCTATCAGTTACCTACTGCTATGTAACAGGCCATACGTATTATTTGTCATTATTCTATAGGTTGATGGGTGGGTGACTCCTTGGTTGGTTTCATGGCGCTCACGCCCAAGGCTGCATTCAGCTGGAGGTTCAGCTGAGCTAGATGATCCAAGATCAAGGGGTAGGAAATAGATTCAAATAGACTCCATGTCTTAATGGGAGGAACAGTCAAATACTGTGCTGGTGATTTTCAAGTGACCACACTCAACCAGAATACTTCCCTTTTTCAAAGCTTCTTCCCTTCTTTCGAAGGCACAGATTTCCTAAAATCTCTCAAGGTTTTTTGGTAACGGATCAGAACGGGAAAGGAGCAACTCTAGAATTTGGTTCGTGTGTGCAGTCAGATCTAAGTGGTAGGACTACCTGCACTGGCAATGACCACCAAATTCAGTACAGTCAGAAGCTTTTTTCTTGTTAAGCTTACATGATATACTTGTTCTCTAAACTCCATTCCTCTCTTGCTGACAGCACTAGAGAATGTAGTCTCCTGGCGCAGTAACAACCCATTTTCCCAATTAAAAACAGAGGAATGGGTCCTGCAGTATATCATGGGTAATCTCAGATCTATCAGCAATAAGTAAAAAGAGATCAGACAAAAAATATCAGTGCCTGTCTCAAGCCACACAGATCTGTAAGAACAGGGCTCACAAACTAGACAGATGCAGAGATACATGGATAGAAATGCAAAGGGAGAAAGGACCACATCAGTGTTGTGTGTTTATGATTCACATCACTGATTAACTTAAATCCATGATCTTCACGTTAATTAAAAAAAAAAAATTTAACTGAAGGCTTTCCTTTTTTTTTTTTTTTAACGTCTTTATTGGAGTATAGTTGCTTTGCAGTATTGTGTTAGTTGCTGCTGTATAACAAAGTGAATCAGCTATACGTATATATATCTCCCCATATCTCCTCCCTCTTGCATCTCCCTCCCACCCTCCCTATCCCACCCCTCTAGGTGGTCACAAAGCACCGAGCTGATCTCCCTGTGCGATGCAGCTGCTTCCCACTAGCTATCTATTTTACGTTTGATAGTGTATATATGTCCATGCCACTCTCTCACTTCGTCCCAACTTACCCTTACCCCTCCCCATATCCTCAAGTCCATTCTCTACTATGGCTGCATCTTTATTCCCATCCTGCCCCTAGGTTCTTCATGATTGGTTTTTTTTTAGATTCCATATATATGCGTTAGCATATGGTATTTGTTTTTCTCTTTCTGACTTACTTCACTCTGTATGACAGACTCTAGGTCCACCTGTCTCACTACTAATAACTCAATTTCGTTTCTTTTTATGGCTGAGTAATATTCCATTGTATATATGTGCCACATCTTCTTTATCCATTCATCTGTCGATGGACACTTAGGGTGCTTCCATGTCCTGGTTATTGTAAATAGAGCTGCAATGAACACTGTGTGGACCAACCTTTTTTAAAAGAAATATCGAAATCTATTTTACTTTCCATGCAGTTTCTTTTCTCCTACCATCCTTAAAACATCGTCTTCAAAAGGCATAAAAATAATAGTGAAACCTATGCTTCCACTCCTAAAATCTTTTCTACTTGTCACACCCACATACACAAGGACTTTTTTTTTTTCAACATCTTTATTGGAGTATAATTGCTTTACAATGGTGTGTTAGTTTCTGCTGTATAACAAAGTGAATCAGCTATACATAAACATATGTCCCCATATCCTTCCCTCTTGCGTCTCCCTCCCACCCTCCCTATCCCACCCCCTAGGTGGTCACAAAGCACCGAACTGATCTTCCTGTGCTATGTGGCTGCTTCCCACTAGCTATCTATTTTACATTTGGTAGTGTATATATGTCAATGCCACTCTCTTACTTCGTCTCTGCTTACCCTTCCCCCTCCTCGTGTCCTCAAGTCCATTCTCTATGTCTGCGTTGAAGGCTTTTCTTTTAATACATTTAAAGAGCTCCACGGGGCTTCCCTGGTGGCAAAGTGGTTAAGAATCCGCCTGCCAGTGCAGGGGACATGGGTTCGAGCTCTGGTCCGGGAAGATCCCACATGCCGCAGAGCAACTAAGCCTGTGCGTCACAACTACTGAGCCTGCACTCTAGAGCCCATGAGCCACAACTACTGAGCCTGTGTGCTGCAACTACTAAAGCCCACGTGCCTAGAGCCCGTGCTCTGCAACAAGAGAAGCCACTGCAATGAGAAGCCCACGCACCGTAACAAGGAGTAGCCCCCGCTCACCGCAACTAGAGAAAGCCAAGCCCATGCGTATCAACGAAGACCCAACGCAGCCAAAAATAAATAAATACATACATTAAAAATAGTAATAATAAAAAAATAAAGAGCTCCACAGAAACAGGTAACATTCAACAGGTAAATAATCTCCAGGGTTTATTTTGTCAAAAGCCATGGGGGAAGTTATTCATTGCTCTTGGAATACGTGTCCTTAAAACAGGTCTTCAGGCTTCCCTGGTGGTCCAGTGGTTAAGAATCCACCTTCCAGTGCATGGGACACGGGTTCAATCCGTGGTCGGGGAACTAACATCCCACATGCCGCAGAGCAGCTAAGCCCGCAGGCCACAACTAGAGAGAGGCCAGTGCACCGCAACAGAGATCCCTCGTGCTGCAACTAAGACCTGACGCAGCCTAATTAATTAATTAATTTAAAAAAACAAACAAACTGAGGTCTCTATCATTTTCTTTCACAAGTAAACCACCAATGCCACACTCTCCATACATCTACCTCCACCCAAACACCCTGAGGTTTCTCAACCTGGCGCCGGGGCAGTGACGGAGACCCGGAGAACGGGGATATGAAGTGTCTACAGCACTTGGGAAATGCGTGTTGCTTCTCCATTGCCACCTGTGCAGAGTCAGGCAAGCTCTACGCCAAAGAATCAATAGGGGGAGCTGTGGGCAAGTGACCTCTATGGAACAGGAAGGCAGGCCAATTCCGGGACAGAAAGACTGAGGGATCCGCCCCTCCTCCACTCTTCCCCTCATACAAGGTACAGTCCCCCAAAATGAGAAATGGTGAAGGAAATGAAAAACGACAAAACAAAACAAAATTCGAGGAAAGAATGAACTCACCGGCAGTCAATTTCACCCTGAAGGTAAAGCTGACTGCAAATGAATGATTCCAGATTGAATACTGGTCACGCACCATTCGTCATATGCCTAACTTGAGGCTTCCCTATATCAGGAAACGTGTCTTTCTAACCACATCCCCACTGTTTCTGACACGGTAGGGGTCAGCCTCATTGCTACTCCCAGAGACATCGCTCCCATATGCTCCCCCCTCCCCCAATAATAAGTTCCCAACCAGAACCGCTGACAAGTAAGAGCAAACTACTGTCGTTAGATTTTTAAAATTTAATTCAACACGCATGACAGAGTATCTCGTACACGGTAACCACTGTGTGGACATGGCAGTGAATAACAGACACTGTCCCCGCCCTGAAGGGGTATATAATCCTTCTAGCAATTAAAGAAAAGCAACATCTTAATCCATACATTTAGCAACTGGCCTTGGAATGGTCTTGGCTCTATAAAATAGCCTGAAGAACCAAGGGATTTAAAATGAGATTAAGAGGGCTTCCCTGGTGGCGCAGTGGTTGAGAGTCCGCCTGCCGATGCAGGGGACGTGGGTTCGTGCCCCGGTCCGGGAGGATCCCACATGCCGCGGAGCAGCTGGGCCCGTGAGCCACGGCCGCTGAGCCTGCGTGTCCGGAGCCTGTGCTCCGCAATGGGAGAGGCCACAACAGTGAGAGGCCCGCGTACCGCAAAAAAAAAAAAAGATGAGATTAAGATGCACAGAAGAAAAAGCTAAGTATTGTATCCACTACGGTAACAGAAGAAATGGTCTGGCACGTAAGCACTCATACACCTGTTGAAAAATGAGGAGCGTAATCGTATACAAATATACAAACTTTATATTATGTGTGTGTGTATATATTTATAAATGCATATTTAACTTTTGGACTCTCTTATAATAAATGATAAAGGCAGTCAGCGTTAAAGAACTGATTATACTTCTGGCACTGTAGCAGCCTCTTCCTGTGGGCCCTCATTTCATCCACACGTTGGCTCCACACATTTTAGCCCCATCTCACATACGGGGAAACAGGGGCTGAGCATGGTAAAGCAACTTGCCCAAGCATCCAAGCTACTAAACACCAGGGCTACAATCTTCCACCCTGGACGGGTTCCAGAGTGCCCAGTCCTTCTACGTCCTACCCCACCATCCAGGAACAATGTCTTCCCCTGGGACAAGGGCTGTGGAACCAAGCTCCAGAAGCCAAACCCACTCACTTGCTAGTAAAGCCAACATCACCTGTGCTGTCACACAGCGACTGAGCATCACAAAGCAGTTCATCTTTGCAAGGAGATACCCTGTAATTTCCTTGCCTGAACTAAGTAAGTAAATGTTAGGTGAATGACAGATAATCTTTAAGAACTGCAAAAGAGCCACTTTTTGCTACTGCTACCGTTGCTGCTACAAGAAGGAGACCACATATTTCCTGGTGGCACACACATCATATGTGTACGTGTATGTATCATTCCTGTGTGTTGACAGCAAGTTCTTTTCCCCCTCTCCTTCAGACGGTGAAGAAAGGCGTAGCTGTCGGGGGGTAAGCAGAGACATGCCAAAGAGCCCAGGGAGGGCTTCCCTGGTGGCGCGGTGGTTGAGAGTCCGCCTGCTGATGCAGGGGACACGGGTTCGTGCCCCGGTCCGGGAGGATCCCCCATGCCACGGAGTGGCTGGGCCTGTGAGCCATGGCCACTGAGCCTGCGCGTCTGAAGCCTGTGCTCCGCAACGGGAGAGGCCACAACAGTGAGAGGCCCGCGTACCGCACAAGAAAAAAAAAAAAAAAAAAATGAGCCCAGGGAAACAGGTCTGCCTTAGGCAGGTCAGTGAGGATATGGATTTAAGTCTACTGCAGGATGAGGAAAGTCACACTCTGCATGTGTAGAAAAGAGTTAACGTAGCAGGCCGAACTTCTATCCTGTGAAAGCCTGTTTACAAGGCGGCCCTTGGCTGGTGACTCAGCACTTGGATTTGGGAAGGGTTTCCACCACCCTGATAAAAGTGGCTCACTGTGTCAAAACTTTACAAACAAAATGGTCTGTGATGAACACCTGCTTTCCTTTAGGAGTCTAAAATTTTGGTACATGTTAAGCAGAGGGTGCCTACAGGACCAGTCCCCAGTTAAAGAGTCTGGGTGCTGTGTCTCTAATGAGCTTCCCTGGTAGACAGCATTTCACATGTGCTGTCAAAACGTGTTGCTGGGGGAATTAAGTACATCCTGGATGACTCTACTGGGAGAGCACTCTTGGAAGCTCATGCCTGGTTTCTTCCAGAGTGGAGTGGTACAAGCTATAACCCAAAGTCCGGAATTTAAGTGCAACCTAAGATGGACCTGAGACCACCTGGCCAGACAAATCTCCCCAGATCTCCAGACTCTTAATCGACTCCCTACTCACCAGCTCCCACTGGAGATCATAAAGGCACCTCAACCAACCAATCCCCAACACATCTCGAGTGAACCTTGGCTTTTCTCTCCTTCGCTGCCTTGTGCCCATTCAATCCACCAGAAAGCCCCGTTTCTAACTGAAACAGATCCAGAACGTTCCGTTCTCTTCTTCTTTGGTCCAGCCGCCACCACCTCTCTTCAGGTTTCCAGCAGCCGCCTAGCTGGCCCTGCTGATTCTTCCACTCTTCCTTTCATACAATCTACGCTCCATCCTACATCCATAGTGTTTTTAGAGGCAGAACACTGATCACTTCACTGCCCTGCTTCAAGCCCTCCAAAGGCTTCTCGCCATCCTCAGGAATAGCGATTCCCTCCCATAATCCGCCAGGCCTCCCGTGATGCAGCCCCCACCTGCCTCTCCCAGCCAAGCTCACGACGCTCGGGCCACACCAGCAAATCTGTTCCCACACATGCCATGCTCACAATTCCTGTGGTGGGACTTGGGCACTAGCTAGACCCTCTGCCACACAGGCCGGCTACCTTTCATCTCCCACCTCCACAAAGGGGTCATCCCTGCATCCAACCCAAAGTCAGCCCCCAGTTGCTTGCCATCGCATGACCTTGCTTTCTTTTCATAAGAGCATCCGCTGCTACTGGAATTTCCCCCCCCTTTCTTGTTTGCCACCCTGCCACTCCTCACCAGCATGTGGGCTTAGGGGGCAGAGCTGGGTCTGCTGGGGACTGATGCGGCCTCAGAGCCCAGAACCGCACCTGGCATAGGGCAAGCGCGCAAACGCTGCGCCAACAGGCGCACGCTAAGATGCGGGAAAAACCTTCTCTCAATCTCGGGACCTTTTCTCCCTCCCCTCCTCTGCTGGCTAGCGGATGGTCAAAGCATTAAGTAGGGTTCGCATGACAGAAAACATGATGGAGGTACTATCACTGCTCTTGGAGGAACTCAGAGTCCGGTCATTCCAGACCCTTCAGAGCCTTTCACACCCCGACGTCTGCTTTCACAGACACTGTCACTGCCAAATCACAGCCCGGTACTCGGCAGCTCTAACTTGCCTCCTGCCAGTCTGTCACCACTGCTGGCCAATGCTCGAGCTGCAGCAGACAGTGAGTGATGGACCCCCAGCATTAACTTGCTCCTTCCTCCTTGTGCTAACAGGACCCTCCCACGGCCTAGATGGACACACGTCCACCCACTGGACTACATCTCGCAGCCTCTCCGCCAGCTAGGTGCGGCCACGAGACTAACTTCTGGTCAGCAGGGGTGAATGGAAGTGACGGGCAACAACTCAGGAATCACATCTTTCTTTAAAAAGGAAGCGCGGGGGGGGGCGGTTCCCTGGTGGCACAGTGGTTGAGAGTCCGCCTGCCGATGCAGGGGACACGGGTTCGTGCCCCGGTCCGGGAAGATCCCACATGCCGCGGAGCGGCTGGGTGCGTGAGCCATGGCCGCTGAGCCTGCGCGTCCGGAGCCTGTGCTCTGCAACGGGAGAGGCCACAGCAGTGAGAGGCCTGCGTACCACACACACACACAAAAAAACAAAGGAATTGGGTGCCATCCAGGCTCATTCCTGCATCCCACAGGCTGGAAGCAGACCTAGTGGTCAGGAACCAGCTCCCACCCCAGGGGCCAGGGCTAACCCCTGGCCAGTGAACAACCTCACCGAGCCCTGGGCTGTTAAGTGGGTGCAAAGCCACTGGATTTTGGTGTCTCCCTTTCAGCACTTCAGCATCTACTTTAACTAATACAATTCCTGAAATGAAAACTCATCAGTACAAGAGGAGAGGCAGATCTAAGTTTAGAAATGAAAAGCTCCCCCAAGATGTAGGAAATTAAAAAGACAAAAAGCTAGAGCATGTGTATTATGATCCCACCACAAATAAAGTTTTATTTAACAAGGGTATATAAACACATTTATTTAATAATAAATATAAATTATAAAAGTTGACTCTATTATATAAATGTATGTAAGTATCAAAACCATCATAAATATTTTAAAAATTAATAGACCTGCACTCCAGAAATGTTAACAATGCCTCCAGAGTTAAGTGACTAATTTGTCACACGACATCCACAAGGCAGACAGCATTGCCTTGTACATACTAGGCACTCAAGTACTATAAAAATGAATACTCACCTTGCATTTCTATGTGTGTACACACACACACACGTGTACACACACACACACACCCCCGGGAGGGACTGCCTTGTAGGCAAAGGATTTCCAAAATCCAGTACCAAGATTGCATCTGCATCACCTAATACTCATTTTAAAAAACGGGGTGGGCAATCTGTGCTCCCTTCCACCTTCTTGTCCGTACTGTGAAGAAATAACTCCACCCCCTCTCCTACCCCGGCCCTGGCCTGGGTTGGGGGGGAGCTAAAGTCTAGAGCAGCCCCAGGAAAAACCTGCCCCCTCAGCCGTGCCCATTCAAAAGCCACAGCTGGTGAGGGGGACAAGCGGAGTGCCCTGGCGGGGGGGGCGGTGTCCGTGGGAGCAGGGCTTCCTCCTTCCGGGTCTCCCGCAGGCTGAGCTGGGCCTCCATCTCCGTTTGCTGGGTGCTGCCCCCCGCCCCCCGCCCGGGAGCAGAGGAAGAGACCTGTGGCCGGTGCACTCGCGGAGGTGCAGCCGCTGAAGGCGCCGAGCTGCCCTTGAGGCTGGAGTTGGGGCCCCATGGGGTGCCAGGGCTGGGGGAAGCATCTGCCTGTGTCCGGGGAAAGGCCAGGCTGAAAGCAGGCTTGAGGGGCGGGTGGGATGAACACGGCGGCTGCTGTGACCCGACAGGACTCCCACCCCAGCCTTCAGGTGCCCCACCGCCGTCTTCTCTCACTCGCACTCAGCACCCCTTCCCCGACCCTGCCACTCACACAGATGACCAAAGACCTTTCTTATGCCGGAAGCAAAAACCAAAACTTTTTGTTGGCTTTTTCCTCTGTCGCCTCCCGTACCCCCTGCTCAACCCGCTTCCCATCCTGGCCCCAGGCTGGAAGTCCTCCCCAACTTCAGTTATTGTTTTAAACCAAAGTTTACAGTGTCTGCTGGTGGCCTAGACCCTCTCTCTCCACCCTCCCTCCACCACATCCTGAGGACCCTGGGACAGTAGAGGTTGGTGGCCCTGCTCACCTCCCCTCTGCTCTTGCCCGGCCTGGGGGAAGGAAAGCAGGCAGATGGGAGGAGATGGGCAGCCCTCAGCACCCCGCCGGGTCTTCGGCCCCTTGGGCGGTGGGCACGGGAGCCCTCTTTCCAACCCTGGGCTGCGTACTGGGGACTCTCCAGACCCCTTTCTCCAGGACCAAGTCCCCCATCGCACTGGGAGTGTGGATTCCAGCAAAGGAGCTGGAAAAAAAGTGAGACTCTCCACAGACCCCCTATGCGGGACCCCAACTTAAGGCCAAGGACTGGGTGTGTGTGATGCTTATGACACCCCAGGCCAGGCCCCTTTGCTGAGAAGACTCCTTGGACTATTTCCCAGGAAAGCCCCACATACACCCCTTCAAAAGGCACCCCTCCCCTATGTATTCCCCACCTGCGTTCTGTTTGACCAGCACAGAAATATTGAACGTCCTCTATTCACAGGGAAAAAAAACAAAAACGGGGTGGGAGTTAAACTACTGATGCTCAGCCCCTCTCCCGGCACACTGGGCCAGCTCCGAGGGGTGGGCCCCAGGGGTTCCAACCAGCAGCAGAGGGACGGACACTGCAGCAGCCCTGGGGAGACCTCAGCTCTGGCCCTGGGGGCCCGTTTGCTGTTAATGTCTAATGAACCTCAGCAAACTTCCTTCTCCCCTAAGCCTACACTCCCCGCTCTAAAATGTGAGACAATCCCTTATGACACAGCAGCTGAGAAAAACCAGTCACCTACTCAAGAGGGACTCTAGGGAAAACCTGTTGTCATTGGAGGAACTGAGGCCAAGCAGTTGGGCTGGTCAGTAGGGAAGCGAGAAGCAGAGCCAAGTATCCCTCTTCCCTCATCACCATCCTGCCCACCCGGCTTGGAACAGTAACCCAAACTCAGCTGGTAACTGGCAGCAGTGAGGATAGTGCTGGGATTAAATATCAGAGAATACAGTTATCTGTTACAAAGTAACAGGCCCCTAGACCAAAGGACTTAGAGGGAAGGAAGGGGAAAAGAAAGGAAAAGAAGAGATTACAGAAAAGTAGAAAACTCCCAAGTACAAAGCAAATAAGTAGTCTATTAGCAAAAACACTGCCAACATTGTTATCCATGCTTTCTAGACCCTATGTTTACATATTTGACAAAACTGGTTCCCATTACAGGTAAACTGTATCCTTTCACCTCACTTATTATATTGTAAGAATTCTCTGTGCCTAAACGTTCCTCTAATAATTTTTAATGTCACGAATGTCCTATCTCACTGATGGGCATCTCCCTGACATCCCAGATGCTCCCAATACTTCTGCCGTAAGGACTGTTACAATGAACATGCTTCAACAATGTCTAATACTGTTCTGGCTGGATATTCCTTCCAGCAGGTTTCCGTATGCAGTTGAGATGTGGGGATGTAAGCAAACCGCTTCCTACTTTGGCAGCTACAAAGCTGAGTCTGTTTCCTGTGCAGTTGCAGGCGAGGAGATGGTAGCCAATCGACTTTCCACTCACCCTCCGCTTGCTCCAAGGTGTCTAGGGGTTTGGCTTCTATGCTGACTTTCTGTGGACGCCAACCCCTTCGAAGAGGGGAAAGGCACAATGCTTTGGTTAAACAGAAGATTGGCCTTGTGACTTGGGGGTTGTTGGTGTCTGGAGATGCTCAGGGAGGAGGGAGAGAAGTTTTAACCTGGAGCAAGGGTTTAACTTTCAGAACAAAGTTTCTATTCTGGTTGGACGCGAGGATGTGGGGGTCAAAGTACTTCAGCTCCTTGATATCCAGGGCTGAGGAACTGCCTTAGATAGGGAAAAAGAAGAAGACAGCAACATTAGACAGCAGACGTGCAGCAATTCTCCCGACAGAACTGCCAAGAAAGCTCACTACCTGGCTGTTAGGAATCAAGGTGAAAACCTAGCTCGCACAGGTCCTCAATCCTTTAAACACGACTCCAAATCCAAGAGATTCTGAAAACCGAAAGCCGCAGCCATCTGGCGGGAAGCCAAGCAGCCTGGCCTGCGTTCAGGTGGTGGCAAAGCCTGATCTGAAAGGACCTGGGGCTGTCTGCAGCTTCAGTACCAGCCTTAGGGTGGCTGCCTGTGCGTCTGATGATGGGCTGCTGCTCCAACCCAGCGGAGGTGCTGTGTTACACATGCCTGTGCTCAGGACGACCTTCCCACACCCCACCCGGTTACGGGTTCAAATGTGTGCGTCTCCCCCATCAAAAGATATGTTGAAGTCCTAACCCCAACAGTACCCGTGGATGTGGCCTTATTTGGAAGCAGGGCCTCTGCAGATGGAATCAAATGAAGATGAGGTCATTAGGATGGGCCCTAATCCAATATGACTGGTGTCCTTATAAGAAGGGGAAACAGACACACAGGGACAATGCCATGTGACTGCAGAGGCAGAGGCACAGACTGAAACACTGCAGCTGCAAGCCCAGGAACGCCTGGAACTGCCGGAAGCTGGCAGGGGCAAGGAAGGATCCTGCCCTCAAGGATTCCCGGTGAGCACGGCCCTGCCAACGCCTTGATTTCAGACCTTTAGCCTCCAGAACTGTGAGAGAATAAATTTCTGCTGTTTCAAGCCACCAAGCTTGCGGTGCTTTGTTACGGAAGCCCTGGGAGGCGCGTACACCCCCATCCCCCCACCCAAAACCCTTAATTCTCAAACATATCTGGCCCCATAGATAAAGGACTGCAGAACAGTCATTTCAAGCGTCATCTGATTCTGCTTATTCCAAAGTAACTCTCAGTTTCATTCACTCTTTCTGGCAACTGGTATTTATATAAATCTGTGAAGATTTTATAATAAACTTTTCGTATTAAAAAAGAAAAAGGAAGGAAGGAGAAAGAGAGAGAACACAGGACACATACTTAGCCTTTAAAATTAGCAAGACGGGGGTCTTCCCTGGTGGCGCGGCAGTTAGGAATCTGCCTGCCAATGCAGGGGACATGGGTTCGAGCCCTGGTCCGGGAATATGCCACATGCCGTGGAGCAACTGAGCCCATACGCCACAACTACTTAGCCTGCGCTCTAGAGCCCGGGAACCACAACTACTGAGCCCGAGTGCCGCAACTACTGGAGCACGCGCGCCTAGAGTCCGTGCTCTGCAACAAGAGAGGCCACCCGATGAGAAGCCCGTGCATCACAACGAAAAGTAGCCCCCCACTCGCTGCAACTAGAGAAAGCCCGCACACAGCAACAAAGACCCAATGCAGCCAAAAATAAAATAAATTTATAAACAAAAAAAATTAGCAAGACAGAACAGTTAAAACTATCCAAGTACATCTTAAATGCTCAATGTGAGAATCAATGTCCCCCATTTCAGTGATGTCTAGGCAGTATTACATTTAATCACAAAACAGTTGTCAACATCCAAAATGCTGCAAAATTAACCATGGCTAGTAATTCAGATTGATTATCTACTAAGATTTAATACTGGAAAAGAAACAGAGTGAAAGAAGGAGTTTAATGGTGAAGCGTGTATGCGTGCATGTGTGTGTAACTTCCTTACTCGTTCATCCAGCAAACAGATACCAAAGAAACGCATGTTACATACATCAGAAGGCACAGGGAATAAATAACGCTCTAATGAGTAACAACCATACACTCTAACTGGGATGCAACAGAGGGACAAAATGATCTCTGGGTTCTGAAATTTTCTCTTTGGCACTAAACTTGCCTCCTGTTCTCCTACCCAACCAAGACTGGAGTTTCAGTACTTTGATCATTTTTTTCTGTCAAGCATATGAAAATGATCACTTTGAAATATTCCATTTACAGAAAGGTGGTGCATGGACTAACCAGAGATCCACAGAGATCAACGTATGAAGGTGTTCACTGAATCGTCAACCACACTAACACAAGCAACCAATTAATTCATCAACCAGGAGATGCGCATGGGCAGAATAATGCCCCTCCCCATCCCGCCCCAAAGATCCTGACATCCTAAATCCGAGAGCCTGTGAGTATATAGCTTACATGGCAAAGGGGAATTAAGGGAGGAGATGGAATTCAGGTTGCTAATCAACTGACCTTAAAATAAGATTATCCTGGAATATCTGGATGAGTTCATGTAAACACAGGGGTCCTTTAAAACGGTAACTAGAGGCAGAGAGGAGGTCAGAGTGAGGCCAAGTGAGAGGGACTCGTTCTGCCATTGCTGGCTTGGAAGATGGAGGAGGGACCACGAGACAAAGAACAAAGGCAGCCTCTACAAGATGGATGAGGCAAAGAAATGGACTTTCCTCTCGAGCATCCACAATGTAAGGCGGCCCTGCCACGCCTTGACTTTAGCTCGGGGAGACCTGTGCTGGACTTCTACAGAACTGGAAGATAATAAACTTACGTGGCCCCAAGCCACTACGTGTGTGTAATCTGTTGTTGCAGAAGCAGCCACCGATAAATGATAGTTTATTCTAACGATGGAATAATCATGCTGCTGCCATAATTAAGAACAAGCAACGATTGTCACATGCATTCAATAGGAGAAGAACAGGGTGGGATGAACCACACGATCCCAACTGTGCTTGCTGGAAAGGTCCACACCAACCCTCGGAGGCATGAGAAATGACGGAAGCACACAAACCACGGCAACAGAGGGGCTGCTGAGGGATGGCACTGATGACACAGTCTTTGTACAGTGAGCCTGTTCTTCAAAGGTTCTGCAATAAGTAAGTATCTACCTTCCAGAAAAACATACTTAAGATCTGGCGGAGATCTGCTCATCTAGGATGACTGTGACAGCTTCCTTCATGACTGAGCCAGGGAAGACCTGAGAGGGACAAACTCTTTTTTTTTTTTTACATCTTTATTGGAGCGTAATTGCTTTACAATGGTGTGTTAGTTTCTGCTTTATAACAAAGTGAACCAGTTATAACAAAGTGAACCAGTTATATGTATACATATATCCCCATATCTCCTCCCTCTTGCGTCTCCCTCCCACCCTCCCTATCCCACCCCTCTAGGTGGTCACAAAGCACCGAGCTGATCTCCCTGTGCTACGCGGCTGCTTCCCACTAGCTGTCTATTTTACGTTTGGCAGTGTATATAGGACAAACTCTAAGGGGTGATGAAGAACACGCAAGAGGTTAGTAAACCACAGAAGTTCAAAGATTCCTGTCCAGGTAAACTTCAAGGACAAAGAGCTGTTTTATCTTTCTCTCTGAGCATACAGTGGGAACATCAAGCATTTGAAAGTTGCTGATCCACTAAAACTGCTCCACAAGTCCAAGCTGTATCTCCCAAGTTACCAAAAACCATTTGCCTAGTTCTCCAGTTACACCACCACGTAGTGAGTGGTCTGCCTCAACACTGGTGTTCCCCCAAGCCCTGATATTGGTAGTGTGTGATTTTGCAGAATGCAACATTTTTCAGGAACACATAGATCATGTGAGGGCAGAAACCCCTATACTCAATTTGATATTTTAAGACCTACAGAGGCACTGAACTGGCTGAAACCGACCAAACCAAAAGCGCTGACCACTCCAGACCTGCCCAATGGCATTGTGAATGTGTCTGATAATTATGCAAAGAACACTGACACGTGGATATAACTTGGTACTATTTACTCATACCCAAACACTAAAGTCAGTTCTGCAATCCTGAAAAAATAGTGGTTGCTAAAAAGCCTTGAGGAGCAATTTCACAATGCCAAGCCGTGTGTGTGAGCAACATGCATGCACACAGACAAGAATGTGTGGACACACCTGTCATTTTTTAAAAAGCATCATCACTGATGTGTGACATGCCCAGCTGCCTCACTGAATAGGTTACCCGCCCCCACTATTCTCCTACCACGGAAGCTTCTGACATTTTTGAAAGCCTTCCCTGTTCAGAAAAGATACCACGCCAGAGGTGTTTTTTCTTTTTACAGTAAGTTCCACCAAATTTTTAAGATAAAGATAACTGCCATGTTATATAAATATTTAAAAATATAAATAAATCAAGGAAAGCTACCCAAAAGTGACCGTGCTTCCAAAGCTGTACAACAAAAAAGCCAAAGGCCACTTTTGCATAATATACGTACAGAAATCTTGACTAAAGTATTAGTGGAATGAATATGAATGCAGCAATGTATTAAAATTAAAAATATTACCTAGTAAGGTTGATCTCAAGAATAAGTGGATAGTTCAACACGAGATGATGTATTATTGTATTTCATTACATTAAGATTTTTAAGATATTAACAGCTGCAAAACATTTGGCAAAAACTCTGCTCACTCATGACAGCAAACAAAACAAAGCAAAACCCTACGTCCAGGCTTCTACCAAATGCTTTCGTCAGACAACATATGTATGCATACAGCTCTAGAAGCATTCCCATTAAAGGTGGGAACAAGAGAAGGACACCTGCTATGATCAATATTATTCAACGCCGCAGTCAACAGGAAATACGGTGGAGGGGCTTCTTATGTTTGGGTTAGCTTTCAAGGTTAGCTTGTAAGTGGGAAATGGCAGAAAGTCAGTTTTCCTTTGATTATGATATGGCTGGGATAGGGGTAGGGCATCCTGTTCTGCTTTAAAACAAAAAACCAAAAACAAAAAAACACACGCACCGGTGGAAAGGTACAAGGAAACATCAACAGCCAACCAAGGCAAGGAGAGACGGACCCAGAGCCTACAAATGCTCACGGAATGAGAAAGAGGGGCCAACACTGTTTAAATCAGTACTCTCTTCTGTGTACTACGTATAAACAGCTGAACATGTTAAATTAAACGTATGACCTGATTCTACGCTAAGGGGTTAGAAGATGCTAGAAAGGAGGGAACACCAGTCTGTCATTCCAGATGTCATCCATCTAGAAAGTCTAAGGGAACCAACCAATAATTGTTGAGCAACATAACCAGAAGCCAAGCAACATATTAAAAACACACAAACACAATCATCATGCCTAAATACGAGAAAGTAAACCAGAAAAACTCCTATTCGTAATGGCAAGAACAAGATACAAGAAAAAAAGACAGAGAGCCCACAAAACCTACATGAAGGAGAGTAGCTTTAAAAGCTTCACTAGAGGGCTTCCCTGGTGGCGCGGTGGTTGGGAGTCCGCCTGCTGATGCAGGGGACATGGGTTCGTGCCCCGGTCTGGGAAGATCCCACATGCCGCGGAGCGGCTGGGCCCGTGAGCCATGGCCGCTGAGCCTGCGCGTCCGGAGCCTGTGCTCTGCAACGGGAGAGGCCACAGCAGTGAGAGGCCCACGTATCACACACACACACAAAAAAGCCTCACTAGAGGGTTAAAATAAAGAAATACGAATCTCAATCAATGGATAAACAAGAGATTTTTTTAAAGATGTTAATTCTCCCCAAACTAAAACCTCCACAGGCCTTAAGGGCTGAGACACGGAGGGGGAAGTCATCACAGCCGGGACAATACTGAAAACAATGTGTCAGAACTGGCCGCAGGGCAGAGTAAAAACTACTCTACAGTTATAATAATCAAAATAGAGTTATTCACACAGGAATACAGAGATTAAAAAATCAGAAAAGAGTATACATAACTAAAGCTGGGTATTTATGAATGTAGATGGGATAAGTAGCCATAGATTAGACAAAAATAAAATTAGACAGTACATCAAAACAGGCACAAAAAGTGCTACACAACCCCCAAAATATCTACTTTCTAGCTCCTCTCTTGTTTCTTTCACCTCCTTGCATTGGCTTGAAGCTCTTATTCAATTGCTCCAAGCCCTCCTCTCTTCATCCTTTTCCCTTCCTTTCTTAAATATCGTCAGGCTGGATGATGCAAGGTGAAACACCACTCTCGCTAGCCAGTTTCCTCTTCTGGTCCACGAAACCGGATGAGAATTCATACACAGCTGCGGCTCACAAATAAGGTTTACAAGCATTCAAGCCGCAAGAAGGAGGGGCTGGGAATCAGAAGGTTAAATGCTCTGTCAGACAAGAAAATTAGAAAAGCATGTGATCAAGCCTCATCCCTGGCCCCTGCGAAAAAGGTAGGAGTCTAAGGTGACCCGCATGTGACACACAAGCCCCTAACTCTTCATAAGCGACCAGAATGCAGGGCTCACCAAAGTACTGGGTTGGCCCAAAAGTTCGTTCGGGATTTTCCATAACATCCTACAGAAAAACCCGAACGAACTTCTGGGCCAGCCCAATGTGAGCCTTCTTAGCACACCCTACTTCAGAAAGCAATGAGAACACATAGAGAACAGACTAGTGGGGGGAGGGCAGAGGGAGGGCCAAGTTAGGGGCAGGGGAGTAAGAGACACAAACTACAATGTATAAAATAAATAAGCTACAAGGATATAGGACACAGCACAGGGAATACAGCCAATATTTTATAATAGCTAAAAACGGAGAAAAAAAAGGAGTATAACCTTTAAAAATTGTGACCCACTATGCTGTACACCTGAAATACATAATACTGTACAACAAATACACCTCAATTTTTAAAAAGTAAAACAAAGGGCTTCCCGGATGGCGCACTGGTTGAGAGTCCGCCTGCCGATGCAGGGAACACGGGTTCGTGCCCTGGTCCAGGAAGATCCCACATGCCGCGGAGCAGCTGGGCCCGTGAGCCATGGCCGCTGAGCCTGCACATCTGGAGCCTGTGCTCCGCAACAGGAGAGGCCACAGCAGTGAGAGGCCCGCGTACGGCAAAAAAAAAAAAAAAAAAAAAAGACACAAAAAGTAAAAGAAAAATTATGAAAAAGATTTTAACGCAGTCAAGAGGTATTTCAGCACCTCCATGGGGCATCCTTAGATGTAGCTTCCTTAGGTGAAGAACCACTCCCCACCCCCCACTGCTTTCAGAAACATTTTTTTCTTTGTGGGCAAAGAGTTGTCTCACAACTGTGACTGCTCATTTAGGCCAGGCCACGAGGGAAAGGAAAGAAAAAAAAAGGTAAAAGATGAGGTTGGACTGCTCAAAGGGGAATGCATATCACCTTGTCCACCTCGAATCCCTTTCGGAAGCAAGTACAATATGAATTAGCAGGTATCATCTCAGCCTGAGATCGAACCATTAGATCACAAGAGGCCATTAAAAAATCTGGGTCGGGCTTCCCTGGTGGCACAGTGTTGAGAGTCCGCTTGCCGATGCAGGGGACGCGGGTTTGTGCCCCGGTCCGGGAAGATCCCACATGCCGCGGAGCGACTGCACCCATGAGCCATGGCCGCTGAGCCTGCGCGTCTGGAGCCTGTGCTCCGCAACGGGAGAGGCCACAACAGTGAGAGGCCCGCGTACCGCAAAAAAAAAAAAAAAAAAAAAAATCTGGGTCACTGGTCTTCCCTGGGGGCGCAGTGGTTAAGAATCCGCCTGCCTATGCAGGGGACATGGGTTCAAGCCCTGGTCCGGGAAGATTCCCACACGCTGCGGAGCAGCTGAGCCCATGAGCCACAGCTACTGAGCCTGCGCTGTGGAGCCCGCAGGCCACAACTACTGAAGCCTGCGCGCCTAGAGCCCGTGCTCCGCAACAAGAGAAGCCACCGCAATGAGAAGCTCGCACACTGCAACGAAGAGTAGCCCCCGCTCGCCGCAACTAGAGAAAGCCCAGGCGCAGCAATGAAGACCCAACATGGACAAAAATAAATAAATAAATATATACATATATTAAAAAAATTGGGGTCGCTGTTATAATTACCCTCACTCAACAAGTAAGGAGAGAAGGGTCTGGTGTGAATGAGCAATTGCCAAAGGCCCATGTGACTTCACAAGGATCACCTAAAACCACTAAAAACCAGTACACACAGGGCAACCCAGTCACTTAAGCCTGGAAACAAGGATCTAAAGGGTCATGTTCTAAATATACTTTCTGTTTGGAATTCTTATTTAGTATCTTAAGGCATAGGTATCTACTAAAGGTCAATCCTATTTTAAGAACACTCATATTATAAAGTGTAGATTTATGGGAAACAAAAGCCTGGAAGCTTTCCTTGAGAAAGAAAGGAAAAACAAAACAAAACAAACAGCAGCAGCCCCTGATACCCAGGAGCTGATCCGAGGCTCACAGCTAAAGCTCAACATTACCAACCGATGTGACACAGCTAAGCCGTGACGTTCTCCCGTAGGACATAAAAGATCTCACAGAACATCCACGTCAAACAAGGTCACTCTGAGACCACGACAAAACGAGACAAAACAAGATCCCTGTGAAACCCACAAAATACCTAACATCCCCTCTCTCGGCTAAAATGAGTGACTGCTGCTTCTTTACCAATTAACCAGTTACAGCTTTCATCTGACTCTACTCTGCCCTCGCTCTAGATAAGATATTATTGAGATACCCAATCAGAGAACTGTCCCCGCTTTTTGGAAACACCCAATCTAGAAGGAACCTGTGCTTTTGCAGACCCTCCCAAGATGAGCCAACCCAAGCCCAAACCCTAGAGTAGATATGCCTTCTACGCACTCTTACTCCAGCCAGTGTTTTTCACTGCAGTGAGGAATATACTCAGTTTGTTCAGTGACAGGTGTGTCCCGGGTGGTCTTTTGTAAAAGGGCACAACCTTCACTTGGCAGATTTCTAATGTCTTCTCCCATGAAGATCCCACATATGCTTACTGTTTGATAAAAACAAATTTTATTGCATTTACAAACAAACTTTTCAGGATCCTAGCTATTGCATAGAAGTACATGCCCTCTGTAAGAGAAAATGTCTCTGACGGAGACCCTGAATGCATCAAGAGTTTTACTTCGTTCTTTTAAAAATACCAAAAGGCATTTCCCTGAATATACAGGGAATCCTTTACACCAAGGACCCTGAAGATCCAGGAAGTTTTTTCTTCTAAAGTTCAAAGGACAGCAAACTGTGATGACACCTAATTGACTACATTTCCCAAATTTACAAGTTTTGAAAATTCTAACTGTATACTAAGGGAATTTTGTAGCCCTGGAGTATAAATGGTTTTTCTAGATACTCTAAGTCCCAAGACCCAATGTCAAAAAGGAAGAGAGCAACAACGTGGATGAATCTTCACAGACATAATGTTGGGAGAAAGTCAAATACTAAAGAATATATACTATAAGATTCCAGTTAGATAGAGTTCAAACTCAGGCCAGTGGTAACTCTCAGAGTGATAATGACTGAAGGGAGGAAAGCAGAGTCCAGGGTGTTTCTCCTGTATCTTCATCAGGTGCAAGTTATACAACGCCTTCAATCTGCGAAAATTCATCCAGCCATATGTTCAGCATATGTGTAAATTATTTAAGTTATACTTCAAAATAAGTTGAAAAAATAGGCGGGGGGGACTCCCCTGGTGGTCCAGTGGTTAAGACTCCCAATGCAGGGGGCCTGCGTTCGTTCCCTGGTCGGGGAACTAGATCCTGCATGCCACAACTAACAGTCCACATGCCGCAACTAAGAAGTCTGCATGTCACAACTGAAAAAGATCCCTCATGCTGCAACAAAGATCCCACTTGCTGCAACTAAGACCCGGCACAGCCAGATAAATGAATATATTTTTTAAAAGGGGAGGGGGAGGGGATGAAGTAGCAGCATGGCGCAGAGCAGCCTCCAGTTAACTGAGAATCTGGAGGTAACACAGGTCCACATTTAAGGCCAGTTTCTTAAAACTCTCTGAGCCTAACCTTTTCCATCGGTAAATGAGAACTGCTTCAACTTCACAGGGTTCCTCTGTGGGCTACATGAGATAACACTCGTACACAGCCTGGTGCCCAGTGCTCAGAACATGGTGATTCCACCAACTGGATATCCGGACATCCAGTCTCCACCCAGGGTCCCCTCCCTACACCTCGGGGAGGAGTGGTCATCTCCGGCATGATCCGAGGAGACGGCACAGAGCAGACTGACGTCTGACCCCACCCGCACTCCCTTTATCTCCTCCTCCCCCGACCTGTTCAGCAGGTCTCACCAGGCTCCTCCAGCCACTGGTGCCCTCTGGCCACCTCCACGTCCTCTACTAATTCAGGTAATACCCATCCTTTCTCAAAACCCCACAGCACTGTCTGTACCATTCAATACAGACCCTTCCCACTGTCTTCGCTTTGTTCTCACAGATGTAACCATCAAAAGGGTGCTCACTTCCCACCAGTGTCAGGGGCCGATGGTACCGATGTCACCCAAGGTCTGAGTGGGCAGAGCTCTCCCAGAGAGACCGTGAGACCTGGGGATTTCTCTGAGAGGCGGGCGTGCGTGGAGTGTGACACGTCCTGTAAGACTTAAGATGAGAAGGCCCTTAAGATGAGCATCGAGGCAGTATATTCAAAAGAAAAAAGGAAGTAGTGGGACTTGAGGTGGGGGAAATTCCACCTGCTTTGTCCTGATGACCCAGAAGGAACATGAGGGGGCTGAATAATGATGACCTGTTCCTCTCTGAAGGGTCAGCTGAGGGCACACTGCAATTTCAGATTCACTTTGAGTCGATTTCGGGGGCGCCTCACTGCGTGGCTTGCAGGATCTTAGTTCCCCAACCAGGGATTGAACCCGTGTCCTCGGCAGTGAAAGCGCTGAGTCATAACCACTGGACCGCCAGGGAATTCCCGAGTTAATTTTTATACATCAATTCATTCTCAAGTTCACGGGGGTTCTCTGCATAAATATATAAGATTTTAAAAGGGAAAGACGTATGAATGGTCACAGGGGGAAAAAAAGGCTAATAGCCCAATAAAGCTAAAAGTTACAGAGATGCTAATCAACAGGTCCTATGCATTTTGAAAATCTAGTTCTGAGTGTCCTAGCAGCCTAGCAGTTTGTGTTGCCCAAAAGCTGAGGAGCTTTCCTTGGTATTAAGACCTAAGAAAACAATTTCTTCTGTGAGTCCCCATAATGGGGACACCGTGTGATAGGGTGGATGGCAGCCTCAAAAATATTCTCACTCTCATGTCCCGCTCCTGGGAGATGCACACTGAGTACTTAGGAATGAAGTGGCCTGATATTTGAAACTGACTTTCAGAGGGTTGGGCAAAAGGAGACAGAGACAGAGAGAGGGAGGGAGAGATGTATGTGATGGAATCGAATGACGTTCAAATTGGCGAGTTCAGGTGAGGAGTACAAGGGTCTTCGCTGTACTGATCTGTTTACATTCTTTTTTTTTTTTTTTGGCCACACTGCGCCACACAGCTTGCGGGATCTTAGCTCCCCGACCAGACTGAACCTGGGCCCACAGCAGTGAAAGCACCAGGTCTTAACTACTGGACCACCAGGGAATCAATTCCCTGATCTGTCTACATTTTAAGTGAAAACAATATTTAACTCAGTAGGAAAAAAAAAAAGGGATATACTGTTACCCCCAAAGTACAGTGAGTAACAGGGATTCTGAGGGGTCATGTCAAGTTAGTATCAGCTGGGTTCGCTGCCCACGGCGCTCTTTCTCTCTCCGTTTCTCTGTACTAGCGATGCCTTCAGGATCCTTTGAGTTCAAACACCATGTGTCTCTCCAGTTCTGCAAAACACATCAGTTCTGCAAAAGACTAAAGTTTACCCATGAAGGAAACACGACAGTGAAGTTGGAGGACCGGAAACTGGGAAGGGAAATGAACGCGCCCTTTTGTGACTTCCAAGTGAGAGGATGGCATCAACACCTTGCAAAGGATGAAAGGTTCAAAAACTAAGACACACTCAGAGGTAGCCAATGACCCAGCTGTCACAAGTGACACCAGAAGCTGTGCTAGTACCTTTCATGGGAGCCACCACCTGGCGCAGCTCTGTATTTAGAAATCCAGGCTGTCCTTTTCCTTCTCTTTGCACTTTCCTATTCTATCAATGGAACCCATGTAATAAGCACGAGTCAATGACAGGAAAACTATCACTAACTAATTAGTAAGTTTTATTGCAACTTTGCTCAAATTATATATCCTGTCCAACTGAACCATAATATTAAAAGCTTGTGTTCCTTTTATCAGTTCAACTTACATAAATTGGAGTGAATTCAATTGATTATGTACTTAATGAGGAAATCCACTTTACTCTAAAACGCCCTAAAATATCTCTGAGAACATGGGGCTAAGATTCCTATCATGTTAGTGAACTGATGGAGATCAGGATAGAACCTGTTTTACGAAACTGAACTCTGTACACAGTGCACGCCAGGTAAAGTTTGATGTGTTGCTGTCAGAGTTCAAAACCCTCAACGGAGAGCCCCAAACTCCGAACAAATTTCTTAACACTTCCTAGCGTCTTACAAAGACCATCACCTCCTTCTGTCACCTGAGGAAGTGGGCCATGCTAGTGACAGGTCTTAATGGTACTCCAAAAACTGTTTTGAACTCCCAACATCTACCAATTCAGATTCTTAGTAAAAGGAGAGTTTGGTCATAAAAGCCATGTATCTTTGCTCTCTCACTGGCTTCTAAGTTATCAATATGCAGACAAAAGGAGTTTTCAAAGCTAAGAAAGTTGACTAAGTTCAGGGGCAGGGAGGAGGGTAAACAACATGGCACTTATTTCAAAGGAAAACCAATCCCTCCAAAACTCGATAAAGAATAAAAGATATTTCCACCTAAGGGATAAAGAAAAGGCCAAAACAGACAAGAGAGTAAAAAGAAGAAAGGATTACAAGTGCAGAGAGAGATGACAAAAAGCAAAACATGACCCAAGGGCTTCCCTGGTGGCGCAGTGGTTGAGAGTCCGCCTGCCGATGCAGGGGACACGGGTTCGTGCCCCGGTCTGGGAAGATCCCACATGCTGCGGAGCGGCTGGGCCCGTGAGCCATGGCCGCTGAGCCAGCGCATCCGGAGCCTGTGCTCCGCAGCGGGAGAGGCCACAGCAGTGAAAGGCCCGCATACCGAAAAAAAAACAAAACAAAAATATGACTCAATACTGCCCAAGTGAATATAAACAAGAACATTAAGAACACATATACTTTGAAACCCGTAATTCCACTCTTAGATATTTATCCCATAGATAATATTCACCAACTATCACTAAGATTTATGCTAAAAATTTTTTTAAAGAATGTTTACTGTAGGGAATTTCCTGGCGGTCCAGTGGTTAAGACTAGGGCTTTCACTGCTGTGGACCTGGGTTTAATCCCTGGTTAGGGAACTAAGATCCCACAAGCTGTGCAGTGCGGCCAAATAAATAAATAAATAGTTGCTGCAGGTGTCAAAAAGAAAAAACGAATGTTTACTTTGGCTTTGTCTGTAAAAAGCAAAAGACTTAATTAACAATTAACAATTAATAGAGAAAGAGTTACAAAAATAGAGAGCTCCCATTTCTCGGAATCCCATTTCATGGAATACTTTATAGGGGGCCCTTTATACAATGAGACAGCTCTAGGCCCGACAGGAATGAACTCATGACATACGCTGCTAAGTGAAAAGAGCAAGAGCCAGAACAGCATGTACAATGAGCTCCCATTTCTGTGTATGTTTCAAGGGGGACAACAGAGGCCCACACGTGCATCTGCGCAAAACATATCCAGAAAAAAACCCTTAAGAAACTGCGTAAGAAACTAGTGACAGCGGTTATGGCTATGAGGACAAACCAGGGTCCAGGACAAGAGAGACTTAACTTTCATATTTGTGTGCCTTGAATTCCAAAGGCACCAATTACGTGATTTTTTAAACCTACCTTTCCTAAAAATATAAAACTATTTGTTTTTTCAGTTTTAACATGGAGCCTATGCATTTTTTATCTGTGAAAGAAGAGTCTCAGATGATGTCCGCAAAGTAAATAGCAGTAGAGGGTTCAGCGCTGGGGACAAAACAGGAACAGTTAATAATATTTAATGATGGAAAGGGGGTTAAGAAAGAACACGGAATGCAGAATGGGAAAATGCCAGTAGAACTTTCCTGACTGTCTTCATCTATAGACTGAAACCCACCAGTAAGCAGAGATGTGACAACCTTGGGCAGAAAACACAGAAGAGGAGCTCTCTACCTTACCACCTTGCTGAGCAAGCCCTGTTCAGGTTCCTGGTGCCCTCTGCCGACCAGATCACCCCCTAAATAACCTGCTTCTTCTCCACTCACCTCCCCAGGCAGCTGATCCAGGCAGGAGGGAACCTTCCTACATCTGTCCCCTGCCTATCTAAGACCCTAAGATTAACTGTTCCTCCCCACTCACTTCAACCTCCCCTCTGGCCCACCTCATTGGTAATACCACTGAATCCACCTTTTCACCAGGTTTCCTTTCCATTGCTCACATAAGCAGCCAAGATCTGAAATGTGTACCTGAGACATCAGAGAGACAACCACAGCACGGCAATGTACAGGCTCCAATAAGGGAAGGTCTCGAGGCTCTGACTCACTCAGATACAGGTTGCAGGACTCCTCAACACATTAGTAAGACGCCAAGAAATCCCACTGAGCACAGGGAAGAGCCCTCCCCCACCTAAGGATCTAAGACTCTAACAGACGTAGAGAGGACATACCCTCTACCACTTCCCTTTTTTTCTTCCCTTGTACAAAGAAAGCCCAGAGCTGACTACTCATCTTTCAACTTCAAACGGGCACACAATAAAGTGTGAACCAAGGGCGAGGAAGGGAGAAACCCATTTTTGGACACATTTACTATATATCAACAGTCCTCCCATCTTTATTCCTTCTTCAATCCTCCAGCCAAGTGGAGGTTTGCTTAACAAGCAGTAAATCTTTTTGCCACATATGGGTTTTGAAACAGGAAGACTATTGGCAAAAACACATCCTAAAGAAAAACTAAAAAGGGATGGATTTAAATGCCACTTTTGCCGGCCAAATTTATTCATCTGAAGAATGTTCTAGATTGGCACAGACACTGGAATAAACACCTATTCCTAATTTAAAAGACATATACGCCAGCATTGCTCCTTGAATTAGAGGCTCTAGGTACTAAAGGGTGTACAGAAGCTGTAGGATTAGAGGCACGGAAGTGGTCTCAGCAGATCCCACCTTCTAGAAGGCATTCTTCTTCCCTTTTGTATGGTGTGTGGGGGGGGTTGTTTTGTTTTGTTTTTGTTTTTTTGGCCGCGCCATGCGGCTTGTGGGATCTTATTTCCCCGACCAGGAAGCAAAACCCAGGCCCTCAGCAGTCAAAGTGCTGCGTCCTAACCACTGGACCGCCAGAGAATTCCCTGTGTGGTGTTTTTAATAAATGCTACTCGACAAAATTCTTAAATGATTTGATTTTTATACCTTCGTACGAGTTCTCATACAAATCAGGGAAAAACTACACATCAAAAGACACTTCCATTTTTAGAACACATATTCTCTGAGGGAAGAGGAAGTGCAGAGTACAAAGAACACCGTCTACAAACCGGGAGACCAAGGTTCAAGTTCTGACACTGGCTAAAAGCGTGGACTTGTGTCATTTGATTCCCCTAGTCTGTACTCTGTAAAAGTGAACATCAGACTAGCAATAAGCAACATTTAAGATATTCTCAGATCAGAAATTTGAAGACAGCCAGAGACAAGGCTAACGAGTAGGTCTCTTCCCTTCACATGGACATCTTACAGATTTCACTAAGAGTTCAAGGTTTATGCAAAGGAATACTCGGTAGCATCAGAAGAGAGACTACCACCCCTGTCAAAACTGGCCCCACCTACTTCCAGATCCTTCCTCAGGCCACATCCAGATCGTACTCTGACCACATCTTTCAGTTCCTCAAACTTGCCATGCTTCTGTTGCTTTCAGGATTTTTGCATGGCCTGTTATCTTGGCCCAGAACGTGTTTTACCAATCCTCTGCGTAGCTAACTTTTACTCATCTTTCAGATGATGGCAGCCTACATGGTGTCTCTGGGGAGCATCTCCCGGGCTGCCCCAGACTAGTTCAGTTCCCCCATCATATCCTCTGAGAACCACATGCGTATCTTTCAAAGCATCTATCACAATGTAACTTGAAATCAGTTGTCTGATGTCTATTCCCTCCTACCCCTCCCGTCCCCCCCTTAGAATATAAGCTCCAAGACGCAGGGACTGTCCCCTAAACCCTAGCACAGCAGCTGCTCACACAAGATCCTCAGAAATATTTGTGAGATGAACAAAGATGACTGGCTAATTGGTCAATATGGAAGATAATTAAATTTAATGTCCAGAGCTTCAAACCTTTCTTTAAGCAGGGGAAATGGAAAATACTGCAGAGTAAAATAAAACCACCAGATAAACAGTCTGAAACTGACCAGGAGAGAGAAATAATGCCAATTAAATGGAAGGTCATTTAAGAAGGTTCTGCAGAGCGGAAAAGGCTACAGTAATAATATCCAAAATGCACATAATTCAGGAATTGAACAGTTCCTCACAGGAGGGGATTTATCCTAATTCAAGATCTTATATGAAATTATAAAGTGATACTGCAGAGAAATATGAGGGGGAAAGACACCAGGAGATGTGCCTCTATTATTCAGCTGTGAATTCAAGAAGTTTAATGCAACTTCAAAGAGTATCTAGCATCTTTACTTCTATGATTTCTTCTGAATCTCTCTTAAATGCATTGTTTACCATTGAAACAAAACTGCAACAGAAGTCTGTCCTACATTTTTTTTCAGAAGTGTAAATACCCAGTTTTATCATAACAGTAATTCCTGCAGATCATAAACGGCATTAAGAAAGCATAAAGAGGGCTTCCCTGGTGGCGCAGTGGTTGAGAGTCCGCCTGCTGATGCAGGGGACACGGGTTCGTGCCCCGGACCGGGAGGATCCCACATGCCGCGGAGCGGCTGGGCCCGTAAGCCGCGGCCGCTGAGCCTGCACGTCCGGAGCCTGTGCTCCGCAACGGGAGAGGCCACAACAGTTAAGAGGCCCACGTACTGTAAAAAAAAAAAAAGAAAAAAAAAAGCATAAAGAAATTTCACTGTGGCTTTAAAAACAAAAAAACACTAAAGCCAAGTCAAAAGATAAATGACAAGTGGGAAATGTTTTTGCAACTCAAAATTAGAAAAAAGGGCAATTCTCTGTAATATGGAGAGTACTGAGAAAAATGGGTAAGAGAAAGACCAACGTCCCAAAAGACAAATGCGAAAGACTATGAACTAGGCATTGACAGAAAAGGAAATCCAAATGCTCTCACACACATATGAAAAGACGCTTACCCATACCCTTGAGAGAAATGCAAAGAGACTACATCAACTTGACATTTTTTATCTTACCAGACTGGCAAAATCCAAGTTTGATAAAAACGTGCTAGGAGGCCACACACTCTCTCTCTCACATCCTGCACATGGAAGCGTCAATAAATCAGTACAAGCCCTGTCCAGGGCAATTTGGTAACATCTATTCAGATTACACATGCATAGGGCATCTGACCCCACAATGACATGTCTGAGAATTTACCCAGAAAGGTAGTATATCTCAGAGTGAAGGGACTCCTCTGGCATCAGCCTGCCTAGCTGTGAATTCTGGCTCTGCCACTCTCTGGGGTGTTGACTTTGGGCAAATCACCCAAGCCTCTCTAAGCCTCAGTTTCCTCATCTGTAAAACAGAGGTAATAATACTGGCTACCTCACAGACTAATGTGAGGATTGAGCCAATAGACGGAAATGGTTTAAAAGGATAGCCAGTACGTAATACGCACTAGGTAAGCGTTAACAAATGCAATGTATCCCCTTCGATATACTCACCCACAGACAAAATTATCCATGTTCAAGGTTACGGTAACCTTGTTTGTGAGACCAGAGACTGAAAACAAATGAGATGCCCAACTGTAACACCCAGCCATACAATGGATCACTATGCAACTGTAAAAAAGAATGAGGAAGCAATCAGCAGACCGTTACCAAAAAATCTCCAAAATATAATTAAGTGGGAGAGGCACAGAACAGAGAATCCTTTACACCACCTTCTGTGTAAAAGGGAAGGAGAAAGCACGTCATGAGCTGCCTCTGCTATTCAGAAAATGCAATTAAAAAATAAAAGAACATTTTAGGTAATTACGTGACTGACGCAATGCAGGTGGTTAGCTGATGCTGCAGTAGTTAATCACTTTGCAATATACAAGTCTATCAAATCAACACCTCCAACCTACACAATGTTTTATGTCACCTATATCTCAATAAAGCTGGGGAAAAATAACTAATGGGAAAAAAACCACAAAAGAACAGTTTAAAGGGGCAGTAGTTTTTCTCTAGCCTCAGGTGAGATTAATATGTACTCAAAAATGTATTACCTAGGAACCTTTAAAAAAAAAAACAACAACAACTAATGCCTGGCTCCTGTCCCCAGAATTTGAAGGACGTGACACCAGGTATCATGACTTCTGAAGTTCTCCAGGGGATTCGGATGGAGAGCAAAGTCTGGGAACCACACAGTGAAAAGTGAAAGGCTATGGCCTACAGAGGTCAAATTATTCCCACAAAGAGCAACGGCTCCAAAAGTAACCAAAGGCCCAAGCACCCAAGCCCCCGAGCCAGCGGCCCATTTCAAACAGTAGCTGACACAGGCAAACGAGAGCAAAGTCAAATAATCCGGACCGTCCCTCGGAGGTCATTTCAACAGGTGAACCACCCACCATTTCTTTTCCTAGACTCACAGAAATCAAAGGCCTGGCCGTCCTGCCCCAACCCCCATGAGGCTTCATTACCCACGTGGAGTGGCCCCACCTGGCAGAGGTCTGGCAAGTATCTGGATAAATTCTGGTAAAAGGACACTTGCTACCTGTCACCTCACTCTCCTTCATGCATTACCGTCAAAGCTACAGCCAGTCCCCCTTGTTTCTAAGTGTGGAAGAACCAGATCCCTTTTTTTCCTTTTCTGCTGAAGAGCTAGCCAAGTGGAAAGCATCCTGGCCTGGGAGTTGGGTCATTACCTTGCAAGCCCACTGTCCCATTTACCGGCACTCCTCCCTGAGCGTTTCACCTGAGCCCCAGATCCTTTGTTTCCCAGGTGAGGTTCCCACTGCCTCCCCCACAGACTTGCTGTGAGATTTCCAGTGAAATAGGTGAGTTGAAACCATTCTGTGGATGCTGCACAAGCTGCAGATTTCACAGCTGGAGATTCTGCACCAAGATGCTCATTTTCTACCTGTCCAGAAGCCATCCGTCTGCACACACTGCCCATAGCTTCCTGGCTGCTGCCGTCGAGCCCTGCGTGGCTTCACACACAACATTGCGCCAGACTTTCTAGATGCCTGCCCACCTTGCTATGGCATGATTCCTCCAGGGTGCTCAGCAGACACTTCCCGGCTTCCAGGGAAGACTGCAAAGGAGATTTCCTTGCAGCAGAGCTGCAGACGCCATGATTCTTGCCCTACATGCACAAGGTGGTGACCTGAGACTCAGACCGCTGTGTGCCATGGGGGCTGGGAAGCCTGTCCGCATACTTTCCTGAGGACAGACAGATCTAGCATGACTGGGATTCTTCTGGGGCTCGTACCAAGAAACAGGGCAGCAGGTAAAAGGTCCCAGAGCCTTCGGTCGGCACACTGGTGAGGAAGAAATTTCCATCTGTGCCTCAGGGCACAGGGGTAAAGCATTAAAGCAGAGGGGGCGCAAGGATAACACATTTAATTCCAGAAAAGCCTTTGCTGTTTACCTTTCAAACACAAATTTACTACAGTAAATACTACTATTTTTTTCAAACGTGATAATGGTATGGTGGTTATAAAATCCTTATCAGAGATGCAAATTGAACCATTTCTGGGTGAAACCACTTCAAGACTGACCATCTGTTGATCACTGGTGAAGCTAAGCGGTTTGTACATTCACTCTACTTTTGTGCACGCTTGAAAACTTCCATCATAAAAAAAGTTTAAACAAAATCCTCCATCATCATAAAAACAGATTTCACAGCAGGGGAAAGTGAGAAATGGATTCTAACAGCATGATCGAGTGCCAGACGTTCGAGGCTAGGAGACAAGCCACGAAGAGTCACTAATGTGAGCAGCTCTGTCTCGTCCCAAGGCATCAGCATCCTCATCAGAGCCCTGGGGCGGGAAGGGTCCCAGGCACCATGTGTAACTGGCATCGGCCATAAACTGCTTTCTGGGCTGGCGAGGCACCCCAGCTGCTGTGAGAGGACATGTGCTCTGTGAAGGAGGCAGCAAGGTGCAGAGCTCCCCACTCGGCCTTCCCCGTGGGAAAACTCACTTCAGCCATAAATGAGAACACGGACATGAGAAAGCACTCTGGGAAAGGGGCTTCTGATGCAGAAGAAAGAGGGACACAACAAGACGGCAGGTACCAGTTCAGCCATTTGGAGCCACCTGCGATGCTGCAGGCGAAGCCTGCTGTTTCCGGCTGCTGTGCTTTGGTCCCTGCAGGTCCTCCTCCCTGGAATGCCCTTCGCCATGAAAGCCTACAAGTCCTCCAACATTCTGCCATCTGTGAAGCGTTCAGCGACCACCCAGGCCGATGCCACTCATTCCATTTTCATTTCTGCCGGAGCCAGTCCTGGGCGTGTCTGGCGCAAGAGCTCTGCACTGACTGCCCGTCTCCTGCTCAGCGGGGGAGGGGCAACCTCTGCAGGCTGCATCTCCCTGTTCCCTGGAATCGGAGATCTTCAAGCCGATTCAGCCAATGAAAAGCACAGGCCGGAGGCTGGAAGGGTGGAAGAAGGGAGGGTTGGGGTGTTTCTCCCCTCTCCTCTCCACCTTGGGCAGCATTCCTGTCTCAAGGCCCCCATGGTTCCAGCCCTCTCCCTGAGTGACCCCCTGCCCTGGGCTCTGATAACACCACCTCTACCCTTTGCCCTCTGGAGGAGGAGGTATGGGAGTGCTGTCCTGCCGCTCCAAACCCCTGGCCTATCTCACCGCACCTCCCGGTGAGTTGTATTCTCAGCGACTCTATCATTGGGATAACCAACTCCCGGGATTAAATTCTCTCCCTCCTACTCTGCAGGGTCTGTGTTCCTGTGTGAACCCTAAATGGGTTCCATCTTCCTTCAACCATGCTGTGGTCACTGCTTTGTCACCTGTCTCCTAGCAGCCTCTGAGCTCCTTCACAAAGTCTCCTTGAGCTTTGGATGCCCTGCCTTACTCCTAAAAGGACATCTCAAGCATACAGCCGGCACTTAGTAGGTGTCCAAAAACTAAACTGAGTTAAATGAACGCCAAGGACACTTGATCATCTCTAAGCGCTAGAGGCAGGCCGCAGGAAGAGAAAACTTTTGGAAACATCTTTACGGTGGAAGCAGGTAGGGTAGGGGGTCCCTGGAGAAAGAGAACCAGGCATGGCTTTCTTGACATAAGGGAAGCCATTTTGGGCCTAAGCCAACCTGTGATCAAAGCCTAGCCACAGTGCTTGCCCTTGAACAGGTCTCAGTAATTAACGATCTTAAAGGAAGTGAGGGAATGCAGAAACAAAGGAAAAGCAGCCCGGAAACAAAAGCTGAGCAATAAAACAGAGTCCTAGTTCCTCCTCAAGGGATATATAATCTGATACCTATCTTTGAGTTCCGCAGGGACAAAGGTCCCCACCCAGGTGGGGGACGGAATGATACTGACCTTTTCTGACCCTCGTGACTTCAATAAACTAAAGCTTGGACTCTGTCAAACTCTGCCCCAATTCTATGCTGAAGTCTCTGCTCAAGCCACTTCACGAATATGCATGTACCCTTAGCTAACCCTATCCCGAACCCCAATTTTGCTGTTGGGGAGACACTGCTTTGGGGAAAGATCCCCGGTGTCCTCCTTACTTGCCACAAGTAATAAATCTTTCCTTCTCCCCCTCTTTGGCTTGGTTGTATCTTTTGACCTGAAACCCACCAAGAGGCAAACCCAGTTTTCAGGTAACAAAGGGAAAGAAGAAGGATCCTTGAGACGAAACTGAGTCTAAGGATTCACTACCCAAGAATATAGAGCAACTGCCCAGATGACAGGACAAGGACTTAAGATTATGAATGTAAAAGACAGACAAACTTTGCTCTACTCTGCACTCCTACAAGGAATTTCACGGAACCTCACAGCGGCAAGCGGTCACAGAAATACAACACAGTGGCGAAGAACGGGGGCTGCAGAGCCGGCCTGCCAGTCCAATGACTCTGGCAAGGTAACCTCTCCGTACTTCAGCTCTCTCGATCTGTAAATCTGCACCAACTGTGCCCTGTGGTTTTGTTTCAAGAGCTCAATGAAACAGTGCATGCTGGCTTCATCAGCCATTACCTGAAACATAGCTCCGGGGTTTCAATCCCGACTGCCAGGAAGATGCAAAATGAACCAGCCTGCGAAGCTGACGGACAGAGATGATGCCCAAGGCAACGAGAGCATCCGTGCCTTTCCTGCCCTAAGACCTCTCTTTCCAAGGGGCTTTCCAAACTCTGAAGCCAAACCACTCACCTGTGGGCCAAAAGCAGCCTGCCCGTTTGCAACCCCTGAACTCTCAACAAGCCTTCTCAGTGAACCGAGGAGAAAACCGAGGCCCCAAAAGTATTTGTTATCTGTGCCTGGCCCTACAGTGAGAGGCCGAAAGGCCCTGTTCTCCCTGTGCCACTGCAGGCTCAGAAGGAAAGGAGAAATGAAACAAGAGGGCTGGTAACATGTGGCCAAATAAAGGGAGACACCTGAGACAGACAGTCAAAGACAGCTTGCAGGGAGGAAGAAATAAGGAAGCTGGTGGAGGAAGGACAGAAAAAGTGAAAGCGAACTGAGAGCAGCCTGAGGAAGAAGAGGAGGTGATGCCCCGAGAAGACCCCAGAGAGCCACACTAGGGACTTCCCTGGCGGTCCAGCGGTTAAGACTCCGTGCTTCCACTGCAGGGGGCATGGGTTCCATCCCTGGTCCGGGAGCTGAGATCCTGCAAGCCACTCGGTGTAGCCAAAAAAAAAAGAAGCCACACTAAAGGAGAGGACAGTGTGGGCTAGCTTCACAGAGGAGGAGAGGAGGCAAAGGAAGGGCAAGGAGATCCACCATCACCCCATAAAGACAGAAAAGGAAGACACGGAATGTGTCCTGAGGGCATCAGTTATCCCCCAAACCTGAGAGCTAAGACGGCATGAGCCCTTTTTAGAGAAGGCACAGTGGCTTAGGGGTCAGGTAAGATGCCATACGATCACAGAGGGAGGCAGGAGCAGAACTGAGTTGTTTGTTTGTTTGTTTCTTTTTTAAGTCTTAATGGGTTTTAGGATTGCCAGATAAAATACAGGATGCCCAGTTAAATTCGCATTTCAAATAAACAGCGAATAATTTTTTAGCACACGTGTGTTCCATGCCACAGTGGGGACATACAGACACTAAAAAACTATTCATTGTTTACCTGAAATTTAAGTACAGCTCCTCAACCTGTGTTTCTTTTGCTGAATCTGGCACCCCTATCTGGTTTCTGAGTCTCTCTCCATTCCACCAAGTTCTCTCCAAGAACCCAGGGGTGGGAAAACAGAAAGGAGTTAATGCATAAAAGGAAAGAAGGGATGATTCACACAGACGGCCTCACGGAGCATGCTAATCTAAAACATGTCAAAGCCTAAGAACAAAAAATGTGAGCGGTGGAACCCACGGGAATTCGAGAACAAGAGAAAGAATGTACTCAGGAAAATCAGCGCAGCCTACTGGCTTCCGCGTGTGGGCTGGCAGGTGGATTCCAGGTGCCTTTTCACATCACCCATCACGTACCAAGGACCCAGAGCTGCAAGGCGCGGGGTCAAGGAAGAACCAAACAAATCAGGGGTTCAAGTGATCAGTGCTGTTCTCTCCCTCATCTCAAAGGCTTGGATGGGCAGGCACTCCAAGCAGCCCAGGAGCGAGGCAGGGAGAAACCAGAAGACCCTACCAGCCTTGGCTAGAGCAGACAGATGACAGCAAAGGCGGGAAGGGCATCCCTGGGTCCCAGACAGCCTACTGCAACTCGTTTACTGACAATGCCAGCTGAGTCCCTGAATTTCACCGACTGCCCGTCTGTCTGTCTGTCCTCCTTGCCCCCTCTCATCACACCAAAAGCCTTCATAGCAGGAGAGTAAAACCCCAACGGTGCCCTGGTGAAAAGCACGCTCCTTCGACCTTCACGAAGTCCCCAGGCTACCATTTCTACGGCTAGAGAGAGAGCCAGAGGCAAGAGAAAGAAAACCAGTCCCTTGAGGAGTCCCCAGCGAGCAAACTGCCGGCCTCCACAGACCCACTCTGGGCTCACAGGCCCGACGGTCCCTCCAGCACGTGGGCACTGCAAGCCTGCGAAGCTGGGCAGTTTCAGAGAGTCCTGTTTTGCTTTCCGTTCTTCAGACCAGCCGCTAAGCAGGAGAGGCATTCGTGTCTCAGCCGTCAAAGTCCGCCCTCTAGAACCCACACCCCCATGAACCAGGGTCAAAGGTCACACGACACAGAAGCAGGACGACTGCCTGCTGCGCACAGCAGTAGAGGCAGAAAACTGGGCAAAGGCACGCGCTGGGTCTTTTTTCATGAAATAACGGAAGGAGCCCGACAACTGGCCTATAAGAAAACATGGGGGCTTCCCTGGTGGCGCAGTGGTTGAGAGTCCGCCTGCCGATGCAGGGGACATGGGTTCGTGCCCCGGTCCGGGAGGATCCCACATGCCGCGGAGCGGCTGGGCCTGTGAGCCATGGCCGCTGAGCCTGTGCGTCCGGAGCCTGTGCTCCGCAACGGGAGAGGCCACAACAGTGAGAGGCCCGCGTATCGCAAAAAAAAAAAAAAAAAAAAAAAGAAAACATGGATCTTTTAGGAAACGCGTTTGCCTCCTGCTGTCCTGTTACTTTTACACGGCCACACAGGCTGGTTTCATCCTGACTCACCAAACCCTAGGAAATCGGCCGAGTTCCCAGGCATCCCCAAGTGCCAGAAAAACGCAGGCCCTGAGAAGCCAGGCTGCAGAGCTCCCCAGCCTGAGGTCTCCGCAGAGCTTGGTTCTTGCTGCCTCAAACCGTCGCCTCTCAGCTTGCCAGACGCTGCTTTGCACCATCATGTTATATACAGGATTAACAAGAACAGTTTTGATCTTGAAACACATTTTGGAGAACAAGAGAAAGTGTGTATGGGGGGGTGGTGTTATTAATCATCTTTAATATCATTTTCTACAAGAATAATAATTCACAAATTACCAAAACACTCTGATGTGCACTGTTTCATCTGATCCTCATAACGACAGTGGGTGGAAGGTACCAACTCCAAAGACTGGTTTAACCAGGTAAGCCCACCAAGGCTCAAAGGCTCTGAGGGAAGCATAACATAACTAGCAAGGTAGCTAGAACCTCAACTAACTGGGAGACACGTTCTGCAGGGCCTGTGTCCCCTCCCAGTGCCCAGTGATCAACACTAGGGAAGGGGGTGGGGCTACCCAGGGGGCAGAGCTAAATTGAAAACAATTCCACAGATACTCACACAGTGGAACACTGCATAGCAGTGGCAAAGAACCACCGCTACAGGTAACACGGAGGCTGACTAATCAGTCAGTGTAGGAACCAGGATAAGAAATCAAAGAATCTACACACATACAAAATACATTCTGTATAAAGTCACTTGTCATATGAAGTTCAGAAAGAAGCAAAATTAACCTACAGTGATAGAAGTCAGAACAAGGTTACTTTTGGAGGGGTGATGAGTGGAACAGAGCACAAGGGAACTTCAGGGGGTGCTGATACCAGCATGCATTTTGATCGGGGTAATGATTTACACTGGTGAATTCATTTGTGAATTCACTGAGCACTTTTCCATAAATTGGTACATTCAAAGCTTGGGTACTTTACTGTATGCTTAACTCCATTAGAGTTTAATAAGAAGTAAACCTGGGCACCCCCCAAAATAAATTCCACCAACGTTACTGAGCAGCTGCTGTGCTGAGGCTATGGAAAAATGCAAACGATGCTTCAAATGGCAGGGTTTTATGCGCCGACCAAGGTACCATCAGACTGCCCAGTTCAAATCCTGGGACACAGAGACAGCAAAACGTTGCTGTGAGAATGAAGTGAGTCCCTGAAAGTAAGGTGTTCAGATATGCACCGGGCACAGAGTGAGACCATAATCCGTAGCTATTATTATCATGGAATAAGACAGATCATCTTATAGATGACAAATGACAAAGTACCTGTCTCCCAGCAGTTTAGAAGGGAAACACCAATGTCTGCACTAAGCAGCCAGAGCAGATTATGAAAAGGCAGAAACGCTCCTACCATCCCCCCCTTCCCTGCCCGCTTCTGTCATTAGCCCCTGGATGGGACCCAGGAAAAGAGCCCACGCCGGCCCTGCTCTGCTCCCCAGTTTCCTTTCTTTCCCCACATTCATGGAATGCTTCCTCCTGCCACTGCCCCTGCCCACACCTACATGAACTTCAATTTCTCCTTCAGGTTTTAGCTTCAGCGTCACCTCCTGAGAGAGAAACAGCCCTCCTTGACTGTGGTTCCCACTCCCGGCCTAAGCCAGGGGCCCTCCCCCAGCTCCCCGAGTGCAGTCTCCTCCCAGCTGCGATCCGTGACACAGCGCCTGGCATACAGCAGGTGATCAATACAGTGCTTGAAAAACAATCCACTCTTATTGTGCTAGTCAGACTATTTTTAAGTAGAGGTTATAACAGAAGTACAACGGGACTTGTTCCAACCTGGGATTGGGTGGGGGGAGAGGAGGTGGGGAGAGGCACCCAGATGGCTGAGCTATCAGCAGAGGTGGCACCTACTGGGGTACATTAGACAGGGTCAGGGATGGAACAGACCAAGGCCCAATACTGGAGGGTAAGACAGCCAGAAAGGTGCTGAAAAACCGCCCCGTTACCCACTGAAGGCACCCTCTTTATCATTGTTTCTTTTCCAAAGCAGGGAGTTTGCTACCCTGGATACACTCCCTGAGGCCTGGGTTGGCATCCTGGGAATTTGCTGTGCTAATGGGGCAGCCCTCACTACTCTAAACGAAGGGATACAACAGTGTGGGAACAACTAAGAGGAAAACGCCCCCAACAGGATAAAAATAAAACTGTTCATAAATTAATTTATGGGTAGCCTTGTGCTTAAACTCTGAGGCCAGACTGGGAGTTCAAATTCCAGCCCCCCCTGATAGCCTTGGGTCTTCAGGCAAGTTACATGACCTCTCTGGGCCTACATTTGCAAATTTGCAGGCTACCCATCAGTGGTGCAGATTAAATGAGAGGATATATGCCAGGCCTCCAGACAGCACCTTTGCCATAGTAAAAGCACTGGGTAAACATTAGCGGTCGTCACAGCAGCACAAAATGACTTGCAAGTAGAGCAATGCTTGGAAGGAAGAATCTCAAGCTTTTTTTTCTTTTTCAGACTTCCTTAAATTATGGTTTATTCGAAATGCCATCAAGGAAATTAAACATGAGACATTTCATTAAAAAAAAAAAAAAAGGGCACCCATCATCTACAAGGTTTCTTTCCTTTCCCAGTCCTTTCTCTTTCCCAGAGGACAAGTTTTCACTGTGGGTGAGTCCCTCCCCAGGTTCTCCACATCTGGGTGCTCACTCTAAAGGCAAATCCAGAGCGATGGTGCAGAGCCCAGAGCTGGGGCGCCACATGTTTACACAACGACAGAAAAGAACCAGATGTGGGATGGCCAACAGGCAATAAAAATCGAAGTCGGAGCAAGATATCAACAGCACTTTAATTAAAATGCTTTGGGTCCTAATTCACAACTTCAACACCAAGACAAGAAAAAGCAGCTAGCTGCTTCTGTAGATCAGACTAAATTTTTCCTATAAAAAATACACAAATTTTAGGGCTTCCCTGGTGGCGCAGTGGTTGAGAGTCCGCCTGCCGATGCAGGGGACATGGGTTCGTGCCCCGGTCCGGGAAGATCCCACATGCCGCGGAGCGGCTGGGCCCGTGAGCCATGGCCGCTGAGCCCGCGCGTCCGGAGCCTGTGCTCTGCAACGGGAGAGGCCACAACTGTGAGAGGCCCGCGTACCACAAAAAAAAAAAAAAAAAAAAAAAAAAAAGGTTAAAAGGGTAACTTTTATGTCGTGTATATATTACCACCAAAAAAAAAGAAAAATTACCAAAAAAAAAAAAAAAAAGTCACTGGCCCTCTTCTCTGGGTACTTAGGGTATTTCTCAATAATAAGCTACACGCACTGAAGGTTTAAAATGATGTGAAATACTTAATATATTTTTCAAAGGACATGGCACCTTACCAGGTAGTGATTTGGACCTAAAGAAGTCCAAACCTCTGCTTTATGGTACATATACTCAAAATTGTATTCTTTGATTAACAAAGACGTTAAAATCATCTAGTCGATTTTTTTCCTCAAATTTTTGTGTTTCTATAATCAGGAGCTACTAAACGAAGCAGAGACACAATGTTTTGACTCTTAGCAAATGTCTGTTTAGATAAATTAAGGCCTGCCTAGTGAAGAGCAACAACAAAAACCAAACAAAAAACCCCAAACAAAAACAAAAATCTCAATAGAATAAAAGTTATTGTTTGAGTTGGTATATTGGGATAATTGAAAAAAAAAAAACCCCACTGCTTACATGCAAATAATTTCATGAGTTGAGAAGCTCTTCCTATAATTAAACACCAAATAATTTTTCTCTCAAGACTAGTTTAGCCCTTCTAATTCAGTCTCAAAAACCTTGACTGCACAAGACTGTTCACTAAGGAAAGAAACACGTGAAGGGTTTAATGCAGGTACTAGATTTCTAAGAACTCTGCTTAGCTCACCCATACTCCATGTTTTCATTCTTTTACTTTCCTCTTTCCTCCTATGGAAAACTTTTTGAATTATGAGCTACGTCTGTCTAGCTGAATATGCCAACTCTGCTCCTTAGCAGCGAATGGCCTCATTTGATCCCAAGTGCCCTGAGACGCCCTGAAGGGTATTAACCAGCTCACTGGTGACACAAACCTGGCACCCACAGAGGCTGGTTTGATTTGGAACAGATGCGTGGAAGATTATCCCATCAATCAACACCGCTTTTTTAAAAAACTGGAGTTTGAAATTGTCCATAAACTAGTATCTCTAATTAACTTTAAGGTAAACACAGTTTCCCATTAAAGACTTAAGAAATTTGGTCCATCCAATAATTTCCATGTAAGGAAAGTGGGTGGCCCCCAGAGTGTAACAGGAATAGATGAAAAAAACCACCTACATAATTTTGATCTACAGGCAGATGTAAATTATGAAATTACAAACATCAATGCCATTTCTTTTCAATCATCAGCACATAAAAAGAAAATTAAAAACAAACAAAAAGCCTTTCGGTGCCACCTGGACAGACAAATTGAGCAACAGTTCTCCCCATCTCTGCCTTACAAAATAAAAATAAACTCCAAGCTAATCGAACTGTGAGTGAATATGACACATTGTTTTCCTCAGATGTATTCACCGCATTAGATGAACTTCATTTTGGAAGGTGGAAGGTAAGCCAGCCCTCCCTGGAACCCTGGCACCAGTCTGCCTGAACTACCTTTCTTGTTTCCACTTGTATGTTGGTTATTTCTGCATTTCACAACTCTCTGGGCTGCAAAGTGCTGGAGAGGGAAGGACCGTTCCCTCTGCTCTGAATTCCCTACAGCACCCAGCTGGGGCCGAGCTGAATGCAAGCCAAGTGCAATCCTGCTGGAGAAGGCCTTACATTCCTTCTGGGTATTTCAGAGTATTTGGCACACAGTAGGCAGTTCCCAAGTACTTGTAGGTTGAATCCTATTTCAGGCTGTATTTATCACACGCCATTCCGTGCCATACTGAAGAGGTGAAAATTCCCCAGCATTAAACGAGTGAGTATTAAAATGAACTTTAATCACCAAACTGCACCCCATGCGTCGAATCTAGGGACTAATAATAAGTAAGGAGGTGAGTTCATTCTAAATAACCATCAAACTATTAACCCTTTGTTTAATATTAATACTCTCCCTGAAAGAGAAGGCCTACACAGTGTGACATCTGCAATTTACTGGTAGGAGTAAATAGGGATAAAATCCACAGCTGTGGGCTTGAGAAGCATCAAAGATAAGAAAATCTGACAGCCTTGGAGAAGTAAAATAGGAAGAGTCTGCAAGTTAACCCCACTCCAAGATCCTGACGATTAGAAATATCTTCCAGAACATTCGTTCCCCTGTCAAGAAAATTTCAACCACCACCAAGAAAGCACACCCTGAACCTGTGAACATTTACTTCGCTAGCTTTGATGATCAATCAATCTAAAAGCAACTGCACGGTGACTGAAAACAAAATACAACACCTATCCACTGAGGGAACAAGGAAGGTGACTGTTACTCCTTGCTCAACCTGGCTGTATGAGTCTAAAAGCTCAGATTAGCATTTCTAGGTGTAAATGCTGCAAGGCATAATTTGAGAAAAAAGAAGAAAAAAAGAAAAATGAATGCAAGTACACACTGGGTGTGACACTCTATCAACCCCCCGAACTCCACTCTGCAAGCCACGTGTGGAAATCCACAGAATTCAGCAAGTCTCCCCATCCTGTTTGCTGCAACTTCCTCGGTTTGGAGATTCAGGTGCCTGGTAATTGCCCCGATGCCTCCCCACCCTTGACGGCCATGCTTGTTTCCCAGAAGCCACTGTGGGGCATTTCAACATTAAATACGGTTATAAGAAACACCTGGAGTGACCTGCCACCATCACCAAAACTGAGATGGCAAATCTGAACACTTCCAACAAAGCCCTTGGAAAGGTGAACCCAAAGACACTTTGTCCCCTTTTAGAGGTGAAATGTATCACGAACGCCTAGGTATATGCCACAAAGTAGCCTACAACATCATCCATAGTTAGAAAGCAAAGGCTTGGGACACACACTGATTTGTAGTGTTCCACCAAAGTGTACAATATATCCACTCATCCGTCCAACGATGGTGAGGATGGCGTTTGCTGTTGTTCCGGACGCAGGCAGCAGAGCAGCTCTATGAGCACAAGGTCAGGAGACAGTCTTGGTGCCCTTGCCCAGTAAAAAACAAAACAAAACAAGAACACCTCATCACCCAATGCCTCTGCGGTCAACCCAACATCCCCTTGAGTGTCTACTGCATGCCAAGCACTGAGGAACGGAAGTGAACAAGGCAAATTCTGCCCCTGAAGGAATGAACACATCTGCCATCTCCCAAAGGGGAGACCTATGTGATGGGGGCCTGGAGAAGGGGCGGTCTCATGAATGGGCACGTAACCCAGCGTGTGGCTAGTAAACAGGCAGTGCTAGCGCACGCTGGGGTCGGGGAGGAAGTATAGTCTACTTGCATTTACTAGGTGAAGGGGTAGGAAAGGACATTTAAGGGCAGGAGGTACATCTTAGAGAAGCCAGAGAAATCTACTGAAATTCCAGGAACCAGCAGTTCAGCAGAGTGGGAGCTTTGAGAATGTGAGGGGTGTGTCTGTGAAGCAAGCAGGGGCTGGAGCACACAGTGCCTGGTAAACCACAGGAAGCTTACCTGGATCCAGAGGGCAATGGAAGCCACTGGAAATCTGTGAGCCAGCAACGGCCAGCTTGGATTTCTGCTTCAGACCAGTGTCTCTGGTCTTGAACAAGAGTCACCACAAACTAGATACTGGTGATTCTCTGAACTATTCCCCATCCTCAGCAAAATAAATAAAAGCACTAGAAAAGACTGTCACAACTGTCCTCTACGGTTTTGTGGGGATTTGTTTTTTAATCAGATACAAAGAGATTATATGAAACGTATAGAAGAAATCTAAGAATAGCCTCCTTAAGAAGACTGGATTTGTGTATGATCAGACCTAACTGTGAGGTCATACTTTTCTCAGAGTTGTGTCTAAAGTTGGGTGTTACCCTAAGAACCTCAGAAAAAAAGTTTTAAAGCAGGAAAAAAAAAATGACACACACTACACCTTTTTATAAGGGCAATGTTGATCTGATAGCTTCATAGAGTCTGCCAAAACAAAGTCTTAGAAAATGGAAAATAATGTATTAGGCTTCCAGAACAAATAATCCAAAATCCACAATATTAACTATACGGTGGCTTTTACTGGTTAATGAAATCATTACACTGTTGATGTTTAAAATAGCCAGGTTTTCTAATCATGCCGTACTAACATGTTTTTCTACTATAACTTCAAAATGCCTTTGTATTCCTCTATTTCCCTAAACTTCTACAATGAAAGACTAATTTTATAGATAGAAAAAGACAACTAAACTCTAGTGATTTAACATAGGTATTTATTTTCTAACCAAACACATGGCGAAGGCCTGAAGTGGTATAGAAAACACACCTTAGAGAACTAGCCACGCCAAGTATGAGACCCTGCTTATACCCTGAGAAACTAGTCCAGAACTTACAAGCCATTCAATTACTGCCCACAACTGCATTTCCTCATCTTCTCAGAGACCGCGACCCCTGGACACATCTCACTACACTGAGTCAGACAGTCTCCGATTACACTTTAACTCACAGGACAAGCCAGATAGACTTAGTCTAACATCTAAAAACTACTCAACAGCGTGACTGAGCATTTGTTGTTTATTTTCTCCACTCCAAAGGAGAAATTATGATCGATAATAAGCAGTCTGGTTCCGCTGCTGATTTACTGGGAGAAATCAGATAATCACTCAAAACATTCCATTCCACCTCTAAGCCAAAGAAAACACACCGGGGGCAAGTGGTAACACCAGACACTTGTGGACCTGGATGAAGGGCCTCGTACAGTTGGTTCTTCCCCAAAGATGACGTTTACCTCTATCATACAAACGCGGAGAACACAGACCCATGAAACCAGTCCTTTACTAAATGGGTAGCTGGACCAGAGTAAACGCCTACATACCAAAAGAGACAGAAAAGACCACTGGTTAAGAACTTCCATGGGCCTTTGGACTTGGCTTAAAAAAAGAGGGCACAATAATGAGATATTACTACACACCTATTAGAATGGGCAAAATCCAAAACAGACAACATCAAATGCTAGCAAGGACGTGGAGCAACAGGAACTCTCATTCGTTGCTGGTGGGAATGCAAAATGCTACAGCCACTTCAAAAAGACTGTCTGGCAGTTTCTCAACAAAATAAACACACTCTCACCATACCATCCAGTAATTGTGCTCCTTAGTATTTACCCAAATGAGCTGAAACCTCTGTCCACCCAAAAACTTGTACACAGATGTTTACTGCAGCTTTATTAATAATTGCCAAAACTTGGAAGCAACCAAGTCCTTCAGTAGGTAAATGGATAAGTAAGCTGTGGTACAGCCAAACAATGGAATATTATTCAACACTAAAAAGAAATGAGCTATCAAGCCATGAAAAAACATGGAGGAAACTTAAATGCATATTACTAAGTGAAAGAAGTCAATGTGAAAAGGCTACAGGCTGTGTGATTCCAACTATATGACTTTCTGGAAAAGACAAAACTATGGAGACAGTAAAAAGATCAGTGGTGGCCAGGGGTTAGGGACAGATGAAAAATCAGAGCACAGGGGATTTTGGGGGCACCGGATCTGCTCTATATACTATTATGGTGCTACATGTCATTTTACACTTGCCCAGACCCACAGAATGTACAACACCAAGAGTGAACCCTAATGTAAACTACAGACTTGGGGTGATTAAGATGTTTCAATGTTGGGTCATTGATTGTAACGAATGTACCACTCAGATGGGGGATGTTGATAATGGAGGATGGGAGGAAGGGCAGGGAATATTGGGGAAATCTCTGCACCTTCTGCTTAAATTTTCTGCAAACCTAAAACTACTCTAAAAAACAGTTTTAATAAAAGCACACTGCTCTCTTCCCAGGGTGTAGCTGATTAGCAAGGTAACTTCCTGAATACGTTCAAGGAAAATGAAAGACATCCATAATCGCCTTTTGTGTTCAAAACATGAAAGTTAATATCACAATTAGAGGAACTAGTGAGAGCCATGAAGGCAAGTACTAATAGGATTCTGGTACCATCTTCCCTTCAAATAAACTCGAAAGTGAAAAATCTAGCAAAGCCTTCACTTAATTGAATATCTAGACCTTGTCAAACACTTCCTGGGCAGCTACCAGCAAGGGCTATATGTCAGTTAGAGTTGTCAGGGGCTGTGCAGCTTAACCTTGACGTAGACTATGACAGTGTTGTTCAATGGAATCCTTACATCCACAGACCCAGTTCATGTGGTCGCACACATTTCTCCTCGCAAATTACACACCCTAGAGGTCAAACCCCCCAAACACAATCTGCGTCCTAGGTCAGTTAACTCTAACTCTCAAAAGCTGAAAGGAATCTCTCCTCTGCATTTGCCTTAGTAACACCTGCCAAGTACTAGGGAACTCAGGAAACCACAAGCACTTTATTTGTTTCCCTGATTATATTAATCAGAGATTAAAGAAGCACGGAGAAATTTCTGGTACGTATAGGCTGTCATCTAAAACAATTTTAAAATTTGACTCAGTGAGGCCACAGAACATTTCACAAGGCGTATTTGGTGAAATGTCAGTTTTAGTTGCGGGAAGTACCAAGGAAGCCACCACCTCGCACGCTCTTCTCGCCAAGTATTCAGAGGTCTCTGATCTTATACACCAGGAACGAATGTGTTTGTCCATGCAAAGCCAACGTGTGGTGTACAATTTACAGACCTACTTTTTAATATGGCCAGGTGTCAAACAGATAACCCTTTCCTAATCTCTCCACCCCCCCCCCATCCTCCCTCCCAAACAAAAACAGCCTGAATTGCTCACAGTACGCAAGAAGCCAGAGATTCTGTTTCGTGTAAGTGTTGCTGCTTTTGGTGGTTCACATTCTCCAAGAGACCAACGAACCCTCTCATTTACTAACTCCAACCTTAACTAAATTGCTTCCACCAGCTTCTCCCTCTTCTCAAACCCCCACTCACCGTAGACATCTCTCTCAGCCAAAAAAGCTACTCAAGAGGCTTGGAAGCGGCTGCCTCTGCAAATTCCTCCCCCTTCCTACCAAAAGGGCACTTCAAGAACTTTACAGTCTGCAGACACATGAATATGGCTCCAATGCCATCCACCAGGGCTGGATTTGAGCATGTGGAGTGTCTTTCAACAATCAATTTCTAGTTAGGCTGCCCATCACACTGAAACTGGGGTGAAAACCTGCTTTCTAAGCAAATTCAGAATGCCATCCAGTTCCCAAGTGTGAGCTAGCACTGGGGGGGGAGCATACACACACTCCCTCCTCCACTGAAGACTTTTTCCTGGCACAGGGGCATCCTAAACTCGCCCCATTTCCTTTCCAGGGTCGTGATCTTTGATCTGCCCCCAAGTTCATGCCTTTTTCTCCATCTGAAGGTTCAGCCTAATCAGCTATTCTGCAGCAGCAATAGCAATTTATCCCCTTGGTTTCTTGACACTTTCCTCTCTCCTCCTGGCTGTGAATCTGTTTTGATCTCAACAAGGCTGTCTGTAGGGGGATCCTGGAAGTTAATGATGTGGCTAGCTGGCAGGGATGGTAGGTGAGAGCACACAATGTACTTTTTCCAGTTATGTTTCGCCTCACCATAGCTAATAGTGGCCTTTCTAAAGGCCTGCTGCACTAAAAGGGAGACCTACACCCCTAAACTTCCCCTCTTCGGGGGCGCCTCTGGAGGCCAGGTGGAAACAGAACAGACAGCCCGGACTCCGAGGCAAAATATCCCTAGACACTCCACCACCAATGAAGCAAACACACGTACATCTTGCTCAGCAAGGGAGTCAGTCGATCCCCTTCACCCAGGTTTCGGCCGGTTCAGGCTTCGTAGCCTTCACTCTGTCCAGGCCGGTATAAGATGCTGCATTCTCCCGGCTGTACACCGCCGCCGCCACCCCCCACCCAAGGAAAGGGCTTCCAACGGAGGTGGGAGCATCAGCTCCGGTACCCGCCCTTCCCTCTCGATCCTGGCCAGAAAAACTCCACTTCCCGGATTCCCGGCCACTCTCTCCCGCCCCCTCCCCGGGCGATCCAGCCATAGCGCCGTCCTGATGCCAGCGAAGTACCCAGCCCAGCTGCACACCCCCCGAACCCCAACGCAGGCCCCCGGAACAGGCCCCGGCTTCCTCCCTCTCCCTCTGCCTAGGGCTCCCGGGCTCTGAACGCACCCCTCAAGCAAACTAGGACTGAAAAAAGTCCCACCCCGCCTCCCCAGCCACGCCGCCGGCCTCCAGCTCCGCCCGGGAGGGGCCTCCTCCCCAGAGGCGACAAGGAAACGCGGGTGGTGGTTCCAGCAGCCTCCTCCCGCACCCCGCGAGGGGCCTGGACCCGGGGAGGGCAGACCCGCGCGGCCCCGAAGGGACACCTCCCTCTCCCCCACCCTCCGGGGCCAGCGGGTCTTGGCAGGGAGCGTGCTCTCTGCGGGTCCTCGGGAGCCTCGGGGAGCCCGGGGGCCGCCCGGGTCTGGGCGCAGCGTCTCCCGGGGGCGGGCGGAGGTCGGCGCTGCGGCGCGCCCGTGGGGGACACTCACGATGGTCACGCTGGCTTTGCGCAGGTCGCGGTTCTCCTCCTGCAGCGCCTTGCACTTGAGTTTGTAGGTCTCCAGCTCGATCTTGAGCACCTTGTTCTCCTGCTGCAGCGAGGCCAGGCGGTTGGTGAGCTCCTCCAGGCGGAACGGCGAGATGACAATGCCCCCCGACTTCCCACCGCCGCCGCCTCCCCCGCCGCCACCGCCGCCGCCGGCGCCCGAAGTCGACGAGCAAGACGACTGCATGGCGGCCGAGCTGCCGCTGCTGCCCCCCGCCCCGTCCGTGTCGCTCTCGCTGGCGCTGTCCGCCATGGCCGCGGCGGGCTGGGGAGACGACGAGGAGGAGGAGCAGGGAGGCGGCGGCGGCGAAGGCTGGGCTGCGAATGAGTGGGCGCCGGTCGAGCACAGGGGAGCGCCGAGCTGGGAGCCTGGCAGCAGGGCGCAGACTCGGAGTGGCTGCGAGAGAAAGAGAGGGAGCTTCCCGCTGCCAAGGGACCTCCTCTGCCAGCGAACAGAGACCCCGCCCGGGCTCGGGCAGTATTGCACTGGGGCGCGCTCCAGCCGGGCCTGGCGCGCTCGCTAGGCCGCCCTGCAAAGCCGGCTGAAAGCTCCGAGACCCGCCCCCCTCCGCCGCCGCCGCCGCTGCCGCCGCCGCCGCCGCCGCCGCCGCCGCAGCCGCCCTCCTCCTGGCGTGCGCCGGACGGCTGGGGAAGCGCGGGCCCGGCCGGGGCGGGAAGGCCAGGCCAACCTACGCGCCAGCCGCTCGCCGGCCACAAGTGTTCCGAGGGTGGGCCTCCCAGCCCCCTGACCTAAGCCCGAGGCCGCCCATCCTCTTCCGGGCTCAAGCCAGCTCCTGGGAGAAGGAAACCTAACGACCCACTAGCCTCGCAGGTGCTGGGGACACGTGGAAAGGTCAGCCCGGCTCTGGTATCCAGCCCCGGCCGAGCCCGTGGCCCCATCTTCCGCCGACAGTGTGTGCTCCTGTCTCCCTCTGTCTGTTTTAGACATACACGCAGCCCTTTTAGTTTGATCTCCGTGAGCTTGCCTGGGAAGCTTCGGATAGCGCTCACAGAACAGAAAGTTACCCTGCAAGGAGCCGAGTAGGGCGAGGCGACAGCAGCCACAGGTTAACCTCGTTAAGAAAAAATTTGCAGAAAAGACACGCCGCCCTCTCTACTCCTCCTCCTCCTAATCTGGTAAACCACACTGCGCGCAATTGTTTAAACAAGGTGCAACTTTTTTTCTCTCTCTGCATCTTGCAGACAATGCCAGGACCTGTAGCGCAATAGGATTAAGACAGTAACATTTATCTAATCCCAAAAGAAAAAAAGAGAAGCACTTTCTGTGGATTAAAACGTCTCTTTTAAGTGCCAATTTTCCAAAGTAACTGCAGACAGAGCATTCGGCTATACTAATAGTGGTGATTAAGTGGGAATACAACATAACCATCATTCTTCTTTACGATCATTTAGCCCACTTGTAGGAAAGTTTAGTAGGTCAAAAATAAAACAGAGTAATTATGCTACTGTGGTCTAATTCAGGGTTCTAGTTTTGAAAAGCATAAGAAATTCAAAATCAAAACTTGTATTTCCCCTCGCCCCTCCCAAACAAAGGCTTACAGGAAATTGGCCCAGCAGGTGAGATGATTCTAAACACTACACGGTTGACACAAAACAGCTTTCACTTATGTATAAAAATCAGAAAATGAAACTGACCAGACTAGTTTTATTATCCAAGCTTAGCCAACGGAAGAACAAACACATGGAAACAAAAAATAGGAAAAAATAAAGTGTAAAATTTTTTTTATTGTTTTGCACTCTGGGGAAAGTTTATAGAGTGTTAGGAAGAATAAAGAAGTGGCTTTAATGATTTTTATTCGAACTCCTCCATTATCTTTAAACCTAAACTTGACTTAATGATTACACTGTTATTCAATGGCTAATGAAAACTGGTACCCGGGAGTAAACTGAAACCTCCAAGTGTTCCAAATGACATCGTCTTTTACCAAGATGGCTGCTTCTAGCAGACAGCTCCAAAATGCCAACTGCAATTAAGCCCCAAATTTCTCCTAATTATTTTTTAGTTTAGTACTAGAGGACTTCTGGACTTAGCCACTGTTGCTGTAGCAGGAACAAAAAGAAAACTAGAGAGCTGGCTTTACTCTTCAGAAGCATACAACCAATGTAAATAATTCTGTTAGAAGTGATCCAGTTTAATTTTCACTGAAACTGACTCCTCTCGCTGACTTTTCCTTTTGGGGATCTGCTACATGAGACAAGCAGCTCGTTAAATTGGAAACGGCTTCTGGAAAACTCACTTACTGGGTGAAATGGAGGAGCAATGCTAGCAGGGAGCAGTGCCACAAGGCGAAACTCAGACTTAACAGCATTCTTTCCACTTTATCCAGCACCGTGATAGAATCTTAAGAGCCAGTCTGGCTTCCATACTTCACAAGTTTCCATTGTTCCCTATCCCACAGTATCTTAAAGCTTCCACTTTTCAAGCTTACTTAGAAACATTCCTTCCAGGCAAAGCAGGGGGCAAGCTGGCTCTCAGCTTTATCACCAACTGCCTCAGAAAGAGGACCTACTGCTACAAGTCAGCAGAGGGGTGGGGTTTAAAGTGCCTGACTTTCTTAAAGGGCCCACGGTTATGGTAACTTAAAATGGATTGGTCTTGAACAGCATCTGGAGGAAAACAGCATTCTGACCTGGTACCCACAGGCAGTAACTGTGTTTAGAAGACTTTAGGGAGAAAGCCATCTTCTAAAGCTTCCCTGCTGATACAGATGGGAATAAACTGGAGAATATTTTTTCACTGTGGTTTTTTATTGTTATTGCAAAGCAGAAGCGTGTCTAATTTTCTACTTGTAAAAGTGGTTCCCCTTATAAACAGACCATTTATCACAACACTGGTTCAGTAATAGCATTACAATGAAAACACTAGTTACAAAACCAATAATATCATTATAAAACTTCTTCCCAGCTTTCCAGGGGAAATGAATCAGAAGACTAAATGGTAGTCTGTGTTGCCTGGAGGAAGAAGAGACAAATGTAGATCGTCACTTCCATTGGAGAAATAACAAAATTTTCTTTTGTCCTAAATTCAAGCTGCAAAAATATGACAACAAAGATAAAGAATACCTATAGTCTAATTACAAAGCACAACATCGAAATCTGTCCCAGTCCATTTGTGCGGCTGATTTACTCCATGGCCTTGGAACTTTCAATAATAAAGTTAAAATAAGGGCATAAATCATAGGCGATTTTTGTTGTTTAATTTTTAGTGGCTCTAAATAAATTGCTGTACGTATCTAATTACATTAGTGTGAGATACAAGTGATTTCATTCAAACTCTGAAAGGATTTAGTGGTTGCAGAACCCACCATTACAGTTTTAAAAAGAATTGGAGTAAGCCAAGAATGAGACGGTTATCACAGATTATCAGAATTTGGATAGAATCGTAGAATGTGCCACTGGGGTGCTATCATTTCTTGAAAGGTAATTGATAGTGTTTATTTAAATATATCTTGATTTAGAGGCTAAGTCTAGTCCCTAAGTCTGGTACAGAGTTTCTCACCCTCAGCACTATTAACACTTGGAGCCAGAAAATTCTTTTTTTTTAAATTGAAGTATAGTTGATTTGCAATGTCATGTTACTTTCAGGTGTACAGCACAGTGATTCAGTTATATATATATATATATATATATATATATATTCTTTTTCAGATTCTTTTCCCATATGGGTTATTACAAAATACTGAGTATAGTTCCCTGTGCTATGGCTCTACAGTAGGTCCTTGTTTGTTATCTATTTTACATATACCAATGTGTATATGTTAATCCCATCCTCCTAATTTCTCCCTCCCCACCTTCCCCTTGAGTTACCATAAATTTGTTTCCTATGTCTGTGGGTCTATTTCTGTTTTGTAAATAAGATCATTTGTATCTTTTTTTTTTCAGATTCTACATATAAGTGATATCATATGATATTTGTCTTTTTCCATCTGGCTTACTTCACTTAGTATGATAATCTCTAGGTCCATTGGAAAATTCTTCACTGGGGGCATGGGTAGAGGGGCTGTCCCGTGCATTGTAAGACGTTTACCAGCATTCCCAGCCTCTACCCACTAGACACCAATAGTGTGCTGACCAAGTGTCTCCAGAAGTTGCAAAATTGCCCAAGGTTGAGAACCACTGATCTAGTAGAACAATTACTTTTGCAGGGCAAAAGCAGGCCCACTTTGGAGTAGCTCTTCAGGCAACATATTGATAACATACCAGTGAGCCATTAAGAGAGGCTCCCTCTCATTTCAGATTCCCAGTGTCTGGGTATTCCCTGGTGGTCCAGTGGTTAGGACTCTGTGCTGTCACTGCCGAGGGCCCAGGTTCAGTCCCTGGTTGGGGAACTAAGATCCCACAAGCCGCATGGCGCTACAGAAAAAAAAAAAAAAAAAAAACACGAACCAATTCCCAGTGTCAACTAGCCAGGAGATCCTGGACCCAAACAGTCACATCCACACTTACACTTCTTACTATTGTTTGTCTTCAATCACCCATTTCTTTAACATGCCTTTTCAATATTTACACTGATTAACATTTAACTACCCTTGCATATGCAGTATCCAACCCAGGCAAGAGATAAAGCCTACAAGATTAATTACATATCTCATCTCTACCCTCCCACATGTGTTTACTCACTATTTGTTTACAGGAATCAAAACCATTTCTACCAACAGCAGTCTGAAGAACTGTCATCAGTAAATCAAGTGAGAATCAAGATTTTCAACAAAAAATGAAATATATGACTTACATGTCTGAAAATCTGGCAGTCTGAAAAACCTAAAACATAGCTTGACACAGATCATACAGAACTGCTGAGCAGGAAATGCTTTTTAAATCCTACTAAATACACAGCAGAGCTTGAAAGAAAGAAAGGGAAATCCCAGGCTCCAAAAGCAAAGAGGAAAGCTGGAAACAAACCAAATGTCCACCTACAATATAAATCCTGTTATATTCATGCAGTGAAATAATATACAACAATGAGAATAAACAAACTACAACTCCAATAAACAATACGAGTGAACCTCAGAAATACAATGATAAGCAAAGGAAGCCAGATTCAAAAGGATGTATGCTGTGATTGCATTTATATAAAGTTCAAAGGTAGGCAAAATTAATCTATGATGCTAGAAGTCAGAATAATGATTCTTCTTGGGAGGAAATAGTGTTTGGAAAGGATATTAGGAGATTTCTAGTAATGTTCTTTTTCTTTATCTGGGTACATGTTACATAGGTATGTTCACTTGTGAAAAGATATTGAGTTATATATTTATAATCTGTGTGCTTTTCTATATGTATGTTATACTTCAATAAAATGTATGAATCAAAAAGGGACGGGGCAGCGTACTAGAAACCAGAGCAGTAACCTGGTAGCTGAAACAGGAGCAGTAGACTTGTGAGTCTTCCTGACCATGACATTTGAGTTTAATGCCCACCAGGGACAGGACTTTGAGGCCTTGGGGCCATATAAGGCAGGAAGATGTATCTAAGATACCTACAAAATACCAGACTGTCAAAGAGCTACACCACACTGAAAGGCTGGATTGGAGGGGAATATCTTCCTACCAGTAAACAGGAAGATAACAAGAAAGATTGTTTTCCTTAAACTGGGTTCAGAGTTTAAAAGAAAATCTCTTTGGAAAAGTTACAATCTAGACCCAACCCTCATGGTGTTAAGGGCTTCACATATATACCTCATACTAGCTACCTGGTCCAGACATCCCCAAAATGATATAATATCTTAAAAGTTGGGCTGGCATGGGAACTCTTTGGGTGATGCAGTGTTCTATATCTTGACTGTGGTGATGGTTCCACAAATGTATACATTTGTCAGATCTCATCAAACATACTTTAAAAGGGTGTTTGTACTCTGTGTAAAATCCAACTAAAAAAATAAACTGACAAAAAATAGTTGGCATAGGGATGGTAATATCCCTAGTGCACCTGGCAGAAACAAATACAAATTTACTCTGGAAGCAGTCTCAAAATGAAAATGGGATTACAACTGAAAATTATAAAACACACAGAGAAAGAATCCACCTTGAACAAAAATTAGCAAACAATAAACAACAGGATGGTATCACTATCCCTAGAACTTTAATTAAGACCAGTGTTGGACAGAGTTGGATTGGATAAAATTAAGTATGTTTAAAATAACTAGAGCCACAAAGGAAGGAATAGAAAGCATAAGACAGAAAAAAACACAATCAGAATTGAAGACAGAACAATCAGAATCACAAAATTATTAAACAGAACATTTAGAACTTAAAAACATCGTATGGTAAAACCCATTAACCAAAGACTAGGAACACACCTGCAGTCAAAAAAAACTAGCTTCATCTAGCTTGCTATAGCAAAGGAGAATGTACACCAGAGCAGTTGTTGGAGGGCTTTATTATAGAATTTGTACTTGAACTTGGTGAACTAAGCAGGGTTTAAGAAAGCAGGTGTTGGTTCTAGATCTGATGTTGTTGAGGAGCGGAGGAAATCTGGTGATTGAATATCTTGATAATTTTTATGTAAAAAGCAGGAGTATTAAAGCATGGCTGGAGTTATAATTGTCAAAGAAGCAGTAGTCACTCACATTAGTCAAGTGTACTATGTTTAATTATTCTTATGGCTGCAGAGTGTACTTCTTTCTGTCTTGTTCCAAACACCTAGATGGAGGGGTGTTATCTGGTCATTGTTTTTACTCTGTTAGCATTGTCATTTTTCAATTATAAACACCTGAACTTCCACCTGATCAGTTTTTTATTTTATTAAGTGATTAACTTTTAAAACCCTCAAGGAGTTAAATTATTTAGCAGATTGGTATAGCTGAAGAGAGAATTAGCAAAGTAGAAAATAAATCTGAGGATATTAGAATGCAGCATAGAGACATACAGTGTCATACAGACATACAGAGCAGATAGGAGACTTAGAGGATAGAATGACAAGGTCTAGCATACATACTATAGATATTTAGGATGGAGATGCAATATTCAAAGTGATAATAGCTGAGAACTTTCCATAATTGTTAGAAAATACGAATGGTCATATTCAGGAGGTAAAATGATAATGGCATAGGATAAATAAAAATAAAGCTATATCAAGAGAAATTCACACATATACTAGTAAAAATTCTGGAGACCAAGTGCAAAAAAAATAAAAACGATCTTATGTAAAACCAGAGAGAAAAAAGAAAACAGGGATTACCTATAAAGGACAACTACCTAAAATTAGAGTGTCAACATATTTCTGGGTTCTTTTCTTTTCTGTTTTTTGGGCCATGCTGCACAGCTTGCAGGATCTTAGTTCCCTGACCAGGGATCAAACCCAGGCCCCCGCAGTGAAAGCGCCAAATCCTAAACACTGGACCACCAGGGAATTCCCGTCAACAGATTTCTTAATAGCAACAATAAAATACAGAAGACAGTACAATAATAACATCAAAACGCTAAGAGAAAATAACTGTACTATGATTCTATGCACAGCTATACAGCTATCTAACAATAAGACTCAATTAAAGACACTTTAAGACAAATACAATACCACTAACAAAGTCCAGCTGAAAGAATTTCTAGGTGTTCTACTGGAAGGAACAAGATACAAGAAAGAACCATGAGCAAAGAAACCTGGAAGGAAGTGGATAAATTTAAATAAATACTATCTACACAAATATATAATAATAATAATGATGAATAATGGGAGTTAAAAAACCAACAATAATAATAATTACTATTTTAGGGAGAACTAAAATACTGGACAACAACAACAAATTAGTAGAGAGGAATTAGAGTTAAGGCGTTCTAAAAACTTTATGTTTAACAGGAGAGTAGAGATAATGACTCATGTTTTTGTTAAGTTGAATAATGCATGTAAAAAATTTAAAGTAAACCATTAAAGGAATAGAAATGGAATTTTTAACTTCCAAATCAATCAAGGGGAATAAAAGAGAACAGCAAATGCTGATCAATCCACTAGGAGGTTTAAAAAAATAAAAGGAGGGCTTCCCTGGCGGCACAGTGGTTGACAGTCCGCCTGCCAATGCAGGGGACACGGGTTCGTGCCCCAGTCCGGGAAGATCCCACATGCCGCGGAGCGGCTGGGCCCGTGAGCCATGGCCGCTGAGCCTGCGCGTCCAGAGCCTGTGCTCCGCAACGGGAGAGGCCACAGCAGTGAGAAGCCCGCGTACCGCAAAATAAATAAATAAATAAATAAATATAAATAAAAGGAGAAAAGAGAACAGAGAAAATCAGAATGAATAGAAATCACACACATGAACACAAAAATTAGAGAAATTTATGCAAACATATGAGAAAGCATGATAACTGTAATTGACCCTACCTATAAAAACGTAGCAATAATCAGATTGGGAAAAAAGAAAGAAAAATTCAGCCTTTTTAAAATAAGACATTAAAACTAAGGAGTTAAAAATATTAAAAGAATGAAAAAAGGTATATTATACAAAAACTTACCAAAACTGAAGAAACCATATTAAAATAAGCCCCTCAAAGAACTCAAAAGCGCTATAAGCAGTATAAACTATAACAGAAAGGAGACACCTAATAACTAAAGAAACAAATAGAAAGGAAAATTTAACGAAGTGTTAATGCACCTAGTAATATAGCCTCATGTACGTGTATTAAAAATTAACAGATTATAAATATAAATTGACAAATCCACCATCATTGTATGTGATCATAGCACATATCTCTGTTGTAGGATTAAGCAAATGAAAAATTAAAAAGAATGTGGAAGATTTGAACACAATTAACAACCTTGATCAAATGTGTGTGTGTGTGTGTGTGTGTGTATACCTGCACCTGACATTAATAGAACAAACATTCTATTCAGGCACACAATTTACCAAAACTGACAATAAACTAGGTCTCAAAGCAAGTCTCAACACATAATATCTCATATTTATTAGGCGCTTACTCTGTGCGAGGCACTGGCTAAATGCTTCAGTGCTTCACACGTATTAACTTGTTTAACCCTCACAATAACCCTACTGGAGTAGGTATTATTATTATCCCCATGTTAAAGATGAGGAAACTCAGGATAAAAAGAAATAAAGAAAATTGCCTGAACTCATCAACTGATAAATTGGACTGCTGTTCAAACTAATGTCGTCTGCAGATATGCACTTTTTTTTTGTTCAGAGAGAAAGTTTTAAAAGATAGGTGCAAGTACATGTTCTAATCACCCTGAATTGATAAGTTTTGGCATTTGGTCATATTTCTTCTAGTATTTTCCTTTTTTCAAAAAGACATAGAACCCTTATAGTTAAGTCCCCTTTAACAACCATTAACAGTTCGATTTCCAACCTCTTCTCCATGATATATATGAATCCTCCCAGTTTTATGTGTACTTTATATATTTATAACAGCCAATGTGTCACCATTAAAAATGTTTAATATTGGTATCGGTGACCATGTATGTGCAAATGTGCACATATACATGGACATCAATTTTAACAGTTACATGGAGAAGGTACAGCAGGGCATCCTGAGTGGAAAAAAAAAAAATAGCGTATCCTGTAGGAAATACATCAGAACTGTTGTCTTTTTCTTTCTAAGGAGGAGGTGTTTATCCTGAAGTAAAACAGAGACATCATAATGCTTCACTCCAAATAATTTTCCTACATAACCACAAAACAATGATTATCCCTAATAAAATTAACTGTGATTCCCTTAATATCATATAATACTGTATCAATATCAAAATTTTCCCAGTTGTCTCCAGCATGTCATTTACTGCTGGCTTATTCAAATTAAGATTTAATCAAAGATCACACATTGCATTGCACTTGGGGCTTTTCTGTCTCTTCAGTCTCTTTTATCTTAATAAAGGCCTCCCATCACTTTTTCGTGTCGTTAAAATACTGAAGATAATTGTAGAGTATCCCACTTCTAGGTTTGCCCAATTTTTTCTTTAGATATTGTTTTAACTTTTTTCTCTGCCCTTTGTATATCCTGTAAACCAGAATTTAGGTCTAAAGCTTGTTTAGATTCAGGCTAAATATTTTTAGCGTGAATACTTCATACGTGAGTCTATGTGCTTCACATCACAATACATTAGGAAGCACATAATGTCTGATTGTTGACTAAAAATGGATGGTAAGATTAATAACTGAGTTAAAGAGATGACACTCAGGTTCCACCATTGCAATGCTATGGTTTACCTTTTTTTCCCAGCAAATAGTTGGGGGGGGTGGTATTTTGGCAATGGGTACGTTGTCATCCTGTCTCCCATCATCACTTGACCTAATGGTTTCAACATTCATGGATGACCTAGGTTCAAAGAGTCATTTCTTTAAGGGTTCCAAAATGGTTATCGTCCAGTTCTGTCCTTTCTTCTACATCTATATTAGCTGTCATTCTTTTTTTTTTTTTTAATTCATTTTTGGCTGCGTTGGGTCTTCGTTGCTGCCCAGGCTTTCTCTAGTTGCGGCGAGCAGGGGCTACTCTTCATTGCGGTGCGTGTGCTGGTGGCTTCTCTTGTTGCGGCGCACAGGCTCTAGGTGCGCGGGCTTCAGTAGTTGTGGCGCACAGGCTTACTTGCTCTGTGGCCTGTGAGATCTTCCCGGACCAGGGATCGAACCCGTGTCCCCTGCATTAAGCGGGCGGATTCTTAACCACTGTGCCACCAGGGAAGCCCAAGGGCATATACTCTTAACAGCCATGATCTCTTGCTTCTCCAAAGAATCAGTAGCGAGGTTTCTGATCATAATGCAATTAAATGAGAATTATTAATAAAATATGATGAAAATAATATGTATATTTAGAAATTTAAAATAGTTTCTAAATAATTGTGGGTCAGAAGTGAATTAAATGTAAAAATTAAGACATTTATAACAATGATAACTTAAAATCTACCCATCAAACATGTGGGATGCTGTTAAGGCCGCAAAATAACAGAGGAACAGATAGTAAGATTCAGCAAGGAAAAAAGATAAGGGGCAAATACCTATAAGCAATTTTATGGCAAGAAATAAAAAATTTAGACAAAAGGTACATTTTTGTAGGAAAAAAATAGCTTGCCAAGAACAAATAGAAAACCTGAATGTAAACATTTAACAAATTGAGTCAGAAGTTTAAAATGTTCCCCCCAGAAAACTCTCCCCTGTCGTCTGAAAGATTTATAAGAAAATGCTACCAATCAAAGAACAAATAAGCCCTGTCTTATACAAAGTGTTCCAGAAAGTAGAAAAACAAGGAAACAACCCACAACTATTTTATGAGGATTATAAACCTGATACTAAAACCAGACGAGGGTAGTACATAAAAAAAAAAAAGAAAGAAAGAAAGTGAAATGCTATTAGACTGCTAAGTATTCACCAAAATTGTTCATATCTCCCAACTTCCCTTGCAGTTAGGTGTAGGTATGTGACAATGTTCCCGAAGTGGAATATAAGTGTAAGTGATATATGCCACCACCCACATGGAGACTTAAAAATTTCAAGCACAAGCTTTCATGTTTTTTTCCTTTATGACTAACTGTAATGATGACCTCCAGGTCTACCGTAAAGAACCCAAATTCAAGATGGCAGAGCCCCTGTCAGCCTCCATCCCTGAAAGACTACATATAGCAGATAAGATATTTGCATCTCATATGCAAAGGATTAGTATCAGAATACAGAAACAACTCCTATAAGTGGATAAGAAAAAGACAAACAATCCATTAAGAAAAAAAAGGCAAAAGCTATTGATCGGACAATTCAGCAGAAGTACAAAATCAAATTGCCAATAAACAAAGGACAAAATGCTCAATCTCACTAGTAATAAGTGAAATCCGAAATAATATTACAGTAAGATACCCTTGCATAACCTTCAAATTGGCAACAAAATTTAAATCTAACACTAGCAAGCGTTGGTGAGAACATGAGGCAGTGACAACTGTCTCATTCATTGCTGACAGAAGCATAAAAAGGAGAAAAATTTGGGAATAACAATCAAGTTGAAAATGCACATTTCTTATAATCCACCAATTCCATTCCTTAATATACATTCTAGAAAACAATTGCATGCAAACACAAAGAGACATTAACAGAATCTTTGCAAAGAGCAAAGAGCTCTTTGTGAAAGAGCAAAACATAAGAATAAATAAATGTTCATCAGCAGGAAAGATGAACGCATTCTATGCAGCAAGAAAACTAAATTCTCTAGGACAATATGTATCAACAAGGATAATTCTCCAAAACATGTTAAGGGGAAACAGAACAAGTAGCAGAGGCATAGTACATATGATATGATTTACATACAATACAAAAGTAGGCAAAACAACGACCATTTGTGAATACTTACATATGTAGTAAATATAAATAGTAAATATACAAAAGCTATATATAATGATAAACACCAAATTCAGGATAGTGGTTGCCTCTAGGAAGGGAGAGAAAATAACAGAGGGCTTCAACTGTGTCTGTAATATTTTATTTCCTTAAAAAAAAAGTATAGAAAGGATTAGATGTAAATGTAAGAAAATGTTAAGATTTGACAAGGGTAGATCCTGCGTGCCAGGCTGCTCAATATTTTTCTGTACATTTAAAATACAATTGACCATATGCTTATGAATTTGCCTACTCCCTAAATTTTATCTGTAATTCCCAGATCAATACACACATGGGGCTTTTTTGGTCACTGGAAGGCATGCACAGTGTCAAACAACTTGAGTCACTTGATACCCATATTCCCAGCTGAGGCAGAAGGCAGCACTGCCTTACAAAGTCCTTTTTGTGGTCTGTTTAGTGCTTCGTGTTTTGCATTTTTGTGGTTTTTGTCGATGGTTTCACTACTTAAAATGGCCCTCAAGTGTATAAGAAAGCTGTGCGGCCTCGTGTGTTAGATTTGGTGCCTGCAGGCATGTTATGTATAGTGGTGTTGGCCTTGAGTTCAGTGTTAGTGAATGAACAATTATATATTGTTCATTTAAACGAGGTGTCTTTAAAAAGAAGCACACATAGGGCTTCCCTGGTGGCGCAGTGGTTGAGAGTCCGCCTGCCGATGCAGGGCACACGGGTTCGTGCCCCGGTCCGGGAAGATCCCACATGCCGCGGAGCGGCTGGGCCCGTGAGCCATGGCCGCTGAGCCTGCGCGTCCGGAGCCTGTGCTCCGCAACGGGAGAGGCCACAGCGGCGAGAGGCCCGCGTACCGCAAAAAAAAAAAAAAAGAAAAAGAAAAAAGAAAAGAAACACAGATAGAGCAAGCTTATGTATTGATAGGTTGATGAAAACTTGTGACCAGAAATTCACAGGAACCTAACCTTGTTCTTGTGAAGCAATGACTCGTAATTCAACGTTTGCTAATTTGCTATGTCGGGGACGGAAATTTCCCTCCTACCTCCCTTGAGTTCTTCCGACTGATTTAATAATTAAATTGACACAAGACAGATAAACAGGAAAACAAACAAACAAACTGGAGAGCTCATAGAAATGGGAGTCCTGAACTGACCAAAGCAGGCTGTCTATATATCATTTTTAGATAATTATTTGTGAAGATTTAATAAAGGTCCTTGTGCTTAGGGTAGCAGACTAATGAAGAAGTAACAAAGCTTGTTTATACATCTTTCTTAGTCTTGAATTCCATAACTCTGATAGTAAGGATACTTTCTATCCTCCTGTTATAGGAAAGATACTTTCACATGGGAGATTTATTTCCTGCTTTCAGGGAGAAAGAGTGGGGTCAGAATGTTTTTCTATATCAATTTTTTTCCACCAGCTGTTTCTCAAGTAACTTTAAATCAAAATAATCAATATACTATTGGGCCGTATCTTGGGGTGATCTGCTCTGAGCCCCAACAGCTGATTATTCAGCATTTGCAGAGAGTATAGACCATAATTACCATGAATAACAAGAATCAACTGTATTTAATTTAAAATATTACAGCATATATTTCCATGAAAGGTGCAAACTGTGGTATCTCCCTGCACTTCCACTCCTAGGCGTACACCCAAAAGGACTGAAAATATATGTTCCTACAGAAATGTGGATGCAAATGTTCGTAGCAACATTATTCACAATGGCCAAAAAGTTGAAATAACCCAAATGTCTATGAACTGATAAATGGATAAATTAATGTGATATACTCATACAATGAATATCATTCAGCCATTAGAAGGAATAAGACATGCTACAACATACATGAACCTTGAAAACTTTATGCTGAGGGAAAGAAGCCGGACATAAAAGGCACATTGTATGACTCCATTTTCATGAAATGTCCAGAATAGAGAGATCTATAGAGACAGACAGTAAATTAGTGGCTTCCAAGGACTTGGGGAAGGGAGAAATGAGGGTTGACTGCTAATGGGTATTGTTCAAGGCCACATATACAAAAAGGAAGCCTTCACAGTTCATTAGTTTTTAAAATGCATGTTCTCATATGATGAACCAGTGATCACAGAGCAGGGTCTGCTGAGCCTGAATGACCATCTCATCCAGGTTTGTTATTCTTTTCTTTCCTTCCTTCCTCTGTCCCTCCCTTCCTTCCTTCCATTTTGAACTTTCCACTGTGGAAGTTTTACCACAGGTTCAAAATAGACTCTATAATGGACTTCCTATTCATTTAGAGAGTATAGTGGAGGGTCAGACAGATCCATCACCTACCTTCAACAATTATTACATGGCAGATTTTTTTTAAATCTACAGCCCCATTTGTTCTTGTGTTAGGTTTGGTACTCTGACAAATAACTGTGAAGACGGGATAAAATGACCAAAAGATTTACTGGGGAAAATACTTGAGGGAAAAGGGGAAGAGAGCCATAGAAGGCTAGGAGAGCTGCCAGACTGCAGCGCAAGCAGTGGCACCGTGGAGAAGAGAAAGGAGGTGGGGTAGGAAAAGTCTTAGACCTCAGTGCAATTTTAAGAAATTTTCAGCAAAGTGAATTTTTGAGCCAAGGTGACATGTCAGATGAGTCCCCATCTCCTAGGAATGGGCCTGCCTCAGATCTCTCCTGCACTCAGTCATTGGCCAGGAATAGTTCATGAGAAGCATGGCCTTAGTGTAAACTGGTAATGTCAGAGTACAGTTCAGCTGGGTGCAGTTTCCTACATTCACCTAATGTTTTCACAGACAAAATTGCACATAAATTCAAAGTTTGCATTATGCTCAATAATTTCTTAATAAATCAATTGCATGGAATATTGCATGGAAAATTCTCATTTTCAATACAAGTGTTACAGTAAAACTGACAGAATGGCAAAGGGTATTTCCACGTCCCCTTCAAGTAACACTGAAAACATACATTGAAAAAAAAGGGGAGGGCTTCCCTGGTGGCGCAGTGGTTGACAGTCCGCCTGCCGATGCAGGGGACGCGGGTTCGTGCCCCGGTCTGGGAAGATCCCACATGCCGCAGAGCGGCTGGGCCCGTGAGCCATGGCCGCTGAGCCTGCGCGTCCGAAGCCTGTGCGCCGCAACAGGAGAGGACACAACAGTGACAGGCCCGCGTACCGGAAAAAAAAAGAAAAAAAAAAGAAAAAAATGGGGAGCCTGGCAGGTCACCAACTCACTTCCACTCCAGAAAAATTATGGGCTGGAGTTCAATCTTATATCTTTGATGTGCATGTATTTATTTCTACATATTTGTCAGAAAGAATGAGGTATACTCAAACATGTGTTTGAAACTATTTGGAGACATTTATATATCACCTGGAGAATTACCTTTAATCCTTTGATTTTTCAGGTTGTTCACTGTGAACACGTTATTTTTTCTTTCCTTTCTCTTTCCCCCAAATTTTGTCAATTTTAAAAGAAATTTTTCTTTTAAAGGTTCTCTGAATGGTTCACCACTTAGGAATATATTTCTTTTGTCCAGAAAAGTACTAATTGAAAATTTTAAGGGGCTTCCTTGAATTCCCTATTCCCCAGAGGCAAAAAAAAAATAATGAAACATATGATGTTGGCAATATCAGTACAGTAACAAATTTATAAGGAAAGTTTTCTTCATGTTGCTGTAATTTGGGAACGAATGGGGCAGTAGAAGAAATGATATCAAATGGATATAGGAGATTGAGTTACATAGGTTTTGTTTTTATTTTACTGTGATATATTCATAATTCCAATCCCCACAACATTCTCTGGAATGACTATTTATTGGAGCCTACTCAAAAATAAATTTTATTTTTAAATTCTCCCAAGTTCTCCCTTTTTCCATGTTAAACAGTTATGGTTCCTCCAGCCCTTTCTCATTTGGTACAATTTTAAGTTCTTTCACTACCATCTTTGCATTTCTTTTGGAGAAGCTTCTGTGCCTTAGTGGCCCAGAGCTCCTCAGTCTTGGAACTGTTAACATTTTAAATCAGATAATTCTCTGCTGTGGGAGACTGTTCTGTGCTCCACACGTAGTATAGCAGCATCCCTGGCCTTTAAGAACTAGATGCCAGTCATACAACCCCTCCCTCCCCTAGTTGTGACAAACAACATTGTCTACAAATGTTCCCTGGGGACAAAATTGCCCTTGGTTGAGAATTACTGGTCTAGCCACTGAAGAACAAAGAAGAAATTCCGAATGTAACGAAGACTTTACACTTTCTATTTGAAAAACAAAAGCCCTCGCACTTTGGGAGGAGCAGATCGCTCTCCAGAGTAAAGAAGGATTATTTGTAGTTTAGAAAGGACAGGATGAGGAGAGCAGAGAGAAGAAGCTCACCCCCGGAAAGTCTTAATGTTTTCCTGCCTGAAGGCATTTCAGTATAGAAATGTCTCATATGTGATTATAGGATCTGTTACCATGCTTACTCTGTTACAGATCTCCGTAAATTTTACTATATCCTGGAAAGCTTTGGGTCAGACTGTATGATTTGTGAATTTAAGAAAGGGACTCAGTTCCTCATCTGGGTTGATCTAGTGCAAAATACAAATACTTTGTGCGCAATAGGAGCCTGGAGACTGTGGAATCTACAGAACTCTCCTTTGACCTTCCTTGAGATGTGGACTCAAATTTTATCAGGTTCTTAAGAACCTGTTCAATTCCAGCTGACATCTGTGTATTATGTGCATCTTAACCATCAGAGCAGAAGAGGTCTGTAACCTCTCTTGTTTTGGACACCTATTAATATGAAACTGAAACAGGAGGGAAGGGGGCAGGGCATCACCTTTAAAAGAATGACTTAGCTGTTGAGGACACGACATAAACTGGTTAGAATCAACTAGGTCCAAGATGGTGGGAGATTCAACTTCCAGTGGACCTTGAGCCTCATTATACGCTCATTGTAATACAATAGCTAAATGACTCACCCACAGGTGCCACGACACTTCTGAGGCCAACCATAAAAGGCCAAGAAGTAGACGTGGGCAGTGGTCCAATTCCTGGAAATTCCCTCACTTTTCCTGAAATAGTTGGAATAATTCGCCCACTCATTAGCCTATGAAATTACCCAGCCCATAAAAGCTAACCACCCCGTATTTCAGGGCCTCTTGCTTTCTGAGATGGCCCACACTGTGCCTGTAGAGTGTGTTTCTCCCATGCCACTCGCACTTTCCAAGATGACCCCATGCCCTGGGGCCACTCTCGTCTTTTGAGACGGACCACATTCTGTCTATGGAATCTGTCTGTCTCTAAATAAATCCGGTGCTTACCTCTCGCTTTGGCTCTCACCGAATTCCTTCTGTGCTGAGACATAAAGAACCTGAACTTCAGTAGGTCTTGAGACCAGGTGTGTGATTATAATGAAAAGACAGTGGGTTCAAATCCCAGTCTGGGTTTTAGCTGGGTTCGGGTCCCAGACTGTGGGTTCAAGTCCCATCTTAGTTGTGCGGTTTCAAAACCAAGTGCCTCTGCCGAGTTCACGATTAACCTCTCTATCCAGAACGCTGTTCCCTTTCTGGTTCCACACGTGTTGCCCTCAGGACCGAGGAGTATCAAAGAAAGGAGGGGATTGAAACTGAGCAGCACCCTGTGCGGCCCTCCTGGGCACAAAAGCCTTACCATGTCCCCCATTTCTTTTTTTTTTTAAGTTTATTAATTAATTTATTTATTTTTGGCTGCGTGGGGTCTTCGTTGCCGCGCCCGGGCTTTCTCTAGCCGTGGCGAGCGGGGACTTCTCTTGCTGCGGAGCACGGGCTCTAGGCACGCGGGCCTCTGTAGCTGTGGTACGTGGGCTCAGTAGTGGCTCGTGAGCTCTAGGGCACAGGCTCAGTAGTTGTGGCACATGGGCTTACTTGCTCCGCCGCATGTGGGATCGTCCCAGACCAGGGATCGAACCTGTGTCCCCTGCATTTGGCAGGTGGATTCTTAACCCCTGCACCACCAAGGAAGTTCCTCCCCCATTTCTTGTTTGTAGGAAAAAGGTTTCAGCCTCCTAGACTTTCACTGAGTTCCTAAGGGCAGATTCAAATAGTTACTAATTAGCAGAGTGAGGGAATGCAGAAACAGAGGAAAGGCAGTCAAGAAACAATAGTGCAGCAATGGGGCACCATCCTGGTTCCTCAAGGGATACACATAACAATCGGATACATCTCTGAGCTCTTCTATAGGAACTAAGGCCCCCAGACAGGCTGGAACCAGAAGACTAATGACTGAGATTCCTGGAGCACCACCTTGTTACCTCCTCACCAAGCAATCGGAGGAAGGTCACACGCCCTGCAAACCTCTCCCCACATTTTACCTATAAAAACTCTTCCCCTAACCTATTGAGGAGTTAGGGGTTTTTTGTTTGTTTGTTTGTTTTTTGCGGTACGCGGGCCTCTCACTGTTGTGGCCTCTCCCGTTGCGGAGCACAGGCTCCGGACGCGCAGGCTCAGCGGCCATGGCTCATGGGCCCAACCGCTCTGCGGCATGTGGGATCTTCCCGGCCCGGGGCACGAACCCGTGTCCCCTGCATCGGCAGGCGGACTCCCAACCGCTGCGCCACCAGGGAAGCCCTATCTGCACTTTTCTTCACCACAACCCCGTGTCAGTAGATTGGCTTTATTGTGCACAGGTGTGTGGACCTGGTTTGGTTTGGTGACAAATAAACTCTAGTATTTTTCTCCCAGACACATTGCAGTGATGATTGCTTTGTGTGTGTGTGTGTGTGTGTGTGTGTGTGTGTGTGTGTGTGTGTGAAGTATTATTTAGAAGCTAAGAGCATTGACTCTAGAGTTGGACACCTTGAATTCAAATCATGGCATTGTCACTTTACCTCTACCACTATGCTACGCTGTCTTTAAACTTCAATGTCCTCGCACTCCAAAATAGGGATAATAATATTATTTGTCTCATGGGGCTACTTGAGAGGATTAAATGAGCTTGTGTGCATAGCACGTAGCAGAATCTGAAAAGGTGTTAACCTTTGACACATGTTGGCTAGAATTATTTACTCCTAACTCACCTTTATATACGTTTTCTTTCACAGGTGCTAACTCTTATTATTCTCCCATCATGGGCTTATGTCTTTGTTGTTGCTTGGCTCTAAGTGCAGGAATTTACATTCATCTCTCATTAATCTCATCTTGATGAGAGCATGGCACTCAGAATCAGATAACTTTGGTTTCAATTTCAACTCTACTTACATCTTACCAGAATTATGAAAATTAAATCAAAACAGTATGTGGCGGGCTTCCCTGGTGGCGCAGTGGTTGAGAGTCCGCCTGCCAATGCAGGAGACGCGGGTTCGTGCCCCGGTCCGGGAAGATCCCACATGCCGTGGAGCGGCTGGGCCCGTGAGCCATGGCCGCTGAGCCTGCGCGTCCGGAGCCTGTGCTCCGCAATGGGAGAGACCACAACAGTGAGAGGCCCGCGTACCGCAAAAAGAAAGAAAGAAAGAAAGAAAACAATATGTGGCAAAAGACTAAATCAGTGGTTCTTAACCAGGGGTGATTTTTGCCTCCCAGGTGACACTTGGTGTTGCCGAAATTTGGCCTCTGTACACCTGTGCCGGATTAAATCTCGGAGACAGAGTTTTGGGTGAAGTAGGAAGAGATAGCTTTATTGCTTTGCCAGGCAAAGGGGGCCACAGGAGGCTGATGCCCTCCAAACTGTGTGTCCCACCCTGGAGGGGGCAGTGAGGAGTCTTATAGTGTTCAGGGAGCAGGGCGTGATCAGCTCGTGGACATTCTTCTCATTGGTTGGTGATGAGGTAATTGGGAGTCAGCATCACCAACTTTCTGATTCCAACTGGTCTGGGGTCCACGTGCTTGTGGGCAGCATACAGTTAATTTCTTCCAGCTGGTGGGGTTTTTAGTATCTGCAAAACAGCTCAAAAAACATAGCTCAGAATATTATCTACAGCCCTTGAGGAAAAACTAAAGGTCTTTGACTTTGTTTAATGGCTCAAGTTTTATTATTTTGTCTTGCTTGACTGTTTTCCTTTCTTTCTGCATTTTCTCACTTCTCTGATTAAATTTATTCTTTGACTAAAGTTTTTCTACAGACAAAAGGCAGTCGGAGGACATGGGTTGGGGTACTCTGGGAAGGTCTCATAGGGTCCTGCTCAGTTACATTGGCAGTGTTTGGAGACATTTTTGATTGTCACAACTGGAGGCTCTTACTAGTATGTAGTGGGTAGAGGCCAGGGATGCTGCTACCTCACTGCTACACATCTTATAGTGCGCAGGACAGATCCTCGCAACAAACAATTATCCAGTTCCAAATGTTAACAGCACTGAGGTTGAAAAGCCCTGCATTAAACTGAAAATGTCAGCTGTTATCTCTTCTAGCACCAACAAAATCTGTTGAAATAATTATGAACCCCGACGACCTTTCTAAAATTTTAGCTCCTCCTCCCTGCTTTAGATTATGCTTAAATTTGATCAGTACACCATCTATACCTTTATCCAAAAAATTTTTTTTCTTTTTTGGCTGCACTGCACAGCTTGTGGAATCTTAGTTCCCCAACCAGGGATTGAATCCCAGCTTTCAGCAGTGAGAGCTTGGAGTCCTAACAATTGGACCGCCAGGGAATTCCTGTATCCAAATTATTAATAAAAATTGATAGTGTATAAGGATGGAGTGCTCCACTTGCGTTACTGTTGAGGCAGCATGCATGGGAGTTAAGTGCACTGATAGGAATTTGTTAGTGTTCAATTCCCATCTCTATTGGTTACTAGCTGTGTGACTGTGGAAGTTATTTAACTCATGTGTGCCTCAGCTTCCTAATTTGTAAAACAGAGAAAGAATAATAATAAACCCACAGGGTCTCAGGGAGGATTAAATGGGATTAAAGCAGGTAAAGCATCAGGTGACGAGCCCATAGGAAGTATTCAGTGTTAATCAATCCCCATCTGCTAACTGAGTATCCTTCAGGTGCACTTGTTCAAGGAGTTATATATTCCGTGCTCTGTACCCCAGTTCACACCACATTTCATCATTTTGTCAAAATAACATTATGATAATATTTATACGATTTGTTGACATCCTCTCATACACATTTTATAAAGATATTAGCTCCAATGAACGTCCTTCCTTCTTTCCTTCACTCCCTCCCTCTCCATCTCTCTCTCTTTTTTCTAAGACCACTGTTAGTATTGCAGAAACCTGAGCTCTGATTACCATAAATTCTCCCTTTGATATCAGTTAAAAATTTATTTATTTGGTTGCGTTGGGTCTTCGTTACTGCCCGTGGGCTTTTCTCTAGTTGTGGTGATCAGGAGCCACTCTTCCTCGCAGTGCACGCGGTCTTCTCATTGCGGTGGCTTCTGTTGTTGCAGTGCACAGGCTCTAGGTGCGCAGGCTTCAGTAGTTGTGGCTCTTGGGCTCTAGAGCACAGGCTCAGTGGTTGTGGTGCACGGGCTTAGTTGCTCCGCGGCACGTGGGATCTTCCCAGACCCGGGCTCGAACCCGTGTCCCCTAGCATCGGCAGGCGGATTCTTAACCACTGCGCCACCAGGGAAGTCTCGGTGTAGATGCTTTCTAATTTGTTAGTTAAAATTCTGTTACAAATTTAACGAGACAATGCATGTAAATCACTTATCGCCATGCTTGCCACATCCAAAGCTCTAAAAAATGTTAAGAGTCCTTTATGAAAGCAGCCAGGGAATCCAAGGCGAGGCTAAGGTGATGTAGGGGAAGGGCCCTTATCAAGGAATGGGGTTTGGATGATGTAGAAAGATGGGGCTGGCCTCGGTGCCCTGGGGCCTAAATTAGGAGGCCTAGGCAATATAAGAAGAGACAGAGGCCCACGCCAGAGTAAGATTACAAGAGGCGTCCTCTGGATCCCGCCGGAGGCATAGTGGTACCAGTGAGGCAGGGCAGAGAGCCGCGCAGGCGCAGTGCAAAGTGGGACGACCTCTCCCAGAAGGCACCGCCTCTCCCAGAAGGCACCGCAACCGGGAGGACGCCGGGAAGGAAGCCTTTGCTCCTGCAGGCTCCAGTGTCCCACAGGCGACCTGCTGCTGCTTTCTCCTGGCTACTGGGTCAGAAATGGTGAGTCAATACATGAATGAATGTGTGTAGAAGTAAATAAACACGCAGGGCTCATACTCAAAGTCCAGGCACATCCCCTGAGGCCGTGCAGAGAGGGGCGTGGCTGGCCTCAGGCCACTGACTCTGCCCACCTGGATCTCTGAGGTGCAGGTGGGATTTGGGGCCAGGGCAGTGGAAGCCTCCGGGCCCCGTGAAGTTTACATGCCTCGTTCTGGCTGCTTGAAGAGCCCAATTTGTGTATGTATGTGTGTGTATATATATATATATATATATATATATATATATATATATATATATATTTTTTTTTTTTTTTCCGGTACACGGGCCTCTCACTGCTGTGACCTCTCCCGTTGCGGAGCACAGGCTCCGGACGCGCAGGCTCAGCGGCCGTGGCTCACGGGCCCAGCCGCTCCGCGGCATGTGGGATCTTCCCGGACCGGGGGACGAACCCGCGTCCCCTGCATCGGCAGGCGGACTCTCAACCACTGCGCCACCAGGGAAGCCCTATATATATATATATTTTTTTTCCAATTTGTATTTTATTTTTTTATTGTGGGAAAATACACATGACATAAAACTTACCTTTCTAACCGCTTTAAAGCGTACATTTCAGTGTCATTAAGTATATTTACCACCAATTTTCATTTGTGACAATCAACTTTAATAACAAAGAGCATTTCTTGAACTCTTACCATGTTGTAGTGCAGCACTAAGAATAAAATTCAGAGTTCTTATTGTGGCCGACAGGTGAGTTGCTTTGACCTTCAGGAAGGATTGGATGCAGTCGTTTTTTAAGTAATTATATACGTTGATCACCAGTTGGTCTAAGTGCGACGGGGAGCATATCAGTCAGCCCAGGGGAAGGATGAGAGTGCCTTTTTACAAAGGACAGTTTCATCTCATCAGGTAAAAGTCACTAGATGGAAGTTCCCATCCACATAGTTATACATGGATGAGTAGCTGAGGGGCGAACAGTGTGGACCTTTAAAACTATGACTCAGCAGCCAGTTTGTAGAAAACTCAAAGGGCTGATTATTTCATTCTTGCCATATGTTGGTAATCAGCGAAACCAGGCTGTAGGAAACTCTATAAAGACCTGAGGGAGACAGGGAACATGCTTGCCAGGGGGAATATCCTGGGGGATGGGGGTGGGGGAGCGTGCCTTCCAGGCAGAGGAAACAAATGCAGAGGCTCCAAGACAGGAACATCCTGATGTGTTTGAGAGATAGCTAGGAGATAATGTGACAGGAGAGGGTAGAGAGGTGAGGGAGACTGAGAACCCTTGAATGCCACTGAGAGGAGTTTGGATTTTATTTTGAATAAGATAGGATGGCACTGGGGGGGTTGAATGAGCGTTCCAGTGTGGGGGGAGAGAAAATGGATGGTGATAAAGATGGAACAAGAAGGGCCGTGCAGGGCTTCCCTGGTGGCGCAGTGATTGAGAGTCTGCCTGCCGATGCAGGGGACACAGGTTCGTGCCCCAGTCCGGGAAGATCCCACATGCCGCGGAGCGGCTGGGCCCGTGAGCCATGGCCGCTGAGCCTGCGCGTCCGGAGCCTGTGCTCCGCAATGGGAGAGGCCGCAGCAGTGAGAGGCCCGCGTACCAAAAAAAAAAAAAAGAATGGCCGTGCATTGAAAACTGTTGAAGCTGAGTGATGAGTAGGTTCGGGGTTACATTATGCTGTTCTCCCTTCTTTTGCATTTGTTGAAAACGTTCCATAATGAAAAATAAAACAAACAAGAACCCTTCAGCTGCTGTTTAATAAGTAGTTGGAAGGGGACAAATGTAGAAGCAAAGGGGATCAGTTAGAAGGCTCCTATACTTGCCGAGGAGAACCGATGGTGGCTTTGGATGGTTACCGTGAAGGTAATGAGAAGTGGTGGGTTCTGGATATGTTATTAAGGGAGATTAGAAAGGATTGGTTAATGGATTTGGATGTGGAGTGAGAGAGAAACAAGAATCAAGGATGACTGAACAAGTGGAAAAAAGTTGTTATCAACTGAGATGGAAAAGGATGAGGGATGCGAGGAAGATCAAAAGTTCAGTTTTAGTCTTGTAAAGTTTTAGATGCATTATTAAAGTGTAGATCAAGAGTTGGATATAAGAATCTGAGGTTCAGGGAGAGGTCAGGGCTAGAGATATGAATTTGGAACTAGCAATGTATAGACAGCATTTAAAGCCATGAGGCTGGATGAGATCACCAAATCTAATTCTCTAATATTCTGGGATTCTTCTGGAAAACAGACCTTTCTCCTACAAAGCTCACACGCTCGCAGGTTGGTTCTCTGAATGTAGAAACAAACAGACTATCTGAAAAATGACTGTACTCAGAACTCTGAGTGCACACATATTAATCACTTTTGTGAGGGCTTCCAAGTGTCATTTAATAAATTGTATGGTCCTCGGCCACACTAAACGGAGTCCACTTGTTCTGGCAGCATGAAAAGAAATAATTTTACATCTTGAAGGGTACAGTGGAAGATAAATTAAGTCATTCTCTTTTTCAATGTCAGTAATCTCAGTGGTTTTATTGAATATAAATTGTTTAGTTTATTAATATGCTAGTCACCCTTCTAATAATCTGTCAGTGAAAATGCCAATAATTATTTAAGCCAGAAACCATGTGTGAGGGGTAAAGGAGTAAGATTGTGGTTTCTCAGGGAACACTCTTGCACTGCTGGTGGGAATGTGAATTGGTACAGCCACTATGGAGAACAGTATGGAGGTTCCTTAAAATACTACAAATAGAACTACCATATGACCCAGCAATCCCACTACTGGGCATATACCCTGAGAAAACCATAATTCAAAAAGAGTCATGTACCAAAATGTTCATTGCAGCTCTATTTACAGTAGCCCGGAGATGGAAGCAACCTAGGTGTCCATCATTGGATGAATGGATGGAGAGGATGTGGCACATATATACAATGGAATATTACTCAGCCATAAAAAGAAATGAAATTGAGCTATTTGTAGTGAGGTGGATGGGCCTAGAGTCTGTCATGCAGAGTGAAGTAAGTCAGAAAGAGAAGGACAAATACCGTATGCTAACACATATATATGGAATTTAAGAAAACAAAAATGTCATGAAGAACCTAGGGGTAAGACAGGAATAAAGACACAGACCTACTAGAGCATGGACTTGAGGATATGGGGAGGGGGAAGGGTAAGCTGTGACAAAGCGAGAGAGAGGCATGGACATATATACACTACCATCGTAAGGTAGATAGCTAGTGGGAAGCAGCCACATAGCACAGGGAGATCAGCTCAGTGCTTTGTGACCCCCTAGAGGGGTGGGATAGGGAGGGTGGGAGAGAGGGAGACGCAAGAGGGAAGAGATATGGGAACATATGTATATGTATAACTGATTCACTTTGTTATAAAGCAGAAACTAACACACCATTGTAAAAGAATAAAAATAATAAAAATAATTAATTAATTAATTTAAAAAAAAGATTGTGGTTTCTCAGTCCAGGCCTGCTAAGCATCGTGTTCCATGGGTATTCTAGATTATTCCCCACAAATATTTATAGTGTTTTCCAAACTGGCTGATCATTATAATCGCTGGAGGTGATCTTGGGGCCCAGCCCTTAGGTCCTCTGAGTCAGTATGTCTGGGGTGGAGCTCAGGAATTTGTACATTTAATAGTGCCCACGTTTGGGAAATACAGTACTTCTAAGCAAACAGTTGCAAGAAGCATTTGATTTCTTCTTACTCTACAAATGTGCTTCCCATGCCCCGTTTTCCTGCCTTAATATAATGTATTTTTAATATCTGCTTCCCTTTTGCAGTTGGCCGCAGGGAAGCAGCCTCTGGGGTGTGTTGCAGTAGACTGTGGATGTGCTGGGTTCAAGTTGTGGGGACTCTTCTTACCCTGACCCCAAAGTCACTCTCAATCTGGTCACTTTACCTAAGGCGGGGTTTGTCTTTGAATCTGAGCCTTTTAAGTTAGTAGGCCTCCAGCAGGGTTTAGATTTAAACACTATCTTAAGGGGAAAACCAGCAAAGGAAGAACCTGCCTATGAGGTTGGGAATCCTGCGACTATGGCACTCCGAAACCAGAGAGGATATTTCAAAAAGAGGAATTGGAGGATAGACAAAATAGAGCCGTTTTGAGATTTTTACTTCTTTAAGTGGCTGGGCCAGGTAGTTTTCTCCCATTCAAGGTAACGAACCCCCTGAATTGTATTTGTGGACTTCTTGGGAGTGTGTCTGGACCTCTTCACCTCTTATTGGGAATCTTTGCTCTTAGTGTTCTCCACGGTGAAGCCAGATTAAAAATTTAGAACATACAGATCAAACCTGTTAAAACCCTTCAGCATCTTCCTGCTCTTTAAGGCCAAATTCTTTTGACATCCTTCTTCCCCAAAGCCCTCCACGATGTGTCCCAGGCCCATGGCTTCAACGGCATCTCCTAACTCTCTCCCTCTCACCATGCTATAAGAGCCACACTGGCCTTCTTTCTGTATTCGTTTAAGGGTTTGTTTGGGTTTTTTTTTCCCTACTCTTCTCTGTACTTGCAGTATCTTCCCTCAGTCTTCACTGGGCTGATTTTATCTTCACAGTTTAATCTCAGGTATAATATTGCCCTCTTTTTCTCTGTATAACATTTATTACTAGCTAGTGTTTTTCTATTTATCGTTTTGTTTACTGTTTTATTGTGGGTGTTCTTTCACTACAGTGTAACCCATGGAAACAGATCTTATCAGATTTAAATACCAGTGAAACAGCTATGTTTAGAATAGTGCTTGGCCCAAGATGCCCACTCAGTAGATATTTGCTGAATCAGTAAATGAATAAGCAAGAGAGAAATTGGCAGGGCTGATGAGGACCAAATCCATAAAGGTGGTTGTCTCAGGGAAGGGGTTGTTGAGATTGGAGGCAGGGAGGAAAAGGCTTGCGTGTTTTACTTTATACTCTTTCCCACCGTAAAAGGAGAAAAATGACTATGGGTAATTTTAAGTTTCCCTTTTGTGTTTTTATGTTTTTTTCAAATTTTCTAAAATAAACATGTTTTACTTAGAAATCAGAAAAGTGACATAAACCATAAATAGTGATTATAGTTACTTGCCAAGATTTGAACTTTCAGGGAACCCTGGCCTCCACATTCTTGCATAAACACCATTGCTTTTGTTTTCTACAGAGGACCTAGTCATCTATTGGTGTAAAGCCATATATTCGAATATTTTCTGAAAAGGTATTCTGTCTGGGTTTTCTTGGACATCACTAAGGAAAAGCATGAATTAGAGGGTCTCCATGGTAACTAGTTCAGAGCCAAGACTGATCCTTGAGGATAACAACGATGGATGTCCTAGCGCTAGAAAATTTTTTGGATGTCCCCCAGGTTGGGTAGCACCTTGTGTTTTTAGTTATCTGAGTACCAGTCTCAGGAACCTTCTTTAGCCAAAGACTTTGCTTTACAAATGTGATCTGAACACAAACTGGGAAAGAGCCTTCTGGGTTGAAGCTGCTTCCTCTGTCTGTAAGATCCTGCCCCCACTATACAGGTCTCCTCCTGTCACAATCTTATTCATCCCTTACTGCTCAGGTAAAAAGTTATCTCCTGGATGAAGTGAAACTTGAATCCTGTATACCCATCGTTAGCCCTATTTTATTGTGCTTTATAAATATCTTTACATGTCTATTCTTCTGAAATATTGATGGCAAAGACCAACACAGACAGGCAAACATTAATTAATATGATAGTTAACTTTATGTGTCAACTTGATTGGGCCACAGGGTGCCCAGGTATTTGGTTAAACATTATTTGGGTGTTTCTGTGAGGGTGTTTTTGCATGACTTTAACAGTTGAGTGGTAAACTGAGTAAAGCAGATTACTGTCTCTAATGTGGGTGGACCTCATTCTATCAGTTGAAGGCCCAAATAGAACTGAGTGAAAGGGAACTCCTCCTCCCTGAGGGCTTTCAAGGTAGTATATCCATTCTTTCCTGTATTTAGACTTAAATTGAAACATCGGCTCTTCCTGGGTTTTAAGCCTGTTGGCATTTGGTTTAGAGCGATGTATGTCTTGGTCCTTCTTAGGCTTCTGGACTCCACCATCAGCTTTCCTGTCTGTAGCTATGTAGGTGTGTGTGTGAGTGTGGGTGTATGTATGTATGTATGTAGATATAGCTATAGATACAGATATAAATAGATATAGCTATATACCTATTGGTTCTGCTTCAATGGAGAATCCTGACTAATATAAATAAGATCCTATTATGTGTCAGGTCCTGGGCTAGGAGTTGGGTTCCCCAGCTCTCCAGCTTAAAAGAGGTGATAGACTAACTTCAATATGATAAGTGATCTAGTTGAGTTACATACCTACAAAATGCTGTGAGACCAGAAAAGGAGCACCTAATGGCATAAGGAGTTAAGAGGGATTCACTTAAGAGTTGACATGATCAGGGTTGTGAAAAATGACACCAGATTAGAAGATTGAAGAAATTGAACTACTGGTGTATCCAACAACATAGATGAATCTCACAGTCATAATTTTTAGTGGAATAAAAACCAGACAACAAAAGAGGGCATATGAATAAAGGTTCTGTGGACATCCTTAAAAAACAAGCTCTTTGACAATGAACTTGGGAGGAAAATATCCAATATCTCATTGTTCAGTGTGGTGGTAACAGTGCTAAGGGTATATGACACCCCAAGAGGATCATTTGTTAATGTCCCTCTCCTCTCTATGACAAAATTATTTTCAACAATAATAATGAAATAATTAGTAAAAATAATTATTTTCTTGATCTGTTGTTTAGGTTAAAAACAATGAACAGTTAAAAAAGAATACATTTCAGTTTTATAGATATTATTAAAATTCAGCAAAATATTTCACAAATGAACTAAAATTTACTCTTAAAATCTTTACACTGAACAGTTCACACTATTTCATGGTTTTAAATTTTAAACAAACAAAAGCTCCACGTGGTCACATAGAATTACAGAATTGAAGTAACTTGAGTTCTGTTTGTCTTTATGATCACTATTCTGTCATTTTATTTTGAATCCACTGTTTGAAAGTAGGAATGTGTAGTGCTACAGGAGTGGAGATAAGAACTATGCATGAAGTAAGCTTGAATGATTCTGAATTGAGAATTTACTCTCTGAAATGGATGCATGTAGCTGAGTCTGTGTGTAGTGAGCTAACTGTAAGAAGTGAAGTTCTTTGAATGAACTTCCACACAGAATAAATGCTTGTTACAGAGAAAGTAATAAAGATGTGCTAATTTGATCCTTAAATGTATTACTAAAATTCAACAATAATAGCAGCAGTTGTTTAGAACAGCAGTGCTCAGACCTTTTAGTCTCAGGACTTCACTGCACTCTTACAAATTTTTGAGCTCTTTGCTTTTGTTTATGTGAGTTATATCTATTGATATTTACCTTATTAGAAATTAAAACAGAAAAAATAATTATTTTAAAAGCAAATTTCCATCTTAAAATTACATGATCAATTCACTGAATATTAACATACATAATAAACATTTATAAAAGTAATTAATTTTCCAAAACAAAGGAAAATTTAATGATGAGAGTGACATCATTTTACATTTATGAAGCTGGAGTCTCATAGATGCTTCTGAATCCAATCTGTTGCAATATGTTAAAGTATATGAAAAGTATATGAAAAGAATATGAAACAGTTAAAGTATATGAAAAGAATCTGGCCTTACACAAATATGTAGTTAGAAAAGAGGGCATTTTAATACGCTTTAAAAATAGTGTAGGTATTCTTCTTTGATACTGTACCAAAACTTGACAAAGGAAGTAGTTTCTTACAGGTTAGTTATGTGTTCTGAAACCACATAAATGAACTTTTCATACTCTGTTATGTTAAAACCTGTTGGTCTTCCTTACATTCTGAATAAATCTTTTTACTCATGCTTGACTTTGTAGCATTATGCGTTGGTGATTTGGAAAATATTACTTCCCAGGGTTAATGCAACTTTTCTAAATGTTCACACATTAAGGTTTTTTTTTGGACACATTTAGTTTTATAATAGCAAAAACATTATATTTGTTAATATCACCACTGATCTTATCAGAAGAGTCTGTAAATGCACAGAAGCTTTCAAGCTCACAGTGTTTCTGACATTCAGTTTTGGTTTGAAAGCTCAAATTTTAAGTAGCAAATATTTAAATTGTTTTCCCTGAAATGCCAGCTCACTTTGTTCATTTTCGAGAAAATGCCTGCTGAATAACCAGGTCTGAATAACTATAGTCTTTCAGTTGTTATTTCAAGTCAGAATGGTGTTTTCATTAAAAAGGTGGATAGCTCAGCTCACAATTCAAATAATCACTAAAGTGCTTTCCCTTCAGATAGCAGAAATGCTTTATTTTCCATTTCATTACACAAAAAATATGGGTGCTCAAGGGTTGAGATTTAGTAAAATGTTTACTGTTTTATTAGGGATATTTTTCAGTAAGGCTAGGTTTCTGTTATTGTTGTTAATTGTGTTTAGCGGTGAAGAATACAGTGTGTACCGGTACAATCTGTGCCACTGCCCTGACTCATGCTCCCGGGTGAGCAGTTTTACTCACTATTGTTTCTGGACCATCAGTGCACATACTTAACAAAGTGAGAAAGCAAATAATGTTTTATATTATTATGACAATATGTTTACCCCATAGACTCTCTGAAAAGATCTTAGGTTACTCCAGGTCTTTGGATCATACTTTAAGTTCAGAACTTACACCCACAAAAGATGTTTTCTCTAGATGAGTATTTTATTATGACATTGTTTGGAATTTCCAGTGCATGGTAATAATGTGTAGACCGACTTTTAGTCAGTTTAATTATTGCTTTTACATTCTCCACAGACAGTATGCCATTTTATTGTCTGTAGCCAGGGCAGACTTTTCCACTGCCCTGCCCATGGTATACCACTGGATGTTTTTTATATATACACACATATGTGTGTTTTATATACGTCTATATGGTAGGTATATATATATGTATTTTTTTAAAGAATTGAGTTCTTTATTAGATGTATTTATTGCAGATATTTTTTCCCAGTCAGTGTTTTGTCTTTTCCTTCCCTCAATGGTATCTTTTTTTTTAAAATGGTGTCTTTTGATGAACAGAAATTAAAATAAAAATTTTCAATTTTAGAATGGCTGTAGATTTACAGAAAAGTTGTACAGCTAGTACAGAGAGTCCCTGTATATCTCTCACCCAGGTTCCCCTAACACTAACATCTCACATTGCCATGGTGCGTTTGTCACAACTGGCAAACCAACATTGATACGTTACAATTAACTAAACTCCAGAATCATTCAAATTTCAATCATTTTTCCACTAATGTCTTTTATTCTGTTTCAGAATTCCATTCAGGATACCCAATTGCATTTAGTCATCCTGTCTCCTGGTACCCTCTGTTCTGTGACAATTTCTTAGTCTTTCTGTGTTTTGGATGACTGACAGTTTTGAGGAATACTAATCCGATATTTTGTAGACTGTCCTTCAATTTCAGATTGTCTGATGTTTTTCTCATAGATTGGAGTTATGGGTTTGATGAGGAAGGTCACAAAGGTGAAGTGCCCTTCTCATCACATCATACCAGGGCTATATGATATCAGCATGATTTATCACTGGTGATGTTAACCTTGATCACTGGGCGAGGTAGTATTGCCAGGTTAAAATTACTCAGTGGTGTATTTATACTTTTGTAGTATGGTCAGTTCTTGCTTTGTACATTTCTTGCTTTATATATTTCATAATGTCATGCATACAGCATTGAGATTATTGTATCTTCTTAATTAATTGAACCTTTTGTCATTACATAGTAACTATTTCTAGTGATCTTTAAAAATTTTAAATTTATATGTTTGCTATTAATGTAAGTACACTGGTTTTTATTAGGGCTAGTTTATTTCCCCATAGTACATCTTTTCATTGTTTGTTTTTTGTCTTTTTTAGTGTTTTTGTTTTAATTGAGCTATAATTGACATATAACATTATGTTAGTTTCAGGTGTACATCATAATGATAGGATATTTTTATATGTTGCAAAACGAGCACCACAATAAATCTAGTTAATATCCATTAACATACATGGTTACAGTTTTTTTTCTTGTGATGAGAACTTTTAAGATCTACTCTCTTAGCAACTTTCAAATATACAGTACAGTGTTATTAACTCTACCCGCCATGCTGTAAAACATACAGCAGGACTTACATACATCCCTATGACTTACTTATTTTATAACTGGAAGTTTGTACCTTTTGACCCGCTTCACCCATTTTGCCCCCCTCCCTAACCACCACCTCTGGCAGCCACCAGTCAGTTTTCTGTATCTATATGTATAAGCTTGGTGGGTTTTAAAATTTTTTTATTTTTTAAAATTTAGATTCCACATATAAGTGAGATGATACAGTATTTGTCTTTCTCTGTCTGACTTATTTCACTTAGCATAATGCCCTCAAGGTCCAAACGTGTTGTCACAAATGGCAAGATTTTCTTTATCCGTTCTTCCATTGATGGATCCCTGGGTTGTTTCCGTATCTTGGCTATTGTAAATAATGCTGCAGTGAACATGAGAGTGCAGATATCTCTTCTAGTTAGTGTTTTCATTTTCTTTGAATAAATACCGAGAGGCTGGATCATGTGGATCTGTATCCTGGTCATTTTTCATTTTCTGAGGAACCTCCATACTGTTTCCCGTAGTGGCTGCACCAGTTTACATTCCCACCAACAGTGCACAAAGGTTCCCTTTTCTCTATATCCTTGCCACAATTGTTATTTCTTTTTTCTACAGAAATTCTTTAATTTTAGTGGTCTAATTTAAGTCTTTTATAATTTGTGCTTTTTATGCTTATTCCAAGATTACATTCCTGGCGTAAATTCCACTTGGTCATAATATATTATCCTTTTTACATAAAGGAGAAAACCCATATAATCATCTCAACAGAGGCAGAAAAATATTTTTGATGAAATTTAACAATTCTTCATAAACTCTCAGTAATCCAGTGATAGAATGAAACTCCAAGGTTATGCTAATCTTATAAAATGAGTTGGAGAATATTCCTCTTCTCTAGTCTCTGGACGAGTTTATTTTTGTTTGTTTTTTTGTAAGATTGGTTTTATTTTTTTCCTTAAAAGTGTTCTGAAGAATTAACCACAAGCTGTTTTGAAGTTTTCTTTCTGGGAAGGTTTTTTCTTAAGGATGTATGTCATTGACATTTAATTTCATTCAGATTTTCTATTTCTTCTTTTTTTAAGATTTTTATTTATTTTATTTAAGTATAGTTGATTTACAATGTTGTGCCATCTCTGCTGGAAAGTGACTCAGTGATACACATATAGACATTCCTTTTTTTATATGCTTTTCCATTATGGTTTGTCACAGGATATTGAATATAGTTCCCTGTGCTATACAGTAGGACCTTGTCGTTTATCCATGCTGTATATAATAGTTTACATCTGCTAACCCCAAACTCCCAGTTCATCCCTCTCTCACCCCACTCCCCCTTGGCAACCACAAGTCTGTTCTCTATGTTTGTGAGTCTGTTTCTGTTTTGTAGATAGGTTCATTTGTGCCATATTTCAGATTGCACATATAAGAGATATCATATGGTATTTGTCTTTCTTTTTCTGACTTACTTCACATAGTATGATAATCTCTAGTTGCATCTATGTTGCCACAAATGGCATTATTTCGTTCTTTTTTTATGACTGAGTAGTATTCCGTTGTATATATGTATCACATCTTCTTTATCCACTCACCTGTCGATGGACATTTAGGTTGTCTCCATGTTTTGGCTATTGTGAATAGTGCTACTATGAACGTACGGGTGCACATATCTTTTTGAATTATAGTTTTGTCCGGGTATACACCCGGATTGCTGGATCATATGGCAATTCTATTTTTAGTTTTCTGAGGTACCTCCATACCATTTTCCATAGTGGCTGCACCAATTTACATTCCTACCAACAGTGTAGCAGGGATCCCTTTTCTCCACACCCTCTCCAGCATTTATTTATAGACTTTTCAATGATGGCCATTATGACTGGTGTGAGGTGGTACCTCACTGTAGTTTTGATTGGCATTTCTCTAATAATTACATATATTGAGCATCTTTTCATGTGCCTACTGGCCATCTGTATGTCTTCTTTGGAGAAATGTCTATTAAGGTCTTCTGCCCATTTTTCCATTGGGTTGTTTGTTTTTTGTTGTTGAATTGCATGTGCTGTTTGTATATTTTGGAGATTAAGCCCTTGTCTGTAGCATCATTTGCAAATATTTTCTCCCATTCTGTAGGTCGTCTTTTCATTTTTTTATGGTTTCCTTTGCTGTGCAAATGCTTGTAAGTTTGATTAGGTCCCATATTTTTGTTTTTGTTTTTACTTTTATATTGCCTTGGGAGACTGACCTAAGAAAACATTGGTACGATTTATGTCAGAAAATGTTTTGCCTATGCTTTCTTCTAGGAGTTTTATGGTGTCATGTCTTAAGATTAAGTGTTTAAGCCATTTTGAGTTTTTTTTTTTACATGGTGTGAGGCTGTATTCTAACTTTATTGATTTACATGCAGCTGTCCAATTTTCCCAGCACCACTTGCTAAAGAGACTGTCTCTTTCCCATTTTATATTCTTACCTCCTGTAAGAAGAAGGTAATTGACTGTAGGTGTGTGAGTTTATTCCTGGGCTCTCTATTCTGTTCCATTGATCTGTATGTCTGTTTTTGTACCAATACCACACTGTTTTGTTTTGTTTTGTTTTGTTTTTTCTACATATTTATTGGAGCACAATTGCTTCACAATGGTGTGTTAGTTTCCGCTTTATAACAAAGTGAATCAGTTATACATATACACATGTTCCCATATCTCTTCCCTCTTGCATCTCCCTCCCTCCCACCCTCCCTATCCCACCTTTCTAGGTGGTCACAAAGCACCAAATTGATCTCCCTGTGCTATGCGGCTGCTTCCCACTTGCTATCTATTTTACGTTTGGTAGTGTATATATGTCCATGCCACTCTCTCACTTTGTCACGTCTTACCCTTCCCCCTCCCCATATCCTCAAGTCCATGCTCTAGTAGGTCTGTGTCTTTATTCCTGTCTTACCCCTAGGTTCTTCATGACATTTTTTTTCCTTAAATTCCATATATATGTGTTAGCATACGGTATTTGTCCTTCTCTTTCTGACTTACTTCACACTGTATGACAGACTCTAGGTCCATCCACCTCACTACAAATAACTCAATTTCGTTTCATTTTATGGCTGAGTAATATTCCATTGTATATATTGTGCCACATCTTCTTTATCCATTCATCCGATGATGGACACTTAGGTTGTTTCCATCTCCTGGCTATTGTAAACAGAGCTGCAGTGAACATTTTGGTACATGACTCTTTTTGAATTATGGTTTTCTCAGGGTATATGCCCAGTAGTGGGATGGCTGGGTCGTATGATAGTTCTATTTGTAGTTTTTTAAGAAACCTCCATACTGTTCTCCATAGTGGCTATACCAATTCACATTCCCACCAGCAATGCAAGAGTGTTCCCTTTTCTCCACACCCTATCCAGCATTTATTGTTTCTAGATTTTTTGATGATGGCCATTCTGACCGGTGTGAGATGATATCTCATTGTAGTTTTGATTTGCATTTCTCTAATGATTAATGATGTTGAGCATTCTTACATGTGTTTGTTGGCAGCCTGTATATCTTCTTTGGAGAAATGTCTATTTAGGTTTTCTGCCCATTATTGGATTGGGTTATTTGTTTTCTTGTTATTGAGCTGCATGAGCTGCTTGTAAATTTTGGAGATTAATCCTTTGTCAGTTGCCTCATTTGCAAATATTTTCTCCCATTCTGAGGGTTGTCTTTTGGTCTTGTTTATGGTTTCCTTTGCTGTGCAAAAGCTTTTAGGTTTCATTAGGTCCCATTTGTTTATTTTCGTTTTTATTTCCATATCTCTAGGAGGTGGGTCAAAAAGGATCTTGCTGTGATTTATGTCATAGAGTGTTCTGCCTAAGTTTTCCTCTAAGAGTTTGATAGTTTCTGGCCTTACATTTAGGTCTTTAATCCATTTTGAGCTTATTTTTGTGTATGGTGTTAGGGAGTGTTCTAATCTCATACTTTTACATGTACCTGTCCAGTTTTCCCAGCACCACTTATTGAAGAGGCTGTCCTTTCTCCACTGTACATTCCTGCCTCCTTTATCAAAGATAAGGTGACCATATGTGTGTGGGTTTATCTCTGGGCTTTCTATCCTGTTCCATTGATCTATATTTCTGTTTTTGTGCCAGTACCATACTGTCTTGATTACTGTAGCTTTGTAGTATAGTCTGAAGTCAGGGAGCCTGATTCTTCCAGCTCAGTTTTTTGTTCTCAAGATTGCTTTGACTATTCGGGGTCTTTTGTGTTTCCATACAAATTGTGAAATTTTCTGTTCTAGTTCTGTGAAAAATGCCAGTGGTAGTGTGATAGGGATTGCATTGAATCTGTAGATTGCTTTGGGTAGTAGAGTCATTTTCACAATGTTGATTCTTCCAATTCAAGAACATGGTATATCTCTCCATCTCTTTGTATCATCTTTAATTTCTTTCATCAGTGTCTTATAATTTTCTGCATACAGGTCTTTTGTCTCTGTAGGTAGGTTTATTCCTAGATACTTTATTCTTTTTGTTGCAATGGTAAATGGGAGTATTTTCTTGATTTCACTTTCAGATTTTTCATCATTAGTGTATAGGAATGCCAGAGATTTCTGTGCATTAATTTTGTATCCTGCTACTTTACCAGATTCATTGATTAGCTCTTGTAGTTTTCTGGTGGCATCTTTAGGATTCTCTATGTATAGTATCATCTCATCTGCAAACAGTGACAGCTTTACTTCTCCTTTTCCGATTTGGATTCCTTTTCTTCTCTGATTGCTGTGGCTAAAACTTCCAAAACTATGTTGAGTAAGAGTGGTGAGAGTGGGCAACCTTGTCTTGTTCCTGATCTTAGTGGAAATGCTTTCAGTTTTTCACATTGAGGATGATGTTGGCTGTGGGTTTGTCATATATGGCCTTTATTATGTTGAGGAAAGTTCCCTCTATGCCTACTTTCTGGAGGGTTTTTTCATAAGTGGGTGTTGAATTTTGTCGAAAGCTTTCTCTGCATCTGTTGAGATGACCATATGGTTTTTCTCCTTCAATTTGTTAATATGGTGTATCACACTGATTGATTTGCATATATTGAAGAATCCTTGCATTCCTGGAATAAACCCCACTTGATCATGGTGTATGATCCTTTTAATGTGCTGTTGGATTCTGTTTGCTAGTATTTTGTTGAGGATTATTGCATCTGTGTTCATCAGTGATATTGGCCTGTAGTTTTCTTTCTTTGTGACATCCTTGTCTGGTTTTGGTATCAGGGTGATGGTGGCCTCGTAGAATGAGTTTGGGAGTGTTCCTCCCTCTGCTATATTTTGGAAGAGTTTGAGAAGGATAGGTGTTAGCTCTTCTCTAAATGTTTGATAGAATTCACCAGTGAAGCCATCTGGTCCTGGGCTTTTGTTTGTTGGAAGATTTTTAATCACAGTTTCAATTTCAGTACTTGTGATTGGTCTGTTCATATTTTCTATTTCTTCCTGATTCAGTCTTGGCAGGTTTTGCATTTCTAAGAATTTGTCCATTTCTTCCAGATTGTCCATTTTATTGTCATAGAGTTGCTTGTAGTAATCGCTCATGATCTTTTGTATTTCTGCAGTGTCAGTTGTTACTTCTCCCTTTTCATTTCTAATTGTATTGATTTGAGTCTTCTCCCTTTTTTTCTTGATGAGTCTGGCTAATGGTTTATCAATTTTGTTTATCTTCTCAAAGAACCAGCTTTTAGTTTTGTTGATCTTTGCTATCGTTTCCTTTATTTCTTTTTCATTTATTTCTGATCTGATCTTTATGATTTCTCTCCTTCTGCTAACGTTGGGTTTTTTTGTTCTTCTTTCTCTAATTGCTTTAGGTGCAAGGTTAGGTTGTTTATTTGAGATGTTTCCTGTTTCTTAAGGTAGGATTGTATTGCTATAAACTTCCCTCTTAGAACTGCTTTTGCTGCCTCCCATAGGTTTTGGGTCATTGTGTCTCCATTGTCATTTGTTTCTAGGTATTTTTTGATTTCCTCTTTGATTTATTCAGTGATCACTTCGTTATTAAGTAGTGTATTGTTTAGCCTCCGTGTGTTTGTATTTTTTACAGATCTTTTCCTGTAATTGACATCTAGTCTCGTTGTGGTCCGAAAAGATACTTGATACAATTTCTATTTTCTTAAATTTACCAAGGCTTGAATTGTGACCCAAGATATGATCTATCCTGGAGAATGTTCCATGAGCACTTGAGAAAAATGTATATTCTGTTGTTTTTGGATGGAATGTCCTATAAATATCAATTAAGTCCATCTTGTTTAATGTATCATTTAAAGCTTGTGTTTTATTATTTATTTTCATTTTGGATGATCTGTCCATTGGTGAAAGTGAGGTGTTAAAGTCCCCTACTATGAATGTGTTCCTGTCAGTTTCTCCTTTTATGGCTGTTGCCTTATGTATTGAGGTGCTCCTATGTTGGGTGCATAAATATTTACAATTGTTATATCTTCTTGGATTGATCCCTTTATCATTATGTAGTGTCCTTCTTTGTCTCTTTTAATAGTCTTTATTTTAAAGTCTATTTTGTCTGATATGAGAATTGCTACTCCAGCTTTCTTTTGGTTTCCATTTGCATGGAATATCCTTTTCCTTCCCCTCACTTGCAGTCTGTATGTGTCTCCAGGTCTGAAGTGGGTCTCTTGTACACAGCATATATATGGGTCTTGTTTTTGTATCATTCAGCCAGTCTGTGTCTTTTGGTGGGAGCATTTAATCCATTTACATTTAAGGTAATTATCGATAGGTATGTTCCCATTCCCATTTTCTTAATTGTTTTTTGTTTGTTATTGTAGGTCTTTTCCTTCTCTTGCGTTTCTTGCCTAGAGAAGATCCTTTAGCATTTGTTGTAAAGCTGGTTTGGTGGTGCTGAACTCTCTCAGCTTTTGCTTGTCTGTAAAGGTTTTAATTTCTCCATCAAATCTGAATGAGATCCTTGCTGGGTAGAGTAATCTTGGTTGTAGGTTTTTCTCCTTCATCACTTTAAATATGTCCTGCCAGTCCCTTCTGGCTTGCAGAATTCTGCTGAAAGATCAGCTATTAACCTTATGGGGATTCCCTTGTGTGTTATTTGTTGTTTTTCCCTTGCTGCTTTTAATATGTTTTCTTTGTATTTAATTTTTGACAGTTTAATTAATATGTGTCTTGGCGTGTTTCTCCTTGGATTTATCCTGTATGGGACTCTCTGTGCTTCCTGGACTTGATTAACTATTTCCTTTTCCATATTAGGGACGTTTTCGACTATAATCTCTTCAAATAATTTTTCAGTCCCTTTCTTTTTCTCTTCTTCTTCTGGAACCCCTATAATTCAAATGTTGGTGCGTTTAATGTTGTCCCAGAAGTGTCTGAGACTGTCCTCAGTTCTTTTCATTTTTTTTCTTTATTCTGCTCTGCAGTAGTTATTTCCACTATTTTATCTTCCAGGTCACTTATCCGTTCTTCTGCCTCAGCTATGCTATTGATCCCTTCTAGAGTACTTTTAATTTCATTTATTGTGTTGTTCATTGTTGCTTGTTTCATCTTTAGTTCTTCTAGGTCCTTGTTAAATGTTTCTTGCATTTTGTCTATTCTATTTCCAAGATTTTGGATCATCTTTACTATCATTATTCTGAATTCTTTTTCAGGTATTTCCTCTTCATTTGTTAGGTCTGGTGGGTTTTTATCTTGCTCCTTCATCTGCTGTGTGCTTTTCTGTCTTCTCATTTTGCTTATCTTACTGTGTTTGGGGTCTCCTTTTTTCAGGCTGCAGGTTCGTAGTTCCCGTTGTTTTTGGTGTCTCTCCCCAGTGGCTAAAGTTGGTTCAGTGGGTTGTGTAGGCTTCCTGGTGGAGGGGACTAGTGCCTGTGTTCTGGTGGATGGGGCTGGATCTTGTCTCTCTGGTGGGCAGGTCCACATCTGGTGGTGTGTTTTGGGGTGTCTGTGGACTTATTATGATTTTAGGCATCCTCTGCTAATGGGTGGGGTTGTGTTCCGGTCTTGCTAGTTGTTTGGCATAGGGTGTCCAGCACTGTAGCTTGCTGGTCATTGAGTGAAACTGGGTGTTGGTGTTGAGATGGAGATCTCTGGGAGATTTTCGCTGTTTGATATTACATGGAGCTGGGAGGTCTCTTGTGGACCAGTGTCCTGAAGTTGGCTCTCCCATCTCAGAGGCACAGCACTGACTCCTGGCTGCAGCGCCAAGAGCCTTTCATCCACAGGGCTCAGAAAAAAAGGGAGAAAAAGTAGAAAGAAAGAAAGAGGATAAAAGAAAATAAAGTTATTAAAATAAAAAATAATTATTAACAAAAAAAATTTTTTTAAGTAAAGAAAAAGAAAACGGACGGATAGAACCCTAGGACAAATGGTGAAAGCAAAGCTATGCAGACAAAATCTCACACAGAAGCATAACAATACACGCTCACAAAAAGAGGAAAAGGGGAAAAATTAATGAATCTTGCTCTTAAAGTCCACCTCCTCAATTTGGGATGATTCATTGTCTATTCAGGTATTCCACAGATGCAGGGTACATCAGGTTGATTGTGGAGATTTAATCCGCTGCTCCTGAGGCTGCTGGGAGAGATTTCCCTTTCTCTTCTTTGTTCGCACAGCTCCCAGGGGCTCAGCTTTGGGTTTGGCCCCGCCTCTGCGTGTAGGTCGCTGGAGGGCATCTGTTCTTCGCTCAGAGAGGACGGGGTTAAAGGAGCCGCTGATTCAGAGGCTCTGGCTCACTCAGGCTGGGGGGAGGGAGGGGTACGGATACGCGGCGAGCCTGCGGCGGCAGAGGCCAGCGTGACGTTGCACCAGCCTGAGGCGCGCCGTGTGTTCTCCCGGGGAAGTTGTCCCTGGATCCTGGGACCCTGGCAGTGGCGGGCTGCACAGGCTCCCCGGAAGGGGGGTGTGGATAGTGACCTGTGCTCGCACACTGGCTTCTTGGTGGCGGCAGCAGCAGCCTTAGCGTCTCAGGCCCGTGTCTGGGGTCCGCGCTGTTAGCCGTGGCTCACACCTGTCTCTGGAGCTCCTTTAAGCAGCGCTCTTAATCACCTCTCCTCGAGCACCAGGAAACAAAGAGGGAAGAAAAAGTCTCTTGCCTCTTCGGCAGGTCCAGACTTTTTCCTGGACTCCCTCCCGGCTACCTGTGGTGCACTAGCCTCTTCAGGCTGTGTTCACGCTGCCAGTCCTCTCCCTGCGCTCCCACGGAAGCCCGAGCCTCAGCTCCCAGCCCCGCCCGCCCCGGCAGGTGAGCAGACAAGCCTCTCGGGCTGGTGAGTGCTGGTCGGCACTGATCCTCTGTGAGGGAATCTCTCCGCTTTGCCCTCCGCACCCCTGCTGCTGTGCTCTCCTCCGCGGCTCCGAAGCTTGTCCCTATTTTGTTGTCTCTGTTTATTCTTTTTTCTTTTGCCCTACACAGGTACGTGGGGGAGTTTCTTGCCTTTTGGGAGGTCTCAGGTCTTCTGCCAGTGTTCAGTAGGTGTTCTGTAGGAGTTGTTCCACGTGTAGATGTATTTCTGATGTATCTCAGAGCGGCTGCGCTACCGTGGGGCTGCTCGGTGGACACTGCAACCGCGCCGGCTCCTCCATCACCTTGTTTTGATTACTGTAGCTTTGTAGTATTGTCTGAAGTCTGGGAGAGTTATGCCTCCTGCTTTGTTTCTTTTCCTTTGGATTGCTTTGGCAATTCTGGATCATTTATGGTTCCATATAAATTTTTGGATTATTTTTTCTAGTTTTTTGGAAAATTTCATGGGTATTTTGATAAGGATCACATTAAATCTGTAGATTGCTTTGGTTAGTATGGGCATTTTAACAAGATTAATTCTTCCACTCCAAGAGCATGGGATATCTTTCCACTTCTTTGAATCCTCTTTAATTTCCTCTTTAATTAATAAAATGTGTTATAGTTCTCAAAATATAAGTCTTTCACCTCCTTGGTCAGGTTTATTCGTAGGTATTTTATTTTGGGGGGGGGTGCTATTTTATTTTTATTATTTATTTAAGAAGAATATTGTTATTTTAAAAATATTTATTTATTTGGCTGCGTCGGGTCTTAGTTGTGGCACGTGGGATCTTCACTGCTGTGTGCAGGATCTTCATTGCCACGTGCGGGATCTTTAGTTGCAGTGTGTGGGATATTTTAGTTGCAGCATGTGAACTCTTAATTGTGGCATTTGGGATCTAGTTCCCTGACCAGGGATCGAACCTGGGCCACCTCTATTGGGACTGTGGAGTCTTAGCCACTGGACCACCAGGGAAGTCCCTGGGATGCTATTTTAAAAGGTATTATTTCTTTACATTCCCTTTCTGATATTCATTGTTAGTGTAAAGAAATGCAACCGATTTTTGAATGTTAATCTCGTATCCTGCTACTTTGCTGAATTAACTTATTAGATCTAGTAGTTTTTGTGTGGAGTCCTTAGGGTTTTCTATATATAGTGTCACGTCATCTGCGTATAGTAACAATTTTATGTATTAGAGTTGGCAAGTTGTCTTTTTCAAGGAATTTATCCATTTCATCTGTATTTTTCACAACTTTATTGAGGTTATAATTAACATGCCATAAAATTCTCCCATTTAAAGCGTGTAATTTTTTTAAAAGTATATTCTCAAAGTTGTGCAACTATTACCACAGTCTAATTTTAGAACATTTCCATTACTCCAAAGAGAAATTTCATGCCTATTTCCATCCCCAGGCCTAGGTAACCACTAATTTACTTTCTGCCTCCAAAGATTTGCCTTTTCAAAATATTTCAGGTAAATGGAATTAAATAATGTGTGGTGTTTTATGTATGACTTCTTTCACTTAGTGTAATTTTTTTTTTTCGCGGTACGCAGAACTCTTACTGTTGTGGCCTCTCCCGTTGCGGAGCACAGGCTCCAGATGCGCAGGCTCAGCGGCCATGGCTCACGGGCCCAGCCGCTCCGCGGCATGTGGGATCTTCCCGGACCGGGGCACGAACCCGTGTCCCCTGCATCGGCAGGCGGACTCTCAACCACTGCACCACCAGGGAAGCCCCTAGTGTAATGTTTTTAAGGTTCATCTATATTGTAGCATGTATCAGTACTTTGCTCGTTTTTTTTCCTTTTGCGGGTTTTTTTTTTTTGCGGGCCTTGTTTTTCCTTTTAAAAATACATTTTTATTGTAAAGTATAACTTACGTACAGAAAAGTGCACATATTTTAAGCACAATAAAAAAAGTTTAAGTGAACACTTCTATGAAACCACTATACACATCAAGAAATAAGTTATTACAAGATATTGAATATATTTCCTTGGTTCCTTGTGCTATACAGTTGGTCCCTGCTGTTTATTTTATATATCGTAATCCCAAATTTCTAATTTATCAACAGTGTATTTTTTTTTTTTTTTTTTGCGGTACGCGGGCCTCTCACTGTTGTGGCTTCTCCCGTTGCGGAGCACAGGCTCCGGAGGCTCAGGCTCAGCGGCCATGGCTCTCGGGCCCAGCCGCTCCGCGGCATGTGGGATCTTCCCAGACCGGGGGACGAACCCGCGTCCCCTGCATTGGCAGGCGGACTCTCAACCACTGCGCCATCAGGGAAGCCCAGTGTATTTTTTTTTGACTGCTGTCTTTTATTTTTTTAATATATTTATTTATTTATTTTTGGCTGCATTGGGTCTTCATTGCTGTGTGCAGGCTTTCTCTAGTTGTGGCGAGAGGGGCCTACTCTTCATTGTGGTGCACGGGCTTCTCATTGTGGTGGCTTCTCTTGTGGCAGAGCATGGACTCTAGGTGCGCAGGCTTCAGTAATTGTGGCAGGCAGGCTCAGTAGTTGTGGCTCGCGGGCTTAGTTGCTCCATAGCATGTGGGATCTTCCTGGACCAGGGCTCGAACCTGTGTCCCCTGAATTGGCAGCTGGATTCTTAACCACTGCGCCACCAGGGAAGTCCCAACAGTGTATTTTTTAAAAGATTTTATTTTTTAGAGAAGTTTTAGGTTCACAACATAACCAAGAGGAAGATAGAGTTTTCCCATATACCTCTCACCCATATACCTCTCACCCCCATACATGCCTAGCCTCCCCCCATTATCAACATTACTCACCAGAATGGTACATTGTTACCAAGGATAGACCTACGTTGACGCATAATCACCCATAGCCCATAGTTTACCTTATAGGTTCACTTTTGGTGCTGTACATTCTGTGGGTTTGGACAAATGTATACTGACATATATCCATCATTATAATATCATACAGAGAATTTTCACTGCCCTAAGAATCTACTTTTTCCTTGTTACTGCTGAATGGTGTTTTATTGTGTAGATATATGCTACGTTTTGTTTATCCATTCACCAGTTGATAGGCATTTGGATAGTTTTCACTTTTTGGCTATTATGAATAACGCTGCTGTGAGCAAATTTAAGTACAAGTCTTTGTATGGAACATTCATGTCTCTTGTGTTGATACCTAGGAATGGAATTGCTGAGTCATATAGAAACTCTACGTTTAACGTTTTGTGAATCTGTTTTCAAAAGTGGCTTGTACCATTTTACATTGCTGCTAGCAATATATGATGGCTCTAATTTCTCAAGAATTTTGCCCACACTTGTTATTTTGTTATTATTATTTTTTAAATTTTAGCCATCCTAGCATTTGTGAAGTGGTATCCCATTGCAGTTTTGATTTGTGTTTCCTTAATCACTAATGATGTTGAGAATCTTTTTGTGTTTATTAACTATTTGTGTGTTCTTCTTTGGAGAAATGTCTGTTGAAATCTGTTCCCTATTTTCTTTTTCTAATTTCTCAAAGTGAATTTATTAGATCTCTTGGTTGCATATGACAGAAACCACCTCTACCTATCTTAAATAAAAGAACAGAATTTATTTTGAGGATGGTGTGGGGGAGAGATATTCATCGTATCCAAGGGCAGCAATACAGTGAAGCACAGCAAAGACTGGACACAAACACTGGATACTGTAGAACACCCAGGAAATCCCCTATACTCTGTTAATATCTCCTTCTCAGTAGCTTCATTCTTACTGCTCATCAAGTTCTGGTCTTCCATTTTCAGGCCACATGGCAGGACACAGTTATTGCTGATTATTCTTAGGTTCCCTCTCTTCATTTTAAAAAAGCAATCAGATATTTCTTAGTCATATTCTAATTTCCTATGGAAAACATTCTGCTTGTCACAACTTGGGTTATATACCCACCTCGAGACCAAATATTGTGGCCAAAGGAGTGGTAACCCATATGATAACCATGTAGATCCAGGACAGATATTGGCAACTATGGCCCTCCAGCACACAGACCATTGAGCAAAGAATGTTTTTTGCATTTGTAAAGAACTGAAAAAAAAAATAGCAAAAAAAGAAGAATATGTGATAGGGACGTATATGGCCAGAAAAGTAAAATATTTATTCTCTGACCCTTTACAGAAGAAGGTTGCTTATCCCGATCTAGGGGGAGGGGGAGCAGTTCCTGCAAAAGAAAGGTGAGATGAACTGGTGTGGCATTGTAAAAGAAATCTGCAGATCACCAACTCTACAGGATATTAACAAATGACCCCATACTCAATATGCTTGGGGAGCTGGATGGAAAATATAAAAGGACTTCTGTATTGAAGGATTTCTCAAGTATTTGATATGCTAGAAAGCAGTGGGAATCTTCAAGAATCTTTAAGAGGAAGATATAGTACGTTCTGTTTCTCAAACTTATTTGACCACAGAACTGTATTTCCTCCCACCTCCAAGGAAGTACCATTTCGTGGAACACACTTTGGGAAGACCGTTATATGTGAGCTCTCACATATAACTAATATGGGCTTTATTTCCAATCTTCCTTGAAATTGAATTCAGCAATGACTATGTGCCAGGCTTGTGGTGCTATGTGTAATAGAGGCCCACAATGAATAAAACAAATCTCTGTCTTCAGGGAGTTTTAAATCTGGTGAGGGAGACCAATTTAAAAAAACAACAACAAGCTGTTATAAGGGTATGACCAATGATGTAAACGGTAACATATCGAATCAAGAAACACAGAGAAGGAACACCTCGTCAGCTTTGTGGGGTAGGAGTGGAAACATCAAGGAAGGCTTTCATGAAGACATGATGCCTGAACCTTAAAGGTCAACCAGTAGAAGTTAGCCAGGTGAAAAGCGAGAACAAAAGATGAACTTTTGCATAGAAGCACATAGAGGAGTGGCATTGTGGATCATTCTGAGTGTAACTGAAGTAGGACTCAGTGATTGGATATAGGAGATGAGAGAGGAGAAGGGACAGAAGATAACTCTCGAGATTATGAGTTGGACAATTTGATGGGGCCCCATAATCAATTTGGGATCTATACGTTTCTTTGTCCCACAGGATATCCTACTGGAGGTGTCCTGCAAGGTTGGACATACGAGGCTCAAAAGAGTGATCTGGGCTGGAGATACAGATGAAAGGAGTCATTATCATACAGAAGGTAGTTGAAACTGTTTGCCTACTTTTAATTTCGATTATTTGTCTTCTTAATATTGAGTTATAAGATTTCTTTATGTTTTCTGGATACAAGCCCCTTATCAGATATAGTTTTGCAAATATTTTCTCCCAGTCTGTGAATTCTATTTCACTTTCTTTAATGGTGTTGTTTGAAGCCCCAAACCAGATTTCTGTGGTTTCTATGCGTCTGGCTAATGCTATTTCTATTATCTACTGTATGATTCTGTGTAATTTTGAAATTTAAGGAGGTTAAGTTCCTTTAATGGGCCCATGGCAAAATGCTTGCTACTGGCTCCTGGATTCCTGGTAAGGGCTCTTATTTTTGCTCCTCTGCTCTATGTTTTGTGGACAGAACTGGTGGGAAGTAATTTTATATTAGGAAGAGTTTTATAGTCCATCTTAGCTTTTTGTTGGAATAGGAACAACTTTAAAGTCATAGCTGTTTATATGCAGATTATGCCCGGATTTATACATCCAGTATTTACTGTTCATCAAAATCAGCTGGGGATTCTCACAAGCCCTAATGTCAAGGCTGCAGCCAAAACCAATTTAATCAGAACAATGGGGAAGGAGAGGGGGTAACCCAGGCATCAGTGGCTTTGAAAGCTATCCAGATGAGTTCAGTATTTAGTTAAAGTTGAGAACCGTGGTGGTTAGAGTCTCCTGCTGGACTTCACTTCATTTATTCATTAATTCAATGAATATTACTTGAAAGCTGGCTGTGTTCTAGGCACACTGGCAGTCAGGGGCTGGGTATTTAGTGATCAGTAAGAAAAATAAGTTCTGTTCAAAATCTAGCTGAGAAAGGCAGATGCTAAACAAAACATTATATAAGTATTTATTTAATTGCAGTTGTGAGCTCAGTGCCTAGTAGATATCTCCATGCAGATTTCCTCAAGTTCATTGTTTCAGAAACTGAACTCTTAATCACTCCCACCAAATCATTTCATCCTTCCATAATTTCTAAGTTGGTTAATGGCCATTTCAGTCATCTAAGCCTTGTTGTTTGCCTTACTCCTTTATGTTTCTCATCTAATCAGTAACTAGGCATCCTGTTTCTGCCCACACATCATGTCCTGTCACTGCTCTTTCCTCTCAGTCCCCATTGTTGTTGTTTCAGGGCAGGTCCTCGTCATCTCTTGCCTAGATTACTGCAGTTATCTATGACTGGTAACTCTCGTTCTGGACTGGTTCCCTTCTAATCCAGTCTCCATAATACTGTCGGAATGATTGTTCAAGAGTGCAAGTATTTAATGGTCCCTCAAGACTCATTAGATAAAAATCCAAGCTCTTTACGTGGCCCTCCAGGATCTGCCAATTTTTCTAGTTTTATGTCCCAACGTGAAACTCACTCTTCTCCAATGGGAAGTATTTTGATTATCTGTTGCTACATAACAAATCATCTCAAAACTTAGTGGCATAAAACAACCACCATTTATGACCTAAGAACCCCAGAACATCATTTCTGTTGCATTTTATTGATTAGACAAGTCACGAAGGCTAGTCCATGGGAGAGGAATTAGACCCCACCTCTCACTAGGATGAGTAGGAAAGAATGTGTGTGTGTCTCTAATTTACCGCACCAAGTAGACCACATCTGTTGAACCATAGGTCTAGTTTCTTTCTAGTATTGATACTATCCCATTTGCATCTTCTGCACATCCTTGGCTTGGCGGCTTCAGGCTCTGCTAGACTTAACTCCGGTGTCACAAAGCCTAGCTTGAGTAGGAGGGCAACTGCATGCTGTTTTTTTCTGTGACTTAGCATTTACTGAATGCCCTAAAAAAGAATAACCCAAGCTCTGGCTGATGGGCTAGGAACCATCCAAGCAGAGTTGATCATTCTCTCTTTTGTGCTGTGACTGTATATTGTATTTATGCCTACATTATGTTTTTGCAGTTATTTGTGCATATGATTGCTCCGCTACTAAATTGATCTCATATCCTCTGATTTCATCTAAATTCTCTCAGTTGCAGGTGGCTAAAATCAGTGTAAGAGAAAACGAAAAGTGTGCGTGGGAGGAGGGCAAGATTTATTGCCTCAAGATCATGTGATTTAAAAAAAAAATTTTTTTTAATTAATTATTTATTTATTTTGGCTGCACCGGGTCTTAGTTGTGGCACGTGGGATATTTAGTTGCAGCATGCATGCTGGCTCTAGTTCCCTGATGAGACATCAAACCTGGACCCTCTGCACTGGGAGTGCAGAGTCTTACCCACTGGACCACCAGGGAAATCCCAAGATCATGTGATTTTAAAAGAGCAGGGGCAGTACTGATGTTTAGCATGACCGGCAGCAAACAATGCCCAGTGGTCTCCCTCTTACCCTCCTTCCACTCCCTCTCTCTCCTCCTCTGCTTTCCTCCCTCCCTTTGCTTCAGTCTTTGTGCTGCCTTCCTTCACTCCCACTGCAGACATTGTTTCTCCACAAGATGGATAATTTGGCCATCATGGTACTAGGCTTCCAGAAAGATGTCCCCAGAGGCAAATGGCAGTCTTTCCTATTCGTCCCAGATAAAAATTCCTGAGAGGATGGCCTCTGACTGAGGCCAGGGGCATGGAGCCCTGTGGTTGGCCAACCCTGCAGTTCTGGGGAAGGGTTTGTCTGTTATCAGAAAGGTGGTGGGGAATTGTCCCAGGTCAAAAACCATAGGATACACTGTATTTGTCTGTTTCCCCATACCTCTCCTGAGTTACTGGCACATAACAGGAACTTCCTAAATGTTTATTGAAGGAAATGAATGAATGATGAATCTTTGCCGTGAAATGTCTCCCTCTCCACGCAGAAGTCCTGACCCTATGACGCTCAAACATTTCTCACTGACTACAGAAGTCAGGGATTTTGCTGTTTGACTACTTCATGGCCACTCTTTGTGAGTCTACCTTAAAGGTACTGACACATGAAAACATGATTCAAATGCTAAATCCCTACGCTTTTTGGTTTCATCTTCAGTCTGGGTTAGGCCAAGAAAGGTTTAGTAAGTATGGGTGTCCTCGTGAAAGATCTTTCAGGAAGTCAGAGAGCTTCAAGGTGAGTTAGTGCTGAAATGCAGATTCGAGTCTCAGCAGCTCCTCATTACCGGCAGCCTGGGCTTGCCTTGAAAGCTCTGTTAGTTTTTATGGACTTTAACCCTTAACGCAGGCAGTGGTTAATCCACAATTCCTCCCAAAGGCTGGTCAGTGAACAAAAAGCTTTGTGAAGAATTTTCCTGAGATCTTTCATTCACATTCAGTGTGTTCAGAGAGATGAGAGAATTTCAAAGACCCTCCATCATTTCATTCTCACCAGCGGTTATTTCTTTTGTCATCGGCAAGAAGAAACAGAATCTTATGGAGAAAGAGAAAGAAAGGCTAAATGATTTTTGCAGCTCTCACACCTTCCCAGAGTAATTCTAAGCCCATCAGCCAGGGCTTAGTTCGTTCCCTTTTAAGATTTGTTCAGTCATAGAAAAAACATGTAATACTCTCCTATTCAAAGAAACACTGTACCACTGTCACTGCTACTGGGTTGTCACCCCAAGGGATCATTCAGGACACTAGATAGTGATAAATAAACCAAGTTCCTGAATTTGGTGGCCTTTTTTTTTCTGATGGAGGACACAATCAAACTTAAAAACAAATACTTGGAAACAGTTTCAGTTTATGGTAAATGTTATAAATGTTTCTTACAATGTGTTAAATGTGACAGGATTTAGGATAGATTTTAGGGATGCTGGCTAAAGAAGCCTCTCTGCAGAGGTGAAATTTGAGCAGAAACCTGAATGAGAAGAAGGAATTGATTATGTAAGGATCCATGGAAGAAGGATCAGCAAATGCCAGAGAGAGTGAACCTGATGTATTTGAGGCACTCGCTGGATTTGACTTGTGGCTGGAGTGTATTGAACTAGGGAGAGAAGGCAGGCAGGGCCCAGGCCATGAGGGACCTTGTGGGCCAGGCAGGGAATTTGTATTTTATTTAATTGCAGTGGAAGATTTCAAGCAGATAAATTGTGTGATTCGACTAGTGTTATTTATCTGTGCTGTCCAATATGGTAGCCCCTAGTGTCATACAGCTCCTCAAGTTTAAATTAATTAAAATTAACTAAAATTTAATTCCTCAGTTGCACCAGACAAATTTCAAATAGCTACATGTGGCTAATGGCAACCATATTGGACAGTGTACATATGCAATGTTTCCAGGACTGCAGAAAGTTCTGTTGGACAGTATTACTATAGACAGTGGAGGCAGAGAGACCAGTTCTAGTTCAAGTGAGAGACAAGGGGCTGTCGCAGTAGAGATGGTGAGAAGTGTTTGCACTTAGGGTAGAGTTTGAAGGCAAGGGCGAACAGGACTTGCTGATGAATTGTTCATGAGGGAATGAAGGAAAGAGATGCATTAGTTATGTTTGCAGTTCTACTTCGGGGAGGTAGAAGGATTAGAAGTGTTTACACGCAGAAGAAATAGATCTCTGTTGGCTCAATGGGATAGAACTCATCCTTTACCTGTAAAAGAGCAAGAAACTTTAAAAATAACTGAGATACATGCATAACCAAAAAAATGCCTGCAGGAGTTGGTGGGGAACTGGTAGATTTGGGAACTTGTAAATACCTGTGATTGACAGGTCAGTGGAGGTCTATCACTAAAAGGTGGTGGGAATCATTCTGAGAAAATTTTGGTCACTGCTGAATCAGGCACATGGATACCCCGCCAGTCTCATTTCTGATGTCACAGAGAAAGTCATCTTTTTCAAGTCTCCTCCAAGGAAACTATTTTCTTTGTCACTAAAAAAAATTACTTTTTCTCAAGTTGACATGTTCAGCTTGAATCTGCAGGTACTGAAGGTTATCAACAGGAAAGACTTGGGCACTGGGAGGCTGATTGTGCACTTTGGTGGGAAGTTGGTAATTTGAAAACTTCATTTGGAGCAAATATTCCACTGTTGTCCCTTGCTCCTGTTCATGAACGGATTTACTTGGGGAAAATAGTTGTGCATTGGAGAACGATTCACAAGGTCGAATCTTAAATGCTCAGTTGACTCCTTAGGGACTCTTGTGATATTGGACAAACCATTTACCATCTCTGGGCCTTCATTTCCTCATCTGTGAAATGAGATTAGAAATCCCTGCTCTGGCTGCCTTATATAAATATTTTGAGCTTTAAACTAGATGAAGATAATAATGATAACACCACTTGCCATTTATTAAGTACTTATTAGGTGCCAGGCACTGTGCTAAGTAGTATGATGAAGCTAAGACAGATGCTGGGCTACACTTAGTGACTTAAAACAACAACCATTTTATTTACTCACCATTCTGTGAGTTAGCAATTTGGGCTCATCTCTTCTGGATGGCTTTTCTGCTTTTCTTGCCTGTGGTCACGCATGTGGCTGCAAATTATCTGGCCGCTCTAATGGCCTAAGTTGTCCCCTTTCGTATGTCTGGCACTTGGTGGTAGCTGTTAGCTGGTCAGTGTAAGGGGTCCTCAACTGGGACAGCTTGTGTCTTCTCCATTGACCTTTCATCCTCTAGTAGGCTAGCCAGGGCTTCTTCACATGGGATTTTCAGGGAAGAATTCCGAGTGGTGAGAGCAGAAGCCACAAGGCTGGTTAAGTTCTAGGCTTAGAAGTCCCAACATCACTTCTACCATATTCTTTTGGTCAAAGCAAGTCATAGGTACAACCCAGATCCAAGGGCAGGGAAATAAACTTTACCTTTTTATGGGAAGAGTGGAAAAATCACATTGCAGATGGGCAGGCGCACAAGGATAGGTTATCATGGTCATTGAGCACTTTTTGTGCTTATCAGTGTATAATCTCACCTAATCTGCACAGAAACCTTGTTATCCTCATTGGCCAGGAGAGGAAACTGAGGCACAATGAAGTAGAATAACTTGCTCAATGTCATATAGTCAGTAAGTGTCTAAGCTGGGATATGAACTCAGGCAGCCTGTGTTCTAGAGGCCATGCTCTTTTCTTATGGTCTTCAAAGTGGAAATCACATTATGATAGAGGTTAATTGCATTTGCTATGTCCAGTTCTCTCCTTGTGAGGCACTTCCCACCCCTTGCAGTTTAGTTGGGGCCATGTAACTGGTTCTGGGCCGATGGAGGTGTTTAACAGCAGGTGTAAATTCCTCGTTCTCTTTCATCCCCTACCTCTGTGACCCTAGAAACAGAGGGTTGAAATGGTGGAACTCTAAGATAGAAGTAGACTTGATTGCTGAGTTACCATTCAAAAGGAAGCTTCCCTGTAGAGCTGCCAGATCTCCAGCAGAAAAGAAATATAAGAGCATGTGTTAAACCACTGAGATTTGGGGATTTGTTATTGTAGTGAAGCCAGTTCTCTCCTGATTAATACACTGTATTTTTCTACTTACAAAGTGAATTAATACACTGATTAATACACTGTGTTTTTCTACCTACAAAGTGAATTCATAATCTTATAAAGTTTTTAATTAAACTTTAATTAGAAAGAATAAAGAAAAATTTTAAAATCACTCCAGATCCTACAATCCAGGGTCAACAATTCTAAGTCTTTTGGTGAATATCATGCCAGATAATTCTCTGTGTTTAAAAATGCACACATAGTTCGTGTAAATAGGTTCACACTCTCCAGATTTGCTGGTAGCGTCCTTTTGTCATCAAACAATATAGTTTCAAAATCATTATAGGGCAAGTAAATAGAGACCTATGTAGGAAGCGCTTTGACATATATAATATATAAAAGGAAGGTTTTTGAGAACATACAGTAGAAGTGTTAAGAATATGGGTTCTGCATCTGAGTACTTGAATTCAAATCCTCACCCCATCACTGACTTTGAGAAAGTTACTTAATCTTTTTATGCCTCTATTTCTTCAACTGTAAAAGGGGGATAATGATAGTACTTACTTCACAGTAAGGATTAAATAAAATAAGGTTTAAAACACTTTGGAAGGCAGACAGCAGAAGCAAGAAGAACTACAATTATGCAGCCTGTGGAAGCAAAACCACATTCACAGAAAGATAGACAAAATGAAAAGTCAGAGGACTTTGTACCAAATGAAGGAACAAGATAAAACCCCAGAAAAACAACTACATGAAGTGGAGATAGGCAACCTTCCAGAAAAAGAATTCAGAATAATGATAGTGAAGATGATCCAGGACCTTGGAAAAAGCATGGAGGCAAAGATCGAGAAGATACAAGAAATGTTTAACAAAGACCTAGAAGAATTAAAGAACAAACAAACAGAGATGAACAATACAATAACTGAAATGAAAAATACAGTAGAAAGAATCAATAGCAGAATAACTGAGGCAGAAGAACGGATAAGTGACGTGGAAGACAGAATGGTGGAATTCACTGCCGCGGAACAGAATAAAGAAAAAAGAATGAAAAGAAATGAAGACAGCCTAAGAGACCTCTGGGACAACATTAAAAGCAACAACATTCACATTATAGGGGTCCAAGAAGGAGGAGAGAGAGAAACGACCCGAGAAAATATTTGAAGAGATTATAGTCGAAAACTTCCCTAACATGGGAAAGGAAATAGCCATCCAAGTCCAGGAAGCGCAGAGAGTCCCAGGTAGGATAAACCAAAGGAGAAACATGCTGAGACACATAGTAATCAAATTGACAAAAATTAACGACAAAAATTATTGAAAGCAACAAGGGAAAAACGACAGATAACATACAAGGGAACTCCCATAAGGTTAACAGCTGATTTCTCAACAGAAACTCTACGAGCTAGAAGGGAGTGGCAGGATATACTTAAAGTGATGAAAGGGAAGAACCTACAACCAAGATTACTCTACCCAGCAAGGATCTCATTCAGATTCGACAGAGAAATCAAAAGCGTTACAGACAAGCAAAAATTAAGAGAATTCAGCACCACCAAACTAGCTCTACAACAAATGCTAAAGGCACTTCTCTAAGTGTGAAACACAAGAGAAGAAAAGGACATACAAAAACAAATCCATAAGAATTAAGAAAATGGTAAAAGGAACATACATATCAATAATTACCTTAAATGTAAATGGATTAAATGCTCCAACCAAAAGACACAGGCTCGCTGAATGGATACAAAAACAAGACCCACATATATGCTGTCTACAAGAGACCCACTTCAGACCTAGGGACACACACAGACTGAAAGGGAGGGGATGGAAAAAGATACTCCATGCAAATGGAAATCAAAAGAAAGCTGGAGTAGCAATACTCATATCAGATAAAATAGACTTTAAAATAAAGAATGTTACAAGAGACAAGGAAGGACACTACATAATGATCAAGGGATCAATCCAAGAAGAAGATATAACAATTATAAATATATATGCACCCAACATAGGAGCACCTATGTGCACCTCAGTGCATAAGGCAACTGGTAACAGCTATAAAAGAGGAAATTGACAGTAACACAATAATAGTGGGAGACTTTAACACCTCACTTACACCAATGGACAGGTTATCCAGACAGAAAATTAATAAGAAAACACAAGCTTTAAATGACATAATAGACCAGATAAATTTTCTTTTGAATTTTCTTTTATTTATTGTTTTTACAGCAGGCTCTTATTAGTTATCCATTTTATACATATTAGTGTATGTATGTCAATCCCAGTCTCCCAATTCATCACACCACCACCACCCCTGCCACTTTCCCCCCTTGGTGTCCATATGTTTGTTCTTTACAGCTGTGTCTCTATTTCTGCCCTGCAAACCCGTTCATAGACCAGATAGATTTAATTGATATTATAGGACATTCCATCCAAAAACAGCAGATTACACTTTCTTCTCAAGTGCACATAGAACATTCTCCAGGATAGATCATATCTTGGGTCACAAATCAAGCCTTGGTAAATTTAAGAAAATTGAAATCATATCAAGCATTTTTTCCGACCACAACACTATAGAGATTAGAAATCAATTACAGGGAAAAAAACGTAAAAAACACAAACACATGGAGGCTAAACAATACATTTCTAAATAACCAAGAGATCACTGAAGAAATCAAAGAGGAAATCAAAAAATACCTAGAGACAAATTACAATGAAAACACGATGACCCAAAACCTATGGGATACAGCAAAAGCAGTCCTAAGAGGGAAGTTTATAGCAATAAAAGGCTACCTCAAGAAACAAGAAGAATCTTAAACAATCTAACATTACACCTAAAGGAACTAGAGAAAGAAGAACAAACAAAAAGCAAAGTTAGTAGAAGGAAAGAAATCATAAAGACCAGAGCAGAAATAAATGAAATAGAAACAAAGAAAACGATAAAAAAGATCAATAAAACTAACAGCTGGTTCTTTGAGCTTTTGATAAAAGCTTGATAAAAGCTTGATAAGCTTTTGATAAAAGCTTATCAATAAAAATTGATAAAACTTTAACCAGGGCTTCCCTTGTGGCACAGTGGTTGAGAGTCCGCCTGCCGATGCAGGGGACACGGGTTCGTGCCCCGGTCTGGGAAGATCCCACATGCTGCGGAGTGGCTGGGCCCATGAGCCATGGCCACTGAGCCTGCGCGTCCAGAGCCTGAGCTCCACAGCAGGAGAGGCCGCAGCAGTGAGAGGCCTGTGTACCGCAAAAAAAAAAAAAAAAAAAAATTTAACCAGACTCATCAAGAAAAAGAGGGATAGGACTCAAATCAATAAAATTAGAAATGAAAAAGGAGAAGTTACAACAGACACTGCAGAAATACAAAGCATCCTAAGAGACTACTACAAGCAACTCTTTGCCAATAAAATGGACAACCTGGAAGAAATGGACAAATTGTTAGAAAGGTATAAACTTCCAAGAGTGAACCAGGAAGAAATAGAAAATATGAACAGACTGATCACAAGTAATGAAATTGAAGCTGTGATTAAAAATGTTCCAACAAACAAAAGTCCAGGACCAGATGGCTTCACAGGTGAATTCTATCAAACATTTAGAGAAGAGCTAACACCCATCCTTCTCAAACTCTTCCGAAGAATTGCAGAGGAAGGAACACTCCCAGACTCATTCTATGAGGCCACCATCACCCTGTTACCAAAACCAGACAAAGATACTACAAAAAAAAGAAAATTACAGACCAATATCACTGATGAATATTGATGCAAAAATCCTCAACAAAATACTAGCAAACAGAATCCAACAACACATTAAAAGGATCATCCACCATGATCAAGTGGGATTTATCCCAGGGATGCAAGGATTCTTCAATATACGCAAATCAATCAAGGTGATACACCATATTAACAAATTGAAGAATAAAAACCATATGATCATCTCCATAGATGCAGAAAAAGCTTTTGACAAAATTCAACACCCATTTATGAAAAAAACTCTCCAGAAAGTGGGCATAGAGGGAACCTACCTCAACATAATAAAGGCCACATATGACAAACCCACAGCAAACATCATTCTCAATGGTGAGAAAGTGAAAGCATTTCCTCTAAAATCAGGAACAAGACAAGGCTGTCCACTCTCACCACTATTATTCAGCATAGTTTTGGAAGTCATAGCCATGGCAGTCAGAAAAGAAAAAGAAATAAAAGGAATCCAAGTTGGAAAAGCAGAAGTAAAACTGTCACTGTTTGCAATTGACATCATACTATAAATAGAGAATCCTAAAGGTGCCACCAGAAAACTACTAGAGCTAATCAATGAATTTGGTAAAGTTGCAGAATACAAAATTAATGCACAGAAATCTCTTGCATTCCTGTACACTAACAACAAAAGATCAGAAAGAGAAATTAAGGAAACAATCCCATTCACCATTGCAACAAAAAGAATAAAATACCTAATAAACCTACCTAAGGAGGTAAAAGACCTGTACTCAGAAAACTATAAGACACTGATGAAAGAAATCAAAGATGACACAAACAGGTGGAGAGATATACCATGTTCTTGGATTGGAAGAATCAATTTTGTGAAAATGACTGTACTACAGAAAGCAATGTACAGATTCAATGCAATGCCTATCAAATTACCAGTGGCATTTTTTATACAACTAGAACAAAAAATTTTAAAATTTGTATAGAGACACAAAAGACCCCAAATATCCAAAGCAGTCTTGAGGGAAAAAAAACAGAGCTGGAGGAATCAGACTCCCTGATTTCAAACTATACTACAAAGTTACAGTCATCAAGACAATATGGTACTGGCACAAAAACAGAAATACAGATCAATGGAACAGGATAGAAAGTCCAGAGATAAACCCACGCATCTATGGTCAACTAATCTATGACAAAGGAGGCGAGGACATACAATGCAGAAAAGAGAAAACCATAATTCAAAAAGACACATGTGGCCTCCCTGGCGCAGTGGTTAAGAATCCGCCTGCCAATGCAGGGGACACAGGTTCGAGCCCTGGTCCAGGAAGATCCTACATGCTGAGAAGCAACTAAGCCTGTGCGCCAGAACTACTGAAGCCTGCATGCCTAGAGCCCATGCTCTACAACAAGAGAAGCCACCGCAATGAGAAGCCTGCTCACCGCAACGAAGAGTGGCCCCCACTTGCCGAAAGCCCTCGTGCAGCAACGAACACCCAATGTGGCCAAAAAATAAACAAATAAATCAGTAAAAAAAAAAAAAAAAAAAAACAGAGGGAGTTCCCTGGTGGCGCGGTGGTTTAGAATCCACCTGCCAATGCAGGTGACATGGGTTTGAGCCCTGGTCCAGGGAGATCCCCCATGCTGCAGAGCAACTAAACCCGTGTGCCACAACTGCTGAGCCTGTGCTCTAGAGCCCACGAGCCACAACTACTGAGCACACGTGCCAGAACTACTGAAGCCCCCATGCCTAGAGCCCATGCTCTGCAACGAGAGAAGGCACCGCAATGAGAAGCCTGCGCACCGCAACAAAGAGTAGCCCCGCTCACTGCAACCAGAGAAAGCCCACACGCAGCAATGAAGACCCAATGTAGCCAAAAATAAATAAAAAAAAAAAAAACACATGTGTCCCAATGTTCATTGCAGCACTATTTACAATAGCCAGGTCATGGAAGCAACCTAATTGCCATTGACAGACACATGGATAAAGAAGTTGTGGTACATATATACAATGGAATATTACTCAGCCATAAAAAGGAACGAAATTGGGTCATTTGTTGAGACGTGGATGGACCTAGAGACTGTCATACAGAGTGAAGTAAGTCAGAAAGAGAAAAACAAATATCGTATATTAATGCACATATGTGGAACCTAGAAAAATGGTATAGATGAACCGTTTTGCAGGGCAGAAATAGAGACACAGATGTAGAGAACAGACGTATGGACACCAAGAGGGAAGTGGTGGGGTGGGTGGTGGTGGTGGTGTGATGAATTGGGAGATTTTGATTGACATGTATACACTAATATGTATAAAATAGATAATAAGAACCTGCTGTATAAAAATAAAATAAAATTCAAAAAAATAAAACACTTTGCACAGTACCAGGCATGTAGTAACACTCAAATGTTAGCTACAATACCAAGGTAGCAAATATATACATTCTGCCAGATGTGCAAAGAAAATGGAGCTTCTTTACATCCTATAAGTGATCTCTTATAACCCCTTGCTAAACAGCAGAGGACTGCTCTTGGGGGTGGCGGGGGGAGAAACCATGTTACCTTCTGGTTTTAAAACACTACTAAGGAAATATTGTCAGTCGAAAGTCTATCTTCATAATGGGGCAGTTGGCCCCTGCCCTTATCTTTTTCCCCAAAGATGGTGTAAAGAAAATCTCAGTCTTCCTCCTATGTAGTATCTCTTTTATTCTCATGACACTTTTTTTTTTTTAATATTTATTTACTTATTTGGTTGCATTGGGTCGTAGTTGAGGCAGGTGGACTCCTTAGTTTCGGCTCGCCAGCTTCTTAGTTGTGACACGTGAACTCTTAGTTGCGGCATGCATGTGGGATCTAGTTCCCAGACCAGGGACCGAACCCAGGCCCCTGCATTGGGAGCGCAGAGTCTTACCACTGCGCCACAGGGAAGTCCCTACTCTCATGACACTTCTGACAACAGATGTGTGTGGATTTTCCCCCACCAAGCAATTGTCTGCAACATCATATGGGTGTCCTACAGTTCTATCATCATCTACCCGGAGATAGCATCAGATCCTACAGGTTAAGGGCTCAGCCCCACAAGACTGTGCTCACCTTACTTTAGATGCCAGTTGCAAGTCCAGGTTGTCACCTGTGCTTCTGACCTATCGGCTATAAATCAGAGGTTCCTGTGACTCCTTTTTTTGGTTTGATTAATTTGGAAGAGTGGCTCACAGGAACCAGGAAAAGAGTTTACTTGCTGCTTACCAGTTTATTGTAAAAGGACATGATGAAGGATACAGGTGAACATTCATATGGGAGAGATGCACGCATAAGGCAAGGTGTGTGGGAAGGGCACAGAGCTTCCATGCCCTCTCTAGCCTGCCACTCTCCCAGCACCTTCATGTGTTCACCAACATGGAAACTCTCTGAACTCCATACTTTTGAGATTTTTATGGAGGCTTCATCTTGTAGGCAATGATCAGTCATTAACTCCATTTCCAGCCTCTCTCCCCCTTGGAGAGTGGGAGTTGGGACTGAAAATTCCAAGCTTCTCATAATGGCTTGGTCTTTCTGGTGACCAGCCTCCATTCAGGGACCCACTTAGAGTCACCTCATTAGAAGAAAAGACACTGCAATCACCCGGAAAATTCCAGGGGATTTAGGAGCCCTGTGTCAGGAGCTGGGGTCAGAAACCAATATATAATTTTTCTATTATCTCACAAATGGGTTTCTCTGTGTAGGGGAAAAGCTTATGAGGTCTCCTGGTGACAGAGGAAATTTATATGTTATCTGTCTTAACTTGTCTTGCCATGGGGTGGGTGGTTTAGTCTGTACCGACATCCATTGCAGGAAAACTAGTTCCATTTGACCTTTTGGTGAACAGTGGTATCCACTGCTGTCTGTTGGTAACTTGACATTGCCTCCTGTCATTGAAGGTCTTTTCCCAACTCCAGGCCTCTGCCAGTCTCACGGTCCTTCCAGCCTCTCTCCAGACCCTCACCAGGGCACACGGGAGCTTCCTATGCACACCGCGCACAGGCCGTAGGGAGCAAAGGGCACTGCCTCTCTTCCTTTTGCCCAGCCCGTTCACCCTAACCCCTCACCAGTGGCTGGCAGAGTTCCTTGCATAGATGCCTCATTCCAGGATTCCAGATGGGGAGTGGGTCAAAACCTCCTCTGATTTTGGCCTTTTATTCAAACCTATGTAATAATCCTCTGCCCTGTTCATCAAAGTCAGTTCATGTGTCAGACAGCTTACTTCCCCTCTTCTCCCTAACCCTGCCTAACCATGATTTCCAGGTGCTGATTGGGGCAGGTTTTCTCCTTCATCTTGTCTGCACGGGCTTCTCTTATACCAGTAAACTTCATTGCTCAACTTTAATGACAGAGAGGTAAAAATCTCTACGTGAGAAAGAAACTACATGGCTCTTGATATGAGAGCTACAAGTCAATTAGGAACTAGAGTTAACCATAAATACAAATACATTTATTTAATCTTCTCATATGTTGGCTCATTATAGTATATAATCATTATTATTATCAGCATGTAGGAAGTGCTTATTTCTCCCTCAGTGCCCCTCCACCTTTCTCATGGATGTACATTGCCTGCTAGATTCAGGAATTCCTAGCAGCTTTGCCTGTTAAAAGGCAGTGGGAAGGCAGTCCACCTGCCCTTTGCCTAGCATGCAGGAAATGAGCATCATACCATATGGGCTCTTCAACACCCACCTGAGACACAAGGAGCAGATCCTCTGGCAGCTGTGGGCCAGGCACCGCGGGGGTGGCTGCTTTGCTTGGGAATAATTCATTTAAAAAATCTTTTTAGGGCTTCCCTGGTGGCAGTGGTTGAGAGTCCGCCTGCCGATGCAGGGGACACGGGTTCGTGCCCCGGTCTGGGCAGATCCCACATGCCGCGGAGCGGCTGGGCCCGTGAGCCATGGCCGCTGAGCCTGCGCGTCCGGAGCCTGTGCTCCGCAATGGGAGAGGCCACAACAGTGAGAGGCCCGCATACCGCAAAAAAAAAAAAAAAAAATCTTTTTAATTACATTTTTGTCCCACTGATACAAAATTAAATTTTTGGTCTTTCTATTGTCTATAAACTGACCCGGGATCTCTCTCCCTCTCTCTCTGATTGTCCATTCTACACATAGCCTACAGATGACCAATACATGTTGTATCAGTGGCAGCTGCATAATTAACACTGTCAATCAGCAGAGCTAACCTTACATAGAGTGAATAAAAGACCTGTCTAGGAGTGAGGGCAGAGGCTGCCACTAAGACCTCTCCTAACTATGTGCTAAAGCCCCAAACATCACATTTTGGTGTTTATTTCTTTGAATTAAGATACTGTTTTTGTCCCTTTATGTCAACGGATTTATCAGACCATATAAGAACTCAACGGGTCTGGGTGAATCTTACTTTTAACCAGCACGGCAGGTAATTAATATGATCAACTTCAACTGCAATTCTTTCTTGATGACGGCATATTATTTAAAAACAAAAACAAAACTTGTTACTCATTTATTTGCTTCTTCTTTAAGGTTAAATGATCTCAGGTGAGTCCAATTAAGGAGCCCTCATGTGGTATCTCTTTAAGCTGTGACTGACAAGATCCAACAAGGTGCTCTGGCATTTTTGAGCTCTTTTCCCTGACTTAACTGTATTTGAAGTTTTGCCAAAATAAAAAAATTAGGCTCTGTGCCTTGGGGCAGAGCTATAGAACTAGAACATGACTCTTGGTTTTCATTTAAGAAGGCCTGAACTTCCCTGGAGGTCCGGTGGTTAAGATTCCGTGGTTCCAATGCAGGGAGTATGGGTTCAATCCCTCGTCTGGGAACTAGGATCCCACATGCCCCTCTGAGGGGGCCAAAAAAACGGAAATCAATGTATGCCTGCCCTCACGCGTGAATTAAGCACACAGGTGGGAGTGCGTGGGCAGCACAGGGAACTTGCCCCTCCTCCTCGCCCTGCAATCCCAGGTGAGATGTGTTTTGCTGGTGTGATTCCTCACTGCTGGGATTTCTGCATCTCTCCTCCGGGACTTGAAGAGAGCTGCCTCAGGATGCAAGTTCCAAGATAGGATTTATCTACTTTCTTTTAAATTGGTGAGGACTGTATTGAGAACTGGAGTTAGACTGTTTCTGACTTCAGGAGAGCCAGTTCCGCACTGTCCATGTTGATAGCGAACGTGGATACTGACTTTCCATGGAGGAAAATCAAAAAACAGCGCTGCTGGAGAAGGTGCTGTGGCTTAAACACGCGTGAGTGCTGATACTACTTTCTTACCCTTAAGTTTTTCTCTCTCTGTGTTTAAAGTCAGCTATTCCTTCTTTCAAATGGTGCTTGTGCAGTAGTTTTTTGGTTACTATGTTACGAGAGATGAACATGGTGATTGGAAAACAAGTGTCAAGCTGCAGTTCCAACAACCAAGTCTCATTTGGGGCTGCTAGCAATGCCTATGCTGTGCAGTTTATTTTTTAATTTTTATTTATTTTTTAACATCTTTATTGGAGTATAATTGCTTTACAATGGTGTGTTAGTTTCTGCTCTATAACAAAGTGAATCAGTTATACGTATACATATATCCCCGTATCTCCTCCCTCTTGCGTCTCCCTCCCACCCTCCCTATCCCACCCCTCTAGGTGGACACAAAGCACCGAGCTGATCTCCCTGTGCTATGTGGCTGCTTCCCACTAGCTATCTGTTTTACATTTGGTAGTGTATATATGTCCATGCCACTCTCTCACTTCGTCCCAGCTTACCCTTCCCCCTCCCTGTGTCCTCAAGTCCATTCTCTACATCTGCGTCTTTATTCCTGTCCTGCCCCTAGGTTCTTCAGAAGCTTTTTTTTTTTTTTGAAGCAGGGGCTTCTAACCTCATAATGTTAAGCCGGGTCTTGGGGTCATCAGAAAAGAGGAGTGAGTATGTGTGACTGTGTTTGCGCATGTAGGGAGGGGAAGTGTCTCCCTCTACTCCTCTCCAGTTCTGCTGGCCGGACTAGTAAACTGGACTCATAGATTGACACAGACAGATTAACAGGAGAAAAAGAAACGTTTTAATTTGTGAGCATAGAGGCCTCATAGAAATAAGACCCAGGAAGTGGCCAGAGAGGCAGCTTTTATATTTTTTAGGCAAAGAAACAATGAATTTGTGAAGAATTGAGGGGACAAAGAAACTAATAGAGCTTTGAGTGCTCAATTAGTGAAGCATCTAAACAGAATTTAGACTTTGGGTGGAAAATTCAAGAAGTAACAAGGTTTGTTTATACAGGCTTCTGGGCCTCAATTCCCCAGCTCTGGCGATGAGTGTCCTTCTACCTGCAGATGCAGGGAGTGTGCCTTTCACATGACAGATTTATTTCCAGCTTTCAGGGAGACAGAAAGGAGGGTCAGAGTGTCCCTCTGGCATTGGCTGTTTCTTAAGTAACTTTAATTGAAAATAACCACTCTGCCATTGTGGCATATTTTGGAGCGGCCTGCCCTGAGCCCCAGCAGGGCATTGTGGCAGCTCTAGACTGGCAGAGGCTAGAGGAAGAACAAAATGATAGATGCTGCAAAGTGCAAAGAGCTGTTTCTTTCTTTTTTTAAAAATTAATTTTTATTGGAGTATAGTTGATTTACAGTGTTGTGTTAGTTTTAGGTGTACAGCAAAGTGAATCAGTTATACATATACATATATCCACTCTTTTTTTAGATTCTTTCCCCATATAGGCCATTACAGAGTACTGAGTAGGGTACCCTGTGCTATACAGTAGGTTCTTATTAGTTTTTGGTTTTATATATAGTAATGTGTATATGTCAATCCCAGTATCCCAATTTATCCCTCCCCCACCCCTTTCCCCCTTGGTAACCGTAAGTTCAAAGAACCATTTCTTGTTTAAAGTCTCCCCACCTCCTCAAGTTTGTCATTCTCCATCTCAGTTCCTTGTGTGTTTCTTCAGGGACTTAATGTAATTTTCTATTATTACATTCATTATATATATTAGTTTAATTTAATTAATTCTGTTTATTAGTCTGTCCCGTCTTGTTCCACTTCTGAAAGTGTATGTTCCCAGAGAGGGCAAGGACCTCACTTATCTTTATTCACCACTGAATTTCTAACTCCTAACAGGTGCTCAATAAAAATTTGCTGAATGAATGGTGGGTTGAATGCACTCAGCCCTTCACATATATTACCTCTCCATAACCTACGGTGTAGAATAATTTGAACTGGAAATAGTTTTGCTTTTTTAACCTGCCATTTTTTTTTTTGTTGCTGTTTTATATACTTAACAAGAAAAACCTGTGGGTGAATAGTTTAAATCCAGGAGTTTATAGTTATATGATCATTATATCACAGGTATGTGGCACCTTTCCATTACTTTTATGAAGTCTACATACATTTCTCTGATAAGTAAGTAAGGAGTTGGAAACCATCCCTCAAGTTTGCATCCAGTCTATTTTAGGACTGCTGGTCTCTGCAGTCTGACCACACTGTTTAACATGTCTGTCATTTCACTCTTCATTGTCCTAAGTCTAGCCCAGAGCTGCTTCTCATTCTTGGCAGAATTCCAAAGTTAAAGAGGGTTCCGGAGCCCACGTCAAGGGCCACATAGCCCTCCTCAGCCTGTTAGCTGCTTCCGCAGTAACGCACCCTGGAGTTTTACAGCTTGGATACAAGGTTCAAACCTTGGAAGAGAGAAGGTAGTGCATCAAGTGTCAGAAACACATGGGATATTTTTAGATAATATCGGTTCATAAATTTTTGAATCCCTCTTCGATGTAACTCAGTAAAACCTCTCAAAGGAAATCTCTAGGTTTTTCCCTCTCTGATGTTCATTTTCGGTTACAGTTTTGTCTTTTATAAAGTACACCCCCCATTTTTGGAAGAGTATAAAATGACAGATTTGCATCCTTGTTTTAATACCCTGTGAAACCAGAGTCCTTATTGGTAAGATAGCACGTCCATGCAAAATTACATTCTCCTCTATAGGTTATGGTGTCTAAAAGAGGGAAAGGAATTATAAATAGTGTAGGTTAATAATGTTAATTTTCAAGAGATTTAGAAATAGAAAATCTACATATTTACAAGGTTTTATTTTTGTCTCCTTTCCTTGGTCTTAATTATTCTCTTTCTGAAATTCAGATTTTAATTTATATGGTGTCCACTAAGTGGTAACATGCTATACATGTTACATAAGAAAAGAAAAATAAGATAATGCCAAAGACAGGATTTCCTGTATTATAAGGAAACGTCCATACACATATGCCCACACTTGCTGATGGTGGGGTAACTCAGGAAAATTCTTTGGGTTATTTTACATAAAACACAGCAAGAGCTGTTCATAGATTTTTGACCCAGAAATCCCACTTTTCATTGTAGCACTATTCATAATATATTTGGGAAAAAAATGTCCAACAACTGGAGAATATAAATTAGGTGTATCATGTAAGTTATATATCTACTGGAAGGAATAGAATGATTAAATTAAATTTATGTGTATAGTTATATTACATACATACCTATTAAATTATATTAATATTTATGAAAATCAAGCATGGAAAAAAACTTTTTATTAATATAAGTGAAAAACAAAAAGATAAAGTTACATCACTGTGATTTCACCTGTGGAAAAATATGAATACATTAGATACAAACTGGAAGGAAATACTTGTTTTAGAAAGGTAGAATTAAACAAGGTCTTTTTTAAAATATAGTTTTTTCCCTTTTGTAATACAATGTAAAAAAAACTGGGAAGATTATGCAATTTCTAGGAAATGCCAATTGAAATAAAATGGGCAGAAGTCTTAACTAAAAACCTGAAATGAAACAAACAAATGCTCACTGGTTACACAAAATATTCCACTGTTCAAATTCACTTATTCTACCAAAGCAAATATTAGCAACCCAGCTTTTGTGACCTTCACAGTGTATCTCTGCTATTTTCAAAAGCTACTAAAAAATATTTGGAATTATATTTAGTACAGTTCAAGGTGTATCCAGCAACACGGAAGGAAAATGAGGCCCAGTTACACAACTAGTAAGGGGTGCTGCACCTCGAAGGGGTGCTGCATTTACCCCTCATAGGCCAACTCCAGAGAGAGAAACTAATCCGGGGACACTGGCCAGTGTCACTCCTGGAGTTGCCCTTGGGACAAAGCCTTGGGGCAGAGTGGTCAAAACTCAAGGAAACCAGGTGGAAATATGCTGTGTGATCAGGGAGAAGACAGTGAGCAAACACATCTGGGAGCGGGTCAGCGACTGAAGCTGTATTAGGGCTCTTGTTTATAAGGGACAAAACCCCCACAATTCAGAGTATATTGAACACAAGGAGACTGGCTTATATAACTAGGAAGTACATAACTTCTAGGAGCTCAAATGACTTCATCAGAGCCCCCCCCCCCCCCCCCCCCCCGCTCTATTTCATTGTCCATCTTTCAAATCAGCTTCTCTTTCAGTGTTGGCCTCCCTCTCTCCTACTTCAGTTGGCCTTCCTCCAGGGCTCAGGCTTTGCTACTGACTGTCTCAGGCATACGTCATCCATCGCAGAGGTGGATGCGAACGGTGGCTAGGGTTTCGTACACGTGGTGGCTGTGAATTGTGCTTACAAGTTACTGTGTCTTGCTGAGGATGCTGTGCCTAGGATGCTGACTACCCATCATGGTTGACAAAGTCAGAGCACCTTTCTGTCTCTGATTAAAATGCTGATATTAAGAATCATATCATTATTGAAAAGTTAGCCCGAAAGTAATAGAGTATTATTGCCAAAGCTCCCGTTAGAAGTAGTTGTCTTTTTCAAAAGTCCTGCTTGCTAATCGTGGCGCTCCAAAATTCTAAAATCAGGCAGTAATACAGAGTTCATGCTTGGGAAGACAAGCTGTTCTTTTCTCAGTTTCTTCCCTTTTATTTTGAACCCCCTGATTCTCTAAAACCTTCAGTTTTCTTTCCCCATTCCTGCCCCTAGTGGTTTCCATGGCAATAGCAGCTTGCTGGGTTGGGGCTGGGGAAGGGAAGTGGTGTGTGTCTGGGTCATTTGTAAGCAGAGTGTTTATAAGGTGGGAACTGTCTGTACTGCATTAGTCATTTGTATCTCAGGTTTTAAGTAGGTCAGCTGTCTCTTCTCTAATGAGGAAGTATGCGTTCTCTTAACATTCTGGCAAGCTTGTTTGTTTATTCTCTTTCTCATCCAAGACATATAGATGAATATGTCCTAGGCTTTTGCTCCTCAGGAAGTATATGGAGTGAAAGGAAACCTTGTGGATAGAAAAGGGGAACAAGTGGGAGTAGCAAGAGTAGCCAGTGTCTGTAAGAATGTTAGTAATCCTGAAATGATTCAGTGATGCAGGGTAAACTATCATGGCAGTGAGCATTATCCACCCCTCAGTCAGGTTCTGTATGAAAGAACAAACATTTGATGGCCTGCTCTACTAAAAGTTCTTCCCGTCAGACTGTCAGTGGGCCTTGACACCCTCGTTAGTTGTATTCCTTGGGATAAGGCATGGACGATTTCTTTTTGAAAAGGCAAAAGTACAGGGTGGAGGTCACATTTGATTCATTTTCGTATCTCCTACACCAGCTCCAGTGCACAATAAATATTTAGTACATGACATGACCAACGTGATCTTCTAAGAATGGTTCACATTCAATATTTTTAGCAGATTAATTCCAGTCATTCATTTAATCATCTGTGTAGCACATATTTTCTAATGATGAAGATAATAAAATGTGCATGTACCATAAGTTAGGCAATGAGCTAAGTGTTTTATGTTCATTATGTAAATAATCATAACAGCCCTATGAGATAAATTACCATTTTACAAGTGAGGAAGCCTAAGCTTGACTATATGTCTCTCTGATACTTAAAGTCTGTACTTTATCCCAATGCTGTTGAGTGTTAGGGGATAATTCTCTATGGTTATCTTGCATTTTCTTCTTGAAATTTCTTTGTTAAAGAAACTGGGATGTTTGTCCTGTAAATCCGGAGTCTGGATTTTCTGATTGCATTCCTGAAATATCATTTAATGTTTTCATCTTTCTTCTTTATTTTTTGTGAACTGGTAGTCGGATGCAGAAGCTTGATCAGACTGAAGCTCAAAGTTTTGGGCAGATCTGCTAAAATCAGCGTTGTCGCCTTCTTCCATATGCCAGAAGACATGTAATACGATTGTCTCTCTATAATTTTAGCAGCCATTCATATTGAATATCTGGTTCAACTAGTTTTTTAGAGGTTGCAAAATATTATATTGATTATATGTATGTGTATATGTAGAGTGTGTTGTTTGTAAACCTCTTATTGGCTAGGATACTTCTATAAAGAGTATTCTCATCCATTATTTGGTTATTTAACAGTATACTTTGTTCAGGATGAATGTTTGAATCTTTCCCTTATACATTTTCAAAATAATGAGTTGGTTCCCAAGCGTCTTCCATGGTGATCAGTTAATTGTTTTTATTATGATTATGGACTCACAAATTTAAATATGTTTGATGTTTTTTTAATCCATTGCAGTTGTTCTTGTTGTTGATAAAATCATTGCACGTTATCTGTCTAAACTTCTTCAAGTTTCTCCTGAGTCATCTGATACTACCTTCAGTAGTCTTTGGTAACTTCTTTCTTATCTTGTATGAAAAGATGTTCCAGCTCATCTTTTAAAATTGCCTGCCCAAACTTGGAATTGTCTGTTTCTCCAAAGAATCCTGGTTTTCCTAAGTGGAAAATGATATCTGGAGACTCCTGGATTTTACATTGGTGACTAATATTTTTTTAAAAAGTCTCCTGCCTGGATTCAGCTTGTGGCTAGTCTATTGCTTACCTCTGGCCAGATTTAAGCAATACAGTGAGAATTAAGAGAAAAGGTGGATGACGGTGTTTTTTTTCCCCCCTATTTTTTATTGTGATAAAGTACACATAACATAAAATTTACTGTCTTAACCATTTTTAAAGTGTACAGTTCAGTGGTATTAAGTACATTAATAATGTGTTGTATACCCATATATCCATAAATAATAACTCCCCATTCCTCCTGCTCTCCTGCCCTTGACAGCCACCATTCTACTTTCTATCTGTATGATTTTGACTAATTTACTTATAAGTGGAATCATGCAGTATGGCAGTATTTGTCTGTTTGTGACTGGTTTATTTCACTTAGTATAGTGTCCTCAAGATTCATCCATGTTGTAGCGTATGTCAGAATTTTCTTCATTTTTAAAGCTGAATAATATTCCATTGTGTGTATTATATCACATCTTGCTTATCCATTCATCCTTCAGTGGACACTTGGGTTGCTTCCACATTTTAGCTATTGTGAGTAATTCTGCTATGAGTGTGAGACTACCAATATCTCTTTGAGACCCTGATTTCAGTCCTTTTGGGTATATACCTGGAAGTGGAATTGCTGGGTCATATGATAATTCTATTTTTAACTTTTTGAGGAATCTTCATACAGTTTTCCACAGTGGCTGTACTGTTTTATATTGCCACCAAGAATGCAGAAGCGTCCCATTTCTCCACATCCACACCAACACTTATTTTATTTTTTGGCCGTGCCACGTGGCATGCAGGCTCTTAGATTCCTGACCAGGGATATAACCTGTGCCCCATGCAGTGGAAGGGTGGACTCCTAACCACTGGACCGCCAGGGAATTCCCAACACTTGTTGTTTTGTTTTTGTTTGTTTGTTTTTGGGTAGTAGCCAAAAAGTATTGACAGAGTGAGATGGTTTCTTATTGTAGTTTTGATGTGAATATCCCTCATGATTAGTGATGTTGAACATCTTTTCGTGTGCTTATTGGTCATTTTTTATATCTTCCTTGGAGAAATGTCTATTCAAGGCCTTTGCCCATTTTTAAATGGGATCGTTTTTGTTATTAAGGTTTAGGAGTTCTCTATATATTCTGGAAATTAATCCCTTAGCAGATATATAATTTGCAAACGTTCTCTTGTTCTGTGGGTTGCGTTTATACTCTGTTCATATTGTCTTTTGATGCATAACATTAAAAAATTTTTAAGTTCAGTTTATTTCTCCTTTCTGCCTGTGCCTTTGGTGTCATATCCAAGAAATCATTGCTACATCCAATGTCATGAAGCTTTTCCCCTGTGTTTTATTCTAAGAGTTTGATACTCTTAGGTCTTACATTTAGGTCTTTGATTCATTTTGAGTTAATTTTTGTATATGTTGTTGGGTTGAGGGACCAGCTTCATTGTTTGGCATGTGGCTATCAAGTTTTTCAGCACCCATTTGTTGAAAAGATTGTCCTTTCCCCATTGAATGCTCTTGACATCCTTGTCAACAAGCATATAATCATACATGCAAGAGTTTATTTCTGGGCTCTTTATTCTATTGGTGTGTGTGCACTGTTTTGATTACTTTAGCCTTGTAGTAAGTTTTGAAATCCAGGAGTAGGGGTCCTCAAGTCTTGTTCTTTTTTGATTATTTTGGCCATTAGGAGTCCCTTGAAATTCTTACGAATTTTAGGATGGGTTTTCCTATTTTTGTAAAAATTACAGTTGAGATCTTGGTAGGGGTTGCATTGAATCTATAGATTGCTTTGGTTATTATTGACATATTAACAATATTAAGTCTTCCAATACATGAACGTGTGATGTATTTCCATTTATCTTTGTCTTGTTTAATGAAATGTTTTGTAATTTGCATTGTTCAAATTTTTCATGTCTTTGGTTGAGTTAATTCCTAAGTATTTTATTCTTTTTGATGCTATTTCAAGTGGAATTATTTTTGTATTTCCTTTTTAGATTTTTCATTGTTAGTGTAAAGAAATGCAACTGACTTATGTGTTGGCTTTATTTCCTACATTGCTGAATTCATTTATTAGTTGTAAGACTTTTTTTTTGTGAAATCTTTAGGTTTTTAATTTTTTTAACATATAAGATCATGTCATCTGTGAACAGAGATCATTTTACTTCTTATTTTCCCATTTGGATGCCTTTTATTTCTATTTCTTGCCTAATTGCTTTGCGTAGAATTGCCAGTACTATGTTGAATAGAAGTGGCTAAAGTGGCAATCAAAGTCTTTTACTGATAGTAGAGGAAACGTTTTCAGTCTTTCCCCACTGATGTTTGCTCTGGGTTTTTCAAATATGGGTTTTATTATGTTGAGGTAGTTCCCTTCTATTCCTAATGTTTTGAGTGTTTTTTAAAATTTTTATTTATTTATTTATTTTTGGCCACATCACATGGCATGTAGGATCTTAATTCCCTGAGCAAGGATCATACCCTTGCCCCCTGCAATGGAAGCATGGAGTCTTAACCACTGGACCACCAGGAAAATCCTTGAGTGTTTTTCTAAAATTTGATTTTTATTTTATATTGGAGTATAGTTGGCTTACAGTGTTGTGTTAGGTTCAGGTGTACAGCAAAGTGATTCAGTTATACACATACATATATCCATTCTTTTTCAGATTCTTTTCCCATATAGGTTATTACAGAATATTGAGTAGAGCTCCTGCTGCTATACAGTAGGTCCTTGTTGATTATCTATTTTATATATAGTAGTGTGTATCTGTTAATCCCAACTTGTTAATTTATCCCTCCCCCCGCAACCTTTCCCTATCGGTAACCAGAACTTTGTTTTCAAAGTCTGTGAGTCAGTTTCTGTTTGTAAATAACTTCATTTGTATCATTTTTAAAGATTCCACATATAAGTGATATCATATGATATTTGTCTTTCTCTGTCTGACTGACTTCACTTAGTATGATAATCTCTAGATCCATCTATGTTACTGCAAATGGCATTATTTCATTCTTTTTTATGGCTGAGTAATACTTCATTGTATATATGTTAAAGACGCAGACCTCCTAGAGAACGGACTTGAGGTTATGGGGAGGGGGAAGGGTGAGCCGTGACAGGGCGAGAGAGAGTCATGGACATATACACCACACCCTCTTTATCCATTCATCTGTTGATGGACATTTAGGTTGCTTCCATGTCTTGGCTATTGTTAGTGCTGCAGTGAACATTGGGGTGCATGTATCTTTTTTTTTTTAACATTAACTCAAACTATATTTAAACTGCATATAAATAATCCCAGACCAATTGATAAGTAAACAATATAGAATATAGAAAACATATAGAAAAATAATTCCATGACATTGAGGTATACAAAGATTTCTTATACAGTGAACAAAAAACTAACCATAAAATAATTTGGAAATTGGATTTCTTGAAAATTAAGATGTTTTGTTCATCAAAAGATGCTATTAAGAGACTTAAAGATAAGCCATAGACTGGAAGAAAATATTTGTGTTACATATCTTTGGCATATTACTCAAAATCAGAATATAAAAAGAACTTCTACTAATTAATACTGGGGAAAAAGAACAACAACAAAAAGATGTGTAAAAACTCATGGAAAAAGCTATCAACATAGATTTTACACAGTTGAAAGCATGCTTAACATTGTTAGCCAATTAAAATCCTAGTAAAATACCACCATACATACTAAAGAAAGGTTCAAATTAAAATGCTTGGTAAAATCAAGTCTTAGTGAGGATGTGGAGCAATTGGAGCTCCCTTCATACATTCTTATGGGAGTGTAAATTGGTACAACCCCTATGGAAAACTTTTTAGAGGATCTGATATACTATGAAAATGCTTTTCCTGTGACCCAACAATTCTAGTTTGATGTGTATGACACAGGTAAATGACCACCAAAAGATTGGTGCAGAAATAATCACAGCAGCTTTAGCGTGTATCTTTTTGAATTATGGTTTTCTCCGGATATATGCCCAGGAGTGGGATTGCTGGATCATATGGTAGTTCTACATTTAGTTTTTTAAGGAATCTCCATACTGTTCTCCACAGTGGCTGCACCAATTTACAATTCCACAAAGAGTGTAGGAGGGTTCCCTTCTCTCCACACCCTCACCAGCATTTATTGTTTGTAGACTTTTCCATGATGGCCATTCTAACTGGTGTGAGGTTATACCTCATTGTAGTTTTGATTTGCATTTTTCTAATAATTAGTGATGTTGATCATCTTTTCATGTGCCACTTGGCCATCTGTATGTCTCCTTTGCAGAAATGTTTATTTAGGTCTTCTGCTCATTTTTTGATTGGTTTGTTTTTTGTTTAGATATTCAGCCGTATGAGTTGTTTGTAAATTTTGGAGATTAATCCCTTGTCGGTCACATCATTTGCAAATATTTTCTCCCATTCTGTGGGTTGTCTTTTGCTTTTGTTTATGGTTCCCTTTGCTGTGCAAAAGCTTTTAAGTTTAATTAGGTTCCATTTGTTTATTTTTGTTTTTATTTTCATTGCTCTAGGAGGTGGATCCAAAAAGATACTGCTGCGATTTATGTCAAAGAGTGTTCTGCCTGTTTCCCTCTAAGGGTTTTATAGTATCTGGTCTTACATATAGGTCTTTAATCCATTTTGAGTTTATTTTTGTGTATGGTATTAGAGAATGTTCTAATTTCATTCTTTTTTTTAAAAATTTATTTTTGGCTGCACTGGATCCTCATTGCTGTGTGGGCTTTCTCCAGTTGTGGCGAGCGGGGTGGGGGGGGCACTCTTCCTTGCAGTGCACAGGCTTCTCGTTGCGGTGGCTTCTCTTGTTGCAGAGCACGGGCTCGAGGCACGCAGGCCTCAGCAGCCATGGCACGTGGGCTTCAGTAGCTGTGGCTCGCGGGCTCTAGAGCACAGGCTCAGCAGCTGTGGCACACGGGCCTAGCTGCTCTGTGGCATGTGGAATCCTCCCGGAAAGGGCTGGAACCCGTGTCCCCTGCATTGGCAGGCGGATTCCCAACCACTGCACCATGAGGGAAGCCCCTAATTTCATTATTTTGCATGTAGCTGTCCAGTTTTCTGAGCACCACTTGTTGAAGAGACTGTCTTTTCTTCGTTGTATATTCTTGCCTCCTTTGTCATAGATTCAGTGACCACAGGTGTGTGGGTTTATTTTTCTGGGCTTTCTATCCTGTTCCATTGATCTATATTTCTCTTTTTGTGCCAGTACCATACCGTTTTCATGGCTGTAGCTTTGTAGTATAGTCTGAAGTCAGGGAGCCTGATTCCTTTAGCTCCCTTTTTCTTTCTCAGGATTGCTTTGGCTATTTGGGTTTTTTTATGTTTACAGAGAAATTAAAAATTTTTTTGTTCTCGTTCTGTGAAAAATGCCATTGATAATTTGATAGGGATTGCATTGTACCTGTGGATTGCCTAGGGTAGTCTAGTAATTCTGACAATATTGATTCTTCCAATCCAAGAATATGGTATATCTTTCCATCTGTTTGTGTCATCTTTGATTTCTTTCAGCAGCATCTTATAGTTCTCAGAGTACAGGTCTTTTGCCTCTTTAGATAGGTTTATTCCTAGGTGTTTTATTCTTTTTGATACCATGGTAATTGGGATTATTTCCTTAATATCTCTTTCTGATCTTTCATTGTTAGTGTATAGGCATGCAAGAGATTTCTGTGTATTAATTTTGTATCCTGCAACTTTACCAAATTCATTAATGAGCTCTAGTAGTTTTCTGGTAGCATCTTTAGGATTCTCTATGTATAGTATCATGTCATCTGCAAACAGTGACAGTTTTACTTCTTCTTTTCCAATTCAGATTCCTTTTATTTCTTTTTCTTCTCTGATTGCTGTGGCTAGGACTTCGAAAACTATGTTGAAAGTGGCTAGAGTGGACATCCTGGTCTTGTTTCTGATCTTAGAGGGAATGTTTTCAGCTTTTCACCATTGAGTACGATATTAGCTGTGGCTTTGTCATATATGGCCTTTATTTTGTTGAGGTAGGTTCCCTCTATGCCCACTTTTAGGAGAGTTTTTTATCATAAATGGGTGTTGAATTTTGTCAAAAGTTTTTTCTGGGCTTCCCTGCTGGCGCAGTGGTTGAGAGTCCGTCTGCCAATGCAGGGGACACAGGTTCATGCCCCAGTCTGGGAAGATCCCACATGCTGCGGAGCGGCTAGGCCCATGAGCCATGGCCGCTGAGCCTGCACCTCCGGAGCCTGTGCTCCACAATGGGAGAGGCCACAACAGTGAGAGGCCCGCGTACCGCAAAAAAAAAAAAAAAAAAAAAAAAGTTTTTTCTGCATCTGTTGAGATGATCATATGGTTTTTATTCTTCAATTTGTTAATGTGGTGTATCACGCTGATTGGTTTGCAGATATTGAAAAATCCTTGCATCTCTGGGACAAATCCCAGTTGATCAAGGTGTATGAGCCTTTTAATGTATTGTTGGATTTGGTTTGCTAGCATTTTGTTGATGATTTTTGTGTCTATGTTCATCAGTGGTATTGCCTGTAGTTTTCCTCTTTTTTATTTTTGGTATCTGTGGCTGGTTTTGGTATCAGGGTGATGGTAACCTCATGTAATGAGTTTGGGAGTGTTCCTTCCTTTACAATTTTTTGGAATAGTTTCAGAAGGATAGGTGTTAACTCTTCTTTAAATATTTGATAGAATTCGCCTCTGAAGCCATCTGGTCCTGGACTTCTGTTTGTTGGAAGTTTTTAAATCAATGTTTTCAATTTAGTACTTGTGATTAGTCTCTTTGTCTTTTCTATTTCTTCCTGATTGTCTTGGAAGATGGTACCATTCTAAGAATTTGTCCATTTCTTCTAGAGTGTCCATTTTACTGGCGTATAGTTGCTTGTAATAGTCTCCTATGATCCTTTGCATCTCTGTGGCATCATTTGTAACTTCTCGTTTTTCATTGATAATTTTATTGATTGGAGCCCTCTCCTTTTCTTTCTTGATGAGTCTGGCTAAAGGTTTCTCAATTTTATCTTTTCAAAGAACCAACTTTTAGTTTCATTGATCTTTTCTGTTGTTTTCTTTGTCTCTATTTCATTAATTTCTCCTCTGATCTTTATGATTTCTTTCCTTCTACTAACATTGGGTTTTGTTTGTTCTTCTTTCTCTACTTGCTTTAGGTGTGTGGTTAGGTTATTTGAGATCTTTCTTATTTCCTAAGGTAAGATTGTATTGCTATAAATTTCCCTCTTAGAACTGCTTTTGCTCCATCCCATAGGTTTTGGATCATCATGTTTTCATTGTCAACTGTCTCTAGGTAATTTTTGATTTCCTCTTTCATTTCTTCAGTGATCCATTGGTTGTTTAGTATCATGTTGTTTAGCCTACACATGTTTGTGTTTTTTAGGTTTTTTTTTTTTTTGTAGTTGATTTCTAATCTCATAGCATTGTGGTCGGCAAAGATGCTTGATATGATTTCAGTTTTCTTAAATTTACCAAGGCTTGATTTGTGGCCCAGCATGTGATCTATCTTGGAGAATCTTCCATGTGCTCTTGAAAGGAAAGAGTATTCTGCTGCTTTGGGATGGAATGTTTTATAAATATCAATTAAGTCCATCTGGTCTAATGTGTCATTTAAGGCCTGTGTTTCCTTATTGATTTTCTGTCTGGATGATCTGTCCATTGATGAAAGTGGGGTATTAATGTCCCCCACTATTATTGTGTTACTGTCGATTTCTCCTTTTTATGGCTGTTAATATTTGTCTTATATATTGAGGTGCTCCTATTTTGGGTGCATATATATTTACAATTGTTATATCTTCTTCTTGGGTTGATCCCTTGATCATTATGTGGTGTCCTTCTTTGTCTCTTGTAACAGTCTTTACTTGAAAGTCTATTTTGTCTGATATGAGTATTGCTACTCCAGGTTTCTTTTGATTTCCATTTGCATGGAATATCTTTTTCCATCCCCTCACTTTCAGTCTGTATGTGTCCCTAGGTCTGAAGTGGGTTTCTTGTAGATAGCATATATGTGGGTCTTGTTTTTGTATCCCTTCAGTGAGCCTGTGTCTTTTGGTTGGAGGGTTTAATCCGTTTACATTACAAGGTAATTACTGATAATGTATGTTCTTACTGCCATTTTGTGAATTGTGTTCAATTTTTCTTCTAGGTCTTTTTTCTTTCCTTCCTCTTTTGTCCTCTTCTCTTGTGATTTGATGACCATATTTAATGTTGTGTTTGGATTGCTTTTTCTTTTTCTTTTTGTCTCTATTGTAGATTTTTGGTTTGCAGTTCCCATGAGGTTTTGATATAGCAGTCTGTTATATAAAACCTTGTTTTAAGCTGCTGGTCTCTTAATTTCAAATGCATTTCCAGTATCCTGCGTTTGTACTGTCCTTTTCTCAAGATTGCTAGTTTTGATATTATAATTGTGTTCAGGTGATTTCCTTCCTTTACTGTATGTTTGCCTTTACCAGTGAGCTTTCCCATTTGTAATTTTCTTATTTTTACTTGTGGCCTTTTCTTTTCTGCCTAGAGAAGTTCCTTTAGCATTTGTTGTAAATCTTGTTCAGTGGTGCCGAATTCTCTTAGCTTTTGCTTCTCTGTAAAGCTTTTACTTCTGTGTCTAATCTGAATGAGAGCCTTGTTCAGTGGAGTATTCTTGGTTGTAGCTTTTCCCCTTTCATCACTTTAAATATATCATGGCACTCCCTTTTGGTCTGCAGAGTTTCTCCTGAAAAGTCAGCTGATAACCTTATGGGGATTCTGTTGTATGTTATTTGTTGTTTTTCCCTTGTTGCTTTTAATATTTTCTCTTTGTCTTTAATTTTTGTCAATTTGATTAACATGTGTCTTGGCCTGTTCCTCCTTGGGTTTATCCTGCATGGGGCTCTCTGTGCTTCTTAGAGTTAGGTGACTGTTTCCTTTCCCATGTTAGGGACATTTTCAGATATTATCTCTTCAAATATTTCCTCAGGCCCTTTCTCTCTCTCTCTTCTTCTGGGATCCCTATAATGTGAATGTTGGTGCATTTAATGTTGTCCCAGAAATCTCTTAGACTGTCCTTACTTCATTCTTTATTCTATTCCGTGGCAGTGATTTCCACCAATCTGTCTTCCAGTTAACTTAGTTGTTCTGCCTCATTATCCTGCTGTTGATTCCTTCTAGTGTATTTTTTCATGTCAGTTATTGTGTTGTTCATCTCTGTTTGTTTGTTCTTTAAATCTTCTAGCTCTTTGTTAAACATTTCTTGTATCTTTTGATCTGTGCCTCCATTCTTTTTCTGAGATCTTGGATCATCTTTACTGTCATTACTCTGAATTCTTTTTCATGCAGATTGCCTGTCTCCACTTCACTTAATTCTTCTGAAGTTTTATCTTGTTTCTTTATCTGGAACATACTTCTCTGCTGTCTTATTTTGTCTAACTTCCTGTGTTTGTGGTCTCTGTTCCACAGGCTGAAGGGTTGTAGTTCCTTTTGCTTCTGGTGTCTCCTCCCTGGTGGGTGAGGTTGGTCCAGAGACTTGCACAGGCCTCCTGATGGGAGGGACTGGTGCCTGCCCACTGGTTGGTGGAGCTGTGTCTTGTCCGTCTGGTGGGAAGGGCCATGTTAACTAGTGTGCTTAGAGGGCTGTGGGCTCAGGAAGATTTTAGGCAGCCTGTCTGATGATGAGTGGGGCTCTGTTCCCACCCTGTTGGTTGTTTCACCTGAGGCATCTCAACACTGGAGCCTGTAGGTTCCTGGGTGGGGCCAGGTCTCGATGCCACGATGACCTCCAGGAGAGCTCATGCCAATGGATATTCCCTCAGGACTCTGCCACCAGTGTCCTTGTCCCTCAGCGAGCAACAGCTGACCCCTGCCTCCCCAGGAGACACGCAGATCGTTTTGGCCCAGGCTCCTATGGAATCACTGCTTTGCCCTGGCTTCCAGTGCATGTGAAACCTGTGTGCACCCTACAGGAATGGAGTCCTCATTTGCTCAGTCCTGCAGAGCTCCTGCACTCAAGCCCTGCTGGCCTTCAAAGCCAAATGCTCTGGGAGCTCCTTCTCCTGATGCCAAATATCCAGGATGGGGAGCCTCACATGGGGCTCAAAACTCTCCTGTGGGAGAACCTCTGAGATATAATTATTTTCGTGTTTGTGGGTCTCCCACCTGGAGGGTATGGGGTTTGATTATATTGCGAAAGCGCCCCTCATACCATCTTGTTGTGGCTTCTTCTTTGTCTTTGGACGTAGAATATCTTTTTTTCCCACTAGTTTCCAGTCTCTTTTGTCGATGTTTGTTCAGCAATTAGTTCTCATTTTGGTGTTTTTGTGAGGGAAGGTGAGCTCAAGTTCTTCTACTTCGCCATCTTGTCTCCTCCATAAGTTTTTTAGTGTTTTTAATTGTAAAATGGTGTTGAATTTTGTCAAATGCTTTTTCTGTATCAGTAGAGGTGATTATGTAGTTTTTTTTCAAATTTATTTATTTATGCTGTGTTGGGTCTTTGTTGCTGCACGTGGGCTTTCTCTAGTTGCAGTGAGTGGGGGCTGCTCTTTGTTGCAGTGCACAGGCTTCTCATTGCGGTGGCTTCTCTTGTTGTGGAGCATGGGCTCTAGGTGTGTGGGCTTCAGTAGTTGCAGCACGTGGGCTCAGTAGTTGCAGCACGTGGGCTCAGTAGTTGCGGCACGTGGGCTCTAGTGTGTGCGGGTTTCAGTCGCTGTGGCATGCGGGCTCAGTAGTTGTGGCTCGCAGGTTCTAGAGCGCAGGCTCAGCACTTGTGACACATGAGCTTAGTTGCTCTGTGACACGTTGGATTTTCCTGGATCAGGGATTGAACTCGTGTCTCCTGCATTGGCAGGAGGATTCTTAACCATTGTGTCACCCGGGAAGTCCCAATCATGTAGTTTTTCCATCTACTCTGTTAATATGGTGTATTACATTGATTGAGTTTTGTATGTTGAACCATCTTTGCATTCCAGGAATACATCTCACTTGATCATGGTACATAGTCCCTTAAATATGCTGCTGAATTTCATTTGCCAGTATTTTATTGAGGATTTTTGCCTCAGTGTTTATAAAAGATATTAGTCTATATTTTTTGTACTTATTACTTCTTGTAATGTCTTTGGTATCAGAGTAATGCTGGTCTCATAGAATGAGTTAGGGAGTATTCTTTCTTTTTTAATTTTTTGGGAATTTGAGAAGGATTGGTGTTAGTTCTTCTTTAAATATTTGGTAGAATTCATCATGAAGCCATCAGGTTCATGGCTTTTTTATTGTTGTTGGGAGATTTTTTGAGTACTGACTGAGTCTCCTTACTAGGTATAGGTCAATTCAGATTTTCTGTTTCTTTGTGATTAGTCTGGATAGGTTTGTGTTTCCGGGAATTTGTCCGTTTCATCTGGGTTATCAAATTTGTTGGCATACAGTTGTTCATAGCACTTTCTTATCATTTTTATTTCTGAAGAATTGGTAATGTCCTCACTTTCATTTCTGATTCTAATCATTTGAGTCTTCTCTTTTTCTTAGTCCATCTGGCTAAAAGTTTATCAATTTTGTTGATCTTTTCAAAGAACCTAGTTTTGATTCTCAATGATTTTCTGTATATTTCATTCTGTTTCATTTATCTCTGCTCTAATCTTTATTTCCTTCCTTCTACTACCTTTGGGTTTAGTTTGTTCTTTTTCTAGTTTCTTAAGTCAGATTGTTAACTTTAGATTATTAATTTGAACAAAAATTTTTGAAATGTAAGATTTTATAGCTATGAATTTCCTCTTTAACACTACTTTTGCTGCATCATATAAGTTTTGGTATGTTCTGTTTTTGTTTTCATTAGTCTCTCAGTATATTCTTATATCCTTTGATATTTTTTCTTTGATCCATTGGTTGTTCGTGTTGTTCAGTTCCCACAAATTTGTAAATTTGCCAGATTTGCTTCTGTTCCTGAATTCTAATTTCATCTGTTGTAGTCAGAAACTATACTCTTTATGATAGCTGTCTTTTAAAATCTATTGAGACTTAATTTGTGGCCTCATGTATAGAGTCTTCTGGAAAAATGTTCCATGTGCACTTGAGAAGAATAGGTATGCTGTTGTTGTTGGGGAGAGTGCTATGTCTGTCAGATCAGGTTTTTTTTTTTTTTTTTGATTTTTTGTTTTTTTGCGGTACACGGGCCTCTCACTGCTGCAGCCTCTCCCGTTGTGGAGCACAGGCTCCGGACATGCAGGCTCAGCGGCCATGGCTCAAGGGCCCAGCCGCTCCACGGCATGTGGGACCGGGGCACGAACCCGTGTCCCCTGCATCGGCAGGCGGACTCTCAACCACTGCGCCACCAGGGAAGCCCATCAAGTTGGTTTTTATCTTGTTTAAGTTATCTGTTTTCTTATTTATCTTCTGTCTGGTTGTTCTATTTATTGCTCACATTGGAGTGTTGAAGTCTCTATTATTGTAGAACGGTCTATCTCTCCCTTTAATTCTGTCAGTTTTTGCTTCATATAATTTGATTGTTTGTTGTTTGGTGTGTACATGTTTATAATTGTTATGTCTTCTTGCTGTATTGAAGCTTTTCATAACATATAATGTCCTCCTTTGTCTCATGTAAACTGTTTTGACTTAATGTCTGTTTTGTCTAATATTAGTGTAGCCACTCCTTCTCTCTACTGTTTACATGGAATATCTTTTTCTATTTTTTCACTTTCAATATATTTTTGTCTTTGGCTGTAATATGAGTTTCTTATAGACAGCATATAATTAGATTATATGTTTTTATTCATTCTGCCAATCTGTCTTTTCATAGGAGAGTTTAATCCATTTACATTTTCCATAATTACTCATAAAGAAAGACTTCTGTCACTTTGTTTTCTATTTGCCTTATAGCTTTTTTGTTCCTTATTTCCTTCATTACTGTCTTCTTTTTGTAGTTGGTTTTTTTTGTAGTGAAATTCCTTTCCCATTTCTCTAGTTACTTTCTTTGTGTTACCATGGGGATATTATTGTAGTGAAATTCTTTTCCCATTTCTCTAGTTATTTTCTTTGTGGTTACTGTGGGATTCCATTTAACATCCTAATGTTGTAACACTCTAATTTGAATTTAAACCAGCTTAACTTTAATAACATATAAAATCTCTGTTCTTTTACGGCTCTCACCCCCACCTCATTCAGTTGTTGATGTCACAGAATTACATGTTTACACATGTATGCCCCAAAACATAAACTGGTAATTCTTTTTTTAAAAAATAAATTTATTTATTTATTTGTTTATTTATGGCTGTGTTGGGTCTTCGTTGCTGTGTGCAGGCTTTCTCTAGTTGTGGTGAGCAGGGGCTACTCTTCATTGCAGTGTGTGGGCTTCTCATTGCAGTGGCTTCTCTTGTTGTGGACCACAGGCTCTAGGGACATGGGCTTCAGTAGTTGTGGCCCGCGGGCTCAGTAGTTGTGGGTCACAGGCTCTAGAATGCAGGCTCAGTAGTTGTGGCGCATAGGCTTAGTTGTTCTGCGGCATGTGGGGTCTTCCTGGACCAGGTATTGAACCCGTGTCCCCTGCATTGGCAGGTGGACTCTTAACCACTGTGCCACCAGGAAAGTCCCTAAACTGGTAATTCTTTTAAATGCTTTAATCTCTTAAATTATGTAGAAAACAAAATGTGGGTTACAAACCAAAGTTACAATAATATTAGCTTTTATAATTGCCCATGTATTTACCTTTGTTGAGATCTTTATTTTTTCATACTGCTTCAGGTTACTGTCTAGTGTCCTTTCATTTTATTTTGCAGGAGTCCCTTGAGCATATCTTACTGGGCAGCTCTGGTGATAACAAACACCCTCAAGTTTTGTTTACCTGTGAAAGTCTTAATTTCTCCTTCACTTTTGAAGGGCAGTTTTCCCAGATATTGGATTTTTGGTTGACTTTATTTTTTTTTAAGCACTTTGAATATATCAGCTCACTGCCTCCTGGCCTCCAAAGTTTCTGATAATAAGTCTGTTGATAATCGTATAGAGGATCCCTTGTATGTGATGGGTTGCTTCTCTCTTGCTGATTTCAAGGTTCTCTCTGTCTTTGTTTTTTCAAAGTTTAGTTATAATATGTCTCAGTGAGAGTCTCTTTGAGTTTATCTTATTTGGAGTTCATTAAGCTCTTGGATGTTTATATTCATTCATTTCATCAAATTTGGGAAGTTTTCAGCTGTTATTTTTTGAGATATTCTCTCTGCCTTTTTCTCTGTCTTCTTCTTCTGGCTCTCCCACAATACACACGTTAGTTTGTTGGTGGTGTCCAAAAGGTCTTTTGGGTTCTGTTTGCTTTTCTTTAAACCTTTTTGTTTCTGTGATCATTTCCATTGCTGTATCTTCAAGTTCACTGATACTTTCTTCTGACTGCTCAGATCTGCCTTTGAATCCCTCTAGTTTTGTTTTTTTTTTTCACTTCAGTTATCATACGTTTCAACTGCAGAATTTCTGTTTCATTTCATCTTAGGTTTTCTCTTTATTGATATTTCCATTTAATTCATTTTCATCATTTACATCATTCATTTACATCACATTCTTGACTTTCTCCATGTCTTTCTTTAGCTGTTTAAGCATCTTGTAGACAGCTCTTTTAAAGTCTTTGTCTAGTAGATCAGCTGTCAGGTGTTTTTCAGGGAGAGTTTCTGTTGATGTTTATTTTTCCTTTGAATGGGCCATACTCCCCTGGTTTTTGTTGTTGTTTGTATGCCGTGTGTGTGTGTGTGTGTGTGTGTGTGTGTAAAACTGGACATTTGAATCTAATAATGTGGTGACTCTGAAAATCAGATGTTCCCTCTTCCCCAGAGCTTGCTGTTTTTGTCACTGTTTTTGTTGTTTTGATTGTTGTAGGCTCTCTTTGTGCCAAGGATCCATCTGAGGTATAAACTTAAGAAGGTCTTTCTGACTCTGTACCTTTTGCTAGGCATGTGCAGTCACTTTCTAATTTTCTCTGTATATGCTGTTGTTTTTGAATGTCCTTATCTTCAGTGTCTGCCTCCCAAAAGAGGAAAAAGAAAAAAAATTAAGGGGAGGGGAAAGTGTGCCAGCCCTTTAAATTTGCTGGCCGTCATTTCATCTACGGGGGAGAGGCTTGCAACGATGGAGAAAGGTACAACAACAATTCTCACTTGCCTCTTTGTCTACTCTTCTGTGGTATGAAACAGCAGTCAGTGTTTAGAGCACAGATCCCTGATAGTTGGAGAACAGGATCCTTTATGTCCACCCTGACTCCTGAAAGCTGTGTGCAAGCTGTTCTGGGAACACGTGCATGGCTCTCTGCCATGGGTAGCTGCTACTGTGGTAGCAGCTGAAATAGACCAAAATTACCATAATTTACAGTTTAAGCCTTCCCCTTGAAATTGCAAGTCTTCGATAGGATCCAGAGTCCCAGAATTGTTACATCAGACAAATTCTGCCAGCACAATTGTTGTCTAGGTGGGGAGACAGATTTCTGATGCTTCCTACTCTGCCATCTTCCCAGAATCCTCTGATAAAGATATTTTGCATTTGGATATGTGGGAAGGAAAGCACATTCAATGTTTCAAATGAGAAGATTCTGGTTTTTGTTAAAGCTATCATTGCTTGAACCTTAAGATGTGTACTTAATGCATTACATACACTATTTAATTTAATCCTTGTAATAACATTGAAAGAGGTATTATTATTCATTTTAATAGGTAAAAAAATTGGGCAGAGAGCAGAGGAGTTCTGTCTGTGTAGTATGTCACTTCTGAAGAGGTCTTCTTATACTTTCTCTTCTTGCCCATACTACTTAGAATATTGGTTTGACTTTAGAGTCAAAATATCAGAGGCTCAATCAGGATTAACATTTCTTTCTCTTTCTCTGTGATACAGTGGTAGGCCTATGGTCCTGGGTTTGTAGGCAGTTTTGTTCCTTGAGGACATCCAGAGACCCAAGTTCCTTCTATTTTGTTGTTCCTCCATTCCCTGGGGTTTTACCCTCATCCATATATTTGAAACTGGCTTACCAGCACCCATGGAAGGCGAAAATGGAAGGGAGACCAAGTGACTCGTTTTAAGAAGTGAAGATGTTTTGAGAAGTTGCATACATCACTCCTGCTCATATCCTATCTGCCAGTACTTTGCTCAGTCACATGGCCATGGTGAGGTGGAAGGAATGCTCTGGTCTGTAATCTATAGCTGGGCAGAGGAGTTATATTACAAAAATACAGAGAGAGCAAATGGTTATTGGGGAGATATTTAGCAATATCTTCCACTCTTCCAGTTCACACCTCTCCCCTCTCAAAAACATGTCCTAGCATTCTCTCTACTTTAAGGGAGAAAAGTGAATCTTTCTTGAACAAAAACAGAGAGCCACATCAGACTCTGCAGGGAGGCAGTGTTGGTCGTCGTGGTGTAGTTTTGATGGTGAACTTCCTTGGAACAGTACGTCACTCCTAGGAACATACCTGGAGGCAGGGAAGGTAGGTAAGCCGGAGAGGTACTGACAGCAAAATTTGGCTGCTTTACAAAACATTGCCAAGGGTAAATGCTTTGTCTCGGCCCTGGTTTAACTGACTTTAGGCCTAAAAACGATTCTGCCAAAACCCTTTTTGTTTTCTTTCTAAGATTATAAACACTTGAAGTCAGTGCAAATGTCCTTATGATGCAGGGATGAGTGCATTTTTTACAGATGACGTTGTTATTTGGAAAGCAAGTTCTACTCCAGTGTCTGCCTAAGTAAATAGTTCAGTTATTAGAAATAAAGAGCCAATATATCTCACCTTTAAGTGAAGTAAGCTGAAATTCCTTTGTTCTTGCCAGGACACTGATATGTACTTTCAGCTGCTTTTCTGTGCTCTTGATATTAGTGTGTGCAAGTCTTCAAACTTGTTTACTCTTGCCAGTGAAATCTGAAGCAATCAGGCACATTAGTCTTCTGTATTAATCTTTCACATATGGGGAGAGCAAGATATCTAGTGAACATTTTTACTTCTAGATTCCTTTTGTTCTGTCTGAATGAATGGTCTTTGGTTTCCTCTCCATCAAAAAGAACCAAAGCAAGAAGTTTTGTAAAGGATTTAAATGCTACTGAAGCTGTGTTTTTGGCCTGCAAAAAGGGGAAATAGCACTCACTGGCCTGTGTTTGATTCTGACTTTGCTGCTTAGTAATTGTGTAAATTTGGGTTAATCACTTGAGCTCTTTGGCGCTTATATTCCTTGTCCAAAAAGTAGGGAAAATTCTCTGTACCCCATTGCATTGTTATTAGAATTAGATCATAGTTACATTACTTACTAACTGTATGGCCTTAGTCAAGTTACTAAAACTTCCTGTGTCTCAATTTCTTCATCTGTAAAATGGGGTAATAATAGTAACTACTATATAGGGTTTTTGAGAAGTAATATGCTTAGAATAGTGCCTGGCACCACAGTAAACTCTATGTAAATGGTAGCTGTTGTGGCTGTTCTATGAATATGTAATAGCCTCCTGTGTTCATTGGCCTTGGTTGGGACATTGACAAGATAGAAAAAGGAGTCAGTCTCCAGCCTGGTTGTCCAGTGCAGTCTGGTATTCTTATGAGCTCCTGTATTTGCAGGGAGCAGTATAGAGCCTGCTCAGAGGCCAAAGCTATGCTAACCTTTTAAAACTGCTGGGGATGCATCTGAGAGAACCTAGTACCACATGGTTTTGCTGAAAAAGGGAAAAAAAAAATCTTAAAATGAAAATGTCTTCTTAGGGGCAAAATGCCATAAATGTGTAAATGGGAGCAATCCCAGAAATAGATTGTGGTGAAATCCATTCAGTGATAAATTTTATTTCTTTAAAAAAACTCTTTAATTATTTTATTTGAGTTTTATTTCTTGTAATCCTTAGTAATATGAGCTCCATCCTCCTCCTCGTGTGCATGATTTATTTTCCTTTATCTATGAAAACCCTTCTGTGATGATATTACAGTGATGTAGTTCTGTGTGTTAACAGAGTATAGCAGATAAAATATTTCATAGGGAACTCTTATCAAAAAGTCTACCTCAGGAAGATTCCACTCAATAGGCTGCCCAGATATGCTCAGTTCTTCTACTCACTCCCAACCCTATTTCCCCTACTTTTCAAATTAGGCGTTTTCAAGGACGTTGATATCAAGAAATGGGGGCAGCATCTGATTTTGGAAAACATACATTTTTAGCTCACAAAATGTGTTGTCATTTCCATTTTAGCTTTCTGTAGCTCCTTCCTTGATCCTTGAAGAAGGTGGAGATTTACAGTCACATTTTATTGGTACTTTTCTCCATCACACAGATGATAAATTATTGAGAAGCCATTTGGTCTATAAAAATGAAATACACAGCCCATCCTCTTCCAGCATGCTGCTTGGACTGACTCCAGCTGCTGTGAACGGCTAGGGCTCTGTATTCAGAAAAACAAAGCAAATCCCTTATACATTTTGGGCTTGCTCCTTTGTTGGTGGATAGAGAGGGACAATGACCTGATGGATTATTGGCTCTCTGGATGTTACTAAGGGCCACAGACAGAGTCAGCTCTTTTATTGCTCCAGAAAGATCCTTTGTGCTGATTGTTGGCATTCAGAGATTTTCTACCTATATTTTTGCTAGTTCTTGTTTTGGACTGCAGTCAAAGATGGTCAGAGCTTCCAGTAATGGACAGGGTTTAAATGTTTTTCTCATACTTTACTACAATTAATCTTAACCCTTGTTTGGGTCACATACTGCTTTGAGAATCTGATATCATAAACCCCTTTTCCTCTCCTCCCACCAACTGCACTTATGCACAAACACAGAAAAGACTTCAGAGTGCTTATGAACCCCCGACCACCAACTGTTCAACTCTTTACAGTTCCGTGAATCTCTCTTTTGAGATTAAAATTTCTCTGTGGTTTTCAAAAGCATATGTTTGATAATATTATAATTTATTTTTCTCTAGAAATAGAAGGTTCATTATTTCACTGTGACCTTGTTTTTTGTGTGATTGTAAAATCAGCTGAAGTTTTAACTTTAATTTTATTGTTTTTCAGTAAATGATTCATTTATTTGATGAAAATTGCATAGCTGTTATAATTATTTCCAGAAAACTTCTCAAGATAAAATGTTAAAAACAGTAATAAAAACTGTATCTTTATTTTTTTAAAAAGTCAGTGCAATGGGCTTCCCTGGTGGCGCAGTGGTTAAGAATCCACCTGCCAATGCAGGGGACACAGGTTCGAGCCCTGGTCCGGAAAGATCCCAGATGTCGTGGAGCAGCTAAGCCTGTGCGCCACAACTACTGAGCCTGCACTCTAGAGCCTGCGAGCCACAACTATTGAAGCCCGCGCAAGTAGAGCCTGTGCTCCACAACAAGAGAAGCCACTGCAATGAGAAGCCTGTGCACTGCAATGAAGAGTAGCCCCTGCTCACTGCAGCTAGAGAAAGCCCGCACACAGCAGTGAAGACCCAATGCAGCCAAAAAGAAAATAAATAAAATAAATTTATAAAAAAACAAAAGCAAGTGGAATAAGCGAAAATCACCATTTTTATTATATTTATTTAAATATAGATAAATTTGATCACAGTAAAAATGATTAATAGTATTTTATTTATTTACTTTTAAATTTTATGGAGTGTAGTTGATTTACAATGTTGTGTTAGGCTCAGGTGTGCAGCAAAGTGATTCAGTTATACATATACATATATTCATTCTTTTTCAGGTTCTTTTCTCATATAGGTTATCACAGAATATTGAGTAGAGTTCTCTGTGCTATACAGTAGGTCCTTGTTTGTTATCTATCTTATGTATAGTAGTGTGTGTATGTTAATCCCAAGCTCTTGATTTATTCCTTCCCCCACCACATTTCCCCTTTGGTAACCATGAGTTTTTTTTGATATCAGTAAGTCTGTCTCGTTTTGTAAATAAGTTCATTTGTAACATTTAAAAAATTAGGAGACTTCCCTTGGGCGCAACAGTTAAGAATCTGCCTGCCAATGCAGGGGACACGGGTTTGAGCCCTGGTCCAGGAAGATCCCACATGCCGTGGAGCAACTAAGCCTGCGAGCCACAACTACTGAGCCCACGTGCCACAGCTGCTGAAGCCTGTGCACCCTAGAGCCCGCGAACCACAACTGCTGAGCCCTTGTGCTGCAACTACCAAAGCCCGCATGCCTAGAGCCTGTGCTCCGCAACAAGAGAAGCCACCACAATGAGAAGCCCTCACACCACAACGAAGAGTAGCCCCCACTCGCTGCAACTAGAGGAAGCCCACGCACAGCAATGAAGACCCAACACAGCCAAAAATAAATAAATAAATTTATTTTAAAAAAGAAGAAAAAAAGAGTAGCCTCCACTAGCCACAATTAGAGAGAAAAAACTGCCTGCAGCAATGAAGACCCAACACAGCCAAAACATTAATTAATAAATAAATAAAATGAAAAATAAAATCATCATATATTAGGAAAAAAAATTAGATTCCTCATATGAGTGATATTGTATGATATTTGTCTTTGTCTGAATTACTTCACTTAGTATGATAATCTCTAGGTCCATCCATGTTATGGAAAATGGCATTACTTCATTCCTTTTTATGGCTGAGTAATAATATTCCATTGTATATATGTACCACATCTTCTTCTTCTTTTTTTTCAATATTTATTTATTTAGGCTGCACTGGGTCTTAGTTGCGGCAGGTGGAATCTTTGTTGCAGCATGTGGAATCTTTAGTTGAGGGACGCAGGCTTCTTAGTTGTGGCATGCAGACTCTTAGTTGCGGCATGTGAACTCTTTGTTGCGGCATGCAGGTGGGATCTAGTTCTCCGACCAGGGATTGAACCCAAGTCCCCTGCATTAGGGGTGCAGAATCTTACCCACTGGACAATGAGGGAAGTCTCTGTACCACATCTTCTTTATCCACTCCTCTGCTGATGGACATTTAGTTGCTTCCATGTCTTGGCTATTGTAAATAGTGCCACAGTGAACATTGGAGTGCATGTATCTTTTTGAATTATGGTTTTCTCTGGATATATGTCCAGGAGTAGGATTGTTGGATCATGTGGTGGTTCTGTTTTTAGTTTTTTAAGGCAACTCTATACTGTTCTCCATAGTGGTTGTACCAATTTACATTCCCGCTAATAGTGTAGGAGGGTTCCCTTTTCTTCACACCCTCTGCAGCATTTATTGATTGTAGACTTTTTCATGATGGCCATTCTGACTGGTGTGAGATTATACAACTACCATTGTAGTTTTTTTAAAGATTTTCTTTTGATGTGGACCATTTTTAGAGTCTTTACTGAATTTGTTACAATATTGCTTCTGTTTTATATTTTTTTCTTTGTCTTTTGGCCACGAGGCATGTGGGATCTTAACTCCCCAACCAGGGATCGAACCCGCACCCCCTGCATTGGAAGGCGAAGGCTTAACCACTGGACCGCCAGGGAAGCCCCACCACCAGGGAAGCCCCACCACCATTGTAGTTTTGATGTGCATTTCTCTGATAATTAGTGATGTTGAGCATCTTTTCATGTGCTTTTTGGCCATCTCTGTGTCTTCTTTGGAGAAATGTCTATTTAGATCTTCTGCCCATTTTTTGATTGGGTTATTTGTTTTGTTGATATTGAGCTGCATGTGCTGTTTGTATATTTTGGAGATTAATCCCTTGTCAGTGACTTCATTTACAAATATTTTCTCCCATTCTGTGGCTTGTCTTTTGGTTTTGTTTATGGTTTCCTTTGCTGTGCAGACACTTAAGTTTAATTAGGTCCCATTTGTTTATTTTTATTTTCATTACTCTAGGGAGTGGATCAAGAAAGATTTGCTGCAATTTATGTCAAAGAGTGTTCTGCTTGTATTTTTCTCTAAGAGTTTTATAGTGTCCAGCCTTACTTTTAGGCCCTTGATCCATTTTGAGTTTATTTTTGTATATGGTGTTAGGGAATGTTCTAGTTTCATTCCTTTACATGTAGCTGTCCAGTTTTCTGAGCACCACTTACTGAAGAGACTGTCTTTTCTCCATTGTATATTCTTACCTCCTTTGTCATAGATTAGGTGACCATAGATGAGTGGGTTTATCTCTGGATTTTCTATCCTGTTCCATTGATCTATATTTTTGTTTTTGTGCCAGTACCATACTGTTTTCATGACTGTAGCTTTGTAGTATAGTCTGAAGTCAGGAAGCCTGATTCTTCCAGCTCCCTTTTTCTTTCTCAAGATTGCTTTGGCTATTCGGGTTCTTTTGTGTTTCTGTACAAAATGTAAGAATTTTTTGTTCTAATTCTGTGAAAAATGCTATTGATAATTCAATAGGGACTACATTGAATCTGTAGATTACTTTGGGTAATATAGTCATTTTGACAATATTGATTCTTCCAGCTGTAACACCAAATAATTCTTGGTATTAAGCTCACGTTACCTCTCTTGCTGGGTTATTCTAGGATTAGAGATAGTATCTGTAAAACACATGTTCATTACTTAATAAATGGTAACTGTTCTTGCTATGACCTTCTAGCCATAATCCATATCTCTGAAAAGCTAAAGGGAACCAAAGGCTTTTCTGTTTGATTTGCATAGATGTAAACTAGCAGAATATTTGATGTTGGGCTGGGAGAGCCTGTCATGGTAAGTGAGACAGAAAGAAGACAAGGGCCGGTGCCAACTGCAAATGCAGTTCTCATTTTAGAACAGTGCCTCCTTGGAAGTGCACAGTATAGACTTCTAAAACATAGATCATCCAAGGTGAAAGCTTCTGTTACTTAGAAAAAAATTCAGGTAACGTGAGGAGATCGTTAGCTACAAGTAGGAATTCTCACTGGTTTAAAAGAAACAAACAACTCCAATCAAATTGTACCTGTGAGTGCAAATAGATCGCCTATGGTAATTACAGTAAGGGAGAAGATTATTTTTTAATGTTTTGAAGCTTTACAGAAGACTTAAGAAAGATGGATATTTAGTTTTAAGGAGTTAAAAAAAAAAACAACGTAATACTGTTATCTCAGTGTTGCTCTAATTGAGGTTTAGGTGAATTACTTGGTCCTTGAGACCCTGCTCTGCTTTGGGGAGATAGAAACAATTTCTGTACTTCTCACATGAGCTTGATTATAGCAAAGACCTGTGTCTAGGCCTCGTTGACACACTGTTCATATCTTGAAGGGTAGACTCAATATCAGGCCTTGGAAAGATTTTGGGCATTTCTTATCTGAAGTTGCATATGAGCAAGCTGTGTGAACCTGTTTTTACTGTGTCGCATGTCTGGAAGAGAAAGGGGCACCATGGAATCTGAGGGTTTAAAAAAGCCTCTAAACTCTGACTCTGCTGCACATTTAAATTAGGTCTACCTGGTTTTTAATATAAATTGGCTCAATAACACTATTGCCAAAAATCTAGGTGCTTTCTTGAGGAACAGCTGTTTTATTTGGTGTTTGCTTAACTTAGTCCCCTTGGGAAGGAGAATGGTACAGGGGCTCAGACCGGGATACCCTGTTGAGTTAACCTTGACAGTGAACCCTGCCCCAGACTCAGTTCAGAGGACCAGGACAAGGTGGTTTCACACAGGCAGCTCAGCTCATTTCTGAACAACTGAAATGCTAAGGGCTTTTGCTGTCCAAGCTATTGCAAATGGCTTCTTTCATTCTCAGCCTGCTCTGTAGCTGACAAAGGTGCAAAGCCTTTCTGTAATTAAGAGTCCAGGATGCCAATGTCAATTAGCTCATTAGTGAGTATCTGCCAGGATCTTTGCATATGGCTATGCAGGTTGAACAGTGTTTGCTGCCCTTGGAGTTGAGTGCTGCATGCCTTGTACGACTGTGATAAAGGAGCCCTGATCACCCATTTTAAATGCAGAGTGGCAGGGGTTTGGAATTCCCTTTCTTATGGGTAATTGCTTTTCCAGCATTGGCTTCTTTGGCAGAGAAGGGTGATCTGGTCCGTGAGCTCCTGCTGAATAGCAGCAGTCAGGAGTCCTGGCTCTAAGAATTCTAGGAAATGTACTATATCTCTTTCTTCAGTGCTGGGTTCCAGAAACCTTGTTCCATCAGTAATAGTATGGTCCAGACTCAGGACGAACTGCTCCTCAATGAACCTGCAGGAGTTGGATGATAAGGCCTCCAAAGTACGAGCTGACGGAGGGGCGGATGAAGCTTACTTGGAGATCTGTGATCAGAGCTGGCCCCAGGCAAGGCTGTGCTGGAACTGGCTTGCTTCCAACACCTCTCCACCTGCTGTTTCACATGGGGCTCTTTAGGTTAGAGGAGACAGAAAACCACCTTAAGTGGATTAAATAAAAATAAACAGGCTCTATTGGCTCATTTTACTGAAAAGTGTGTGAGTATAGTTGGCTTCAGGTGATCAAATGATGACTTTAGAATCTAGTCTCTTTCTCTCTCTCTCTCCCCTCCCCTGTCCCTCTCTGCATCTCTCAGTTCTCCTTTCCTTTGTGTTGGCCTTGTCCCTAGGCAGGCTTTCTGCATTTGATGATCTCCAGCATCTCCAGGCATATATCCCACAGGCTTAGTAGTTCCGGAAGAAAGGAGCCCCAAAGCTCTAAAACAAGCAAATAAACAAGCACACCCAACTGACACCAAACCAAACCAAAAATGTAAAAACAAGACCACACACACAAAAACAGCAATGCACTGTGTCTCCATGTTCTAGTTTGTGTTATGGGTAATGTCTGAATCAGTTGCTGTAGCCAAGGGACTGGAACCCTCTGATTGACCAGGCTAGGGTCATGTGTTCATACAGCTTAGGGAATGCCCACCCTCAGCCAGGTAGGTTCTGGGAGATGGAGGATTAGTTCTCCAAAGAAAAATCAAGGTGATGTCATTAGGAGGAGGAGGAGTGTTTGGGTGGCGAAACAAGAGCCATCAGATAAGCCTTTTCACCTCTCCCTTCCTGCATCTACCGTACAGGGCTGTGGGGCTAGGCTCTTCACAATGGCCTTACTTTTCTGAGATGTATTTATTTCTCTGTTTTGGTGTAACCCTTAACATTTATTAAAACTGCTTATACTGCATTTACCAAAATGTCTAAAAGCCTTAGAGACATCAAACCTTTACAAAAATGTTTCTATCCCTGACTTACATAACTTTTTGTAACATTTTAATCTGTTGACATCCATTTCCGTTTAAAATTGTCTCCTCTGTCCACCTTTATGACACTGTGGCCTCCTTGTTCTCTTCCTACCTCCCTGATCCTCAGAGATCTCTTTCAGTGGCAGCACACTAGGTTAATGCACAGATTTCTTAAACCACTAACATTTCTCTGCCCTACTTCCTGGGTAGTCCTTCAATCCAGCATCTCTCCATCTTCACAGTCCCTTCAGTTAGGGCCTCCTCATCTCTCATCTGTGATGCTGCCATCCCTTCTCCTAACTCTCTTTGCTTGCAGTTTTATACTTCTCAAATCTGTCCACCTGACTCCTTCCAGATCCTCCCTGTTCACTGTTTGAATCCCCTGTGTTGTTTCCCACTTGCCCATAGATGGTCACAAGAGGCCCTCCATTCATTGTCCCTAGCGCCTGGCTCTAGTCTTCATTTCTTTCTTGATTCCCTCTGGATTTCCATCACTTCAAACATCTTGTGGATCCCATTATGCACTGAATGTTTCAGTCCTGCATACTTTTCCACATGATATTAACTTTGCCTGAGATGCCCTTCTCCCAACTAATCTGCCTGGGAATCTCCTATTGGTCTTTCAAAACCCTCTTCAGGCATCATGTTCTCTTGGAAACTTTCTGTAATACCCTTACCACCCCACGCTTGGCAGAACAAATCACTTTCAATTCTGTATTAATATGTACATACTTTATTGCATTCAGTGTCCTGTATTTTGCTTATTTATTTATATTCATGCCTTTTTTTTTTTTAACGTTTTGGTTTTGTTGGCCATGAGGCATGTGGGACCTTAGCTCCCTGACCAGAGATCGCACCCGCAACCCCCTGCATTGGAAGGCGAAGTCTTAACCACTGGACTGCCAGGGAAGTCCCGCCTTCTTTTTTAAATAAACAGATTGAATGCCTTTTTTCTTTGGAATCACCTTTAATAAACATCTTTGGTAGGTTCTGTAGTAACTGTGCTCACAGGATGAGGCAACATTTTTCTGTTATCCTTGTATGCATTTTGAAAACAATTTCAAAACAACCTAGAAGTCAAATCAAGATAGAAAAGGTACACAGAAAATTTGCGCCTGATTCTCCACAGTGTAATTTGTATACAAGTCAATATTTATACAAGCTGTATTGTTACATGGGTATATTATTTGATCCTGAATATTTTATCATGATTCTGAAGTCTTCTCAACGGCAAATGATAAAACATATGAAAAGTATTTGGGGCCAAAGAATTTATCATTATGACATTATGTACTGACCAGAGTCCTGAAACAGTGTTTTTTGAAGGCCTAATTCGAGGACTTAGGTGTCTTGTGCACATTTATATTGACAATAGCACTCCTTAAAATAAAGTAAAAATAAGTTTACAAATATTCCCTTTTCTTAGTGCTGGGTTTCTTAGATTAGGTGACCCATACCAACCTTTTAATCATTATGTTAAACATTCCTGGGATGCCCTTAGAAGAATTTTTAAAATTTTTATTTTATATTGGAGTATAGTTGATTAACAATGTTGTTTGTTTCAGGTGTACACCAAAGTGATTCAGTTACACATATACATGTATCTATTCTTTTTCGAATTCTTTTCTCATTTAGGTTATTACAGAATATTGAGCAGAGTTCCCTGTGCTATACAGTAGGTCCTTGTTGTTTATCTATCTTATATACTAGTGTGTACATGTCAGTCCCAAACTCCCAGTCTATCCCTTCCTACCACCCTTCCTGCTGCTAACCATAAGTTCGTAAATTTGGTCTCTAAGTCTGAGTGTCTGTTTCTGTTTTGTAAATAAGTTCATTTGTATCATTTTTTTCGACTCTGCATATAGGCGATATCGTATGATATTTGTCTTTCCTCTGTCTTACTTATTTCACTTAGTATGATAATCTCCAGGTCCATCTATGTTGCTGCCAATGGCATTATTTCATTCTTTTTTATGACTGAGTACTTTTCCATTATATATGTGTACCACATCTTTATCCATTCATCTGTCAATGGACATTTAGGTTTCTTCTATGTCTTGGCTATTGTAAACAGCACTGCAGTGAACATTGCGTGCATGTATCCTTTCGAACCATGTTTTTCTCTGGATATATGCCCAGGAGTGGGATTGCTGGATCACATACTAGTTCTAGTTTTAGTTTCTTAAGGAACCTCCATACTGTTCTCCATAGTGGCTACACCAATTTACATTCCTACCAACAGTATAGGAGGGTTCCCTTCTGTCCACACCCTCACCAGCATTTATTGTTTGTAGACTTTTTCATGATGGCCGTTCTAACTGGTGTGAGGTGATACCTCATTGTAGTTTTGATTTGCATTTCTCTAATAATTAGTGATGTTGAGCATCTTTTCATGTGCCTCTTGGCCATCTGTATGTCTTCTTTGCAGAAATGTCTATTTAGGTCTTCTGCTCATTTTTTGATTGGGTTTTGTTGTTGTTGTTTGTTTTTGGGTTTTTTTGCTGTACGCGGGCGTCTCACTGTTGTGGCCTCTCCCATTGCAGAGCACAGGCTCCGGATGCACAGGCTTAGCGGCCATGGCTCACGGGCCCAGCCGCTCCGCGGCATGTGGGATCTTCCCGGACCGGGGCATGAACCCGTATCCCCTGCATTGGCAGGCGGACTCTCAACCATTGCGCCACCAGGGAAGCCCTGTTTTTTGTTTTGATATTCAGCCGCATGAGTTGTTTGTAAATTTTGGAGATTAATCCCTTGTCGGTCACATCATTTGCAAATATTTTCTCCCATTCTGTGGGTTGTCTTTTGGTTTTGTTTATGGTTCCGTTTGCTGTGCAAAAGTTTTTATGTTTAATTAGGATCCATTTGTTTATTTTTGTTTTTATTTTCATTGCTCTAGGAGGTGGATCCAAAAAGATACTGCTGTGATTTATGGCAAAGAGTGTTCTGCCTATGTTTCCCTCTAAGAATTTTATAGTATCCGGTCTTACATGTAGGTCTTTAATCCATTTTGAGTTTATTTTTGTGTATGGTATTAGAGAATGTTCTAATTTCATTCTTTTGCATGTAGCTGTCCAGTTTTCCAAGCACCACTTGTTGAAGAGACTGTCTTTTCTTCATTGTATATTCTTGCCTCCTTTGTCATAGATTAGGTGACCATAGGTGCGTGGGTTTATTTTTCTGGGCTTTCTATCCTGTTCCATTGATCTATATTTCTGTTTTTGTGCAAGTACCATACTGTTTTCATGGCTGTAGCTTTGTAGTATAGTCTGAAGTCAGGGAGCCTGATTCCTTTAGCTCCCTTTTTCTTTCTCAGGATTGCTTTGGCTATTTGGGGTCTTTTATGTTTACAGAGAAATTTAAAATTTTTTTGTTCTCATTCTGTGAAAAATGCCATTGATAATTTGATAGGGATTGCATTGTATCTGCAGACTGCCCTGGGTAGTATAGTAATTTTGACAATATTGATTCTTCCAATCCAAGAATATGGTATATCTTTCCATCTGTTTGTGTCATCTTTGATTTCTTCCGTCACCGTTTTATAGTTTTCGAAGTACAGGTCTTTTGCCTCCTTAGGTAGGTTTATTCCTAGATATTATGTTCTTTTCAATGTGGTGGTAAATGTGATTGTTTCTTTAATATCTCTTTCTGATCTTTCATTGTTAATGTATAGAAATGCAATAGATTTCTCTGTATTTCAGACTGAATGCCTTTGGGTAGGACTTGCACACAGCCAGTCTCCATCCCACAACACTGTTAGAAAAATGGCTGTTTCACAATTTCTGTTACTTTCCTGGCCACTGAAGGCATTTGAGTTTCTGTCCAAACCATAAATACACTTTTAGTATATAAGCTTCAGGGTAGTAACCTTTGTGTCTTATTCACTATGATTATCACACAGTAAGTTCTCAGTGAATAAATAGATGGATGAATGGATAAACAAATCCATAGGGTTGTTCAGAAGCACTTCAGCTTTCGTGTGTATAGTCTCTGTCACTGCAGCTGCTCTGAGCACTGAGATGGATGTTAGGTGGTTTCCTGTGGTCATCTCACCTCTAAGGCAAAACCTTGGACTAGAATATGGTTTTTTTCCATGACTCAGGCTTAGGCTTATCTCATCATAGCACTCGAACTCAGTCACTCATCATTTTTTGGAGAGATTCGGAGAATTTTTCTTTTAAAACCGTGGCCAGTAACATGATAAGATTTCAACATCGTATACTAGTAATCCTTTATGTCTAAATCTCAAACAAATCCAGGATAACTGAAGAACAAGTTCTAGAAATCCTATGGATTGGGAGAGGCTTTTTATACCTTTTCACACTACTGAGAATGAAAGAAATTGCATAGGAGGAGGAAGAGAGAAAAACATAGGAAGAATGTAAGGGAAAAGAGTAACAGAAATAATAGAAACCATTTTTTTCTTTCTACTTCTAGCACCTCTTTGCCCCAATCTCCTGTGGCCTTTCTGGTCTTTTTCCATGGCTTCTAAATTCCTGTCCTTTTTTTCTTTTCCCCACACATCCATTGAATCTGTGCCTTTTATCGTTAGCCTCTTTAAGTGTTTTCTGAAGGTAGAGTATATAAACCATGAACACAAAAGAATACTTCTGTGGGGAACCTTTATGTTTTGGGGGCGCTACCCGATATCCAAGCCTCCTCCTGTTTGATGAGGCTGGTAGGAGGTGGAAAACGCCAATTGTGGAAATTGAAAAGGCCGTATCCTTTTGACTCCTGGGCACTAGGACCACCTGAGCTTAGCCTATCTGATCATCCCATGCAAGACTTTGTGTCTGGAGTGAGTGTCACAAAGAAGCAAAGACAGTTTTGGGTCCAAGCCACTGCCAGCAGTGGTGGCTTTGAGTGTCCTTGACAAGTTGCAGGGTCTCCCTAAGCAGGCTTCTCTTGTGACATGACATTGGCTCCAGTTCCAGCCTCCCAGCTTCCCTTGATTTGTGTTCATTTTTCCAAAGCTCTAACCTTTCCCTGGATTCTGTGAGCTGCTTGACATTCTTTCAGTAAACTCCTTTTTGCTCAAGTTAGCCAGGTGGATTTCCTTCGTTTTCAACTAAGAACCCTGATTGGTAACCTTTCCTTATCAGCATTAGAAAAGTACAGAGAAGAAATATGCAGGGAGTCCCCTGGTGGTCTAGTGGTTAGGATTCGGTACTTTCCCTGCAGTGGCCGGGGTTCAATCCCTAGTCAGGGAATTAAGATCCCACCAGCAGCACAGCTTGGCCAAAATTAAAAAAAAAAAAAAATGCAGTCTTATTGTGTGACAGTTCTTACCTAAGTCCCCCTCACTCTTTGATTTTATTCTTTTTTTTTTTATCCTTCTCTTTCTTCTTGTCATTCCATAGCTATCAATGCCTCCTTTCAACTCTATTTCAGTTCAAGCTAGTGGATTAATCATGCCAGATGCTTGTGTTATATCTGAATCCTGAATAATCAGCTTTCTTCTGTGTGAGATTGGCAAGTGTGAAAAATACTGGAAATCTCTTTGCATAGAATACAAACACACCTAATATTTGATGGTCAGGGAATGTATTTCCATGACAACAGGATACTTAGGATTTTAGACAAATAAAGGGATGCAAATGTACTTAAAACCATTTTTTCCCCCTACATACAGGCAATAAGCATAACTCTGATCTAATACTGGCCTGTAGAACTCATTTTAGAAGTCAAGAAAATGTGCTTATTAACAAGGTATCTTAATCATTATACATTTTCTAAGACAAAAACAAATTTCTCTCTTTTTTTCCCCCTCTTTGGGGGAGGAGGTAAAAGTAGACATTTTCAATTCTATCTGTCAAGAATGGAAAGATCTCTCTTTTTTTTTTTAATAATTCATTTTCTCCATAAACAATGTGAAACATATGTCTTTAGTACAGTTTTCAGAGCAATTATAATGAGACACATTTAAAGATAGAGCATGTTTTTGACTCACGATCCGTTTACTTCCTGCCCCTCACGTACCGCTTCCTTTCATTCCTACCCAACCATGCTGTGCTCCTGCCACAGCACAAAGAACCTTTAAAATGACTCATTTGCTATGTCTGCACAGTGTTCAGCTGGATTCTCTTAGTGCCCTGGTAACTTAATTCCTGGTCAACATTTTGCTGTGATTAAAATGATAATAGCTACCATTACTGGACAAGGACTTATACATAAACGATCTTAAATCCTTAAACACCCTTGCCAGGAGGGGTTAGTATCCCATCTGCATATAGAAAGATAATTTGCCCAAGATCACAGGGAGTGAGAATGTGAACCCAGGTCTGTCACACTGAGAAGCCTGTGCCTCTACCACTTCTGCATTTTGTCTCTTCTCGCTTGATGTCTTCAGGAGAATTTTTTTGGAGATATAATTGACAGAAAACATTACACTAGTTTCAGGTGTACAGCATAATTTAATATTTGTATATATTGCAAAATGGTTGTAATAAGTCTAGTAAACATCCATCACCACACGTAGTTACAAATTTTTTTTTCTTGTGAGAAGAACTTTTTAAGATGTATTCTTTTAGCAACTTTCAAATATACATACAGTATTGTTTAACTATAGCCTCCATGCTGTATACTACATCCCCAGGACTTATTTTATAACTGGAAGTTTGTACCTTTTGACCCCTTTCACCCATTTTGCCCACGCCGCTCCCCCCCGACCTCTGTCAACTGCCAGTCTATTCTCTATGAGTTTGTTTTTTCTTTCTTTTTAAAGATTTCACATATATTTGAAATCATATGATATTTATCTTTCTCCTTCCTTCACGCTCCATCCATGCTGTCACAAATGGCAGGATTTCCTTCTTTTTTCTGGCTGAATAATATTCCATTGTATATATACCATGTTTTCTTCACCATTCATCCATCAGTGGACACTTAGGTTATTTCCATATCTTGGCTATTATAAACAATGCTGCAATGAAGATGAGTACAGATATCTTTTTGAGTTAGTGTTTTCATTTTTTTTTTTTTCAGTTAAATGCCCAGAAGTGGGATTGCTGGATCATATGGTAGTTCTATTTTTAATTTTCTGAGGAACCTCTATACTGTTGTCCATAGTGGTTGTACCCATTTACAGTCCTACCAACAGTGCATGAGGGTTTCCTTTTCTCCACATTCTCACCAGCCCTTGTTAGCTCGTTTTTTTGTTAATTAGCCATTCTAACAGTTGTGAGGTGATGTCTCATTGTGGTTTTGATTTGCATTTCCCTGATAGGTAGTGATGTTGAGCTCATTATTATGTACCTATCGGCCATTTGTATGTCATCTTTGGAAAAATGTCTGTTCAGATCTGACCATTTTAAAATTGGATTGTATTTTTGCTGTTGAATTACATGATTTCTTTATATATTTTGGATATTAACCCTGTATCAGATATATGAATTGCAAATATTTTCTGATATTCCTTAAGTCGTCTTTTTTAAAAATTTTATTTATTTTAACATCTTTATTGGAGTATAATTGCTTTACAATGGTGTGTTAGTTTCTGCTTTATAACAAAGTGAATCAGTTATACATATACATATATCCCCATATCTCTTCCCTCTTGCGTCTCCCTCCCTCCCTCCCACCTTCCCTATCCCACCCCTCTAGGTGGTCACAAAGCACCAAGCTGATCTCCCTGTGCTATGTGGCTGCTTCCCACTAGCTATCTATTTTACATTTGGTGGTGTATATATGTCCATGCCACTCTCTCACTTTGTCCCACCTTACCCTTCCCCCTCCCCGTATCCTCAAGCCCATTCTCTAGTAGGTCTGTGTCTTTATTCCCCTCTTGCCCCTAGGTTCTTCATGACCATTTTTTTTTTTTTAGATTCCATATATATGTGTTAGCATACAGTATTTGTTTTTCTCTTTCTGACTTATTTCATTCTGTATGACAGACTCTAGGTCCATCCACCTCACTACAAATAACTCAATTTCGTTTCTTTTTATGACTGAGTAATATTCCATTGTATATTTGTGCCACATCTTCTTTATCCATTCATCTGTTGATGGACACTCAGGTTGCTTCCATGTCCTGGCTATTGTAAACAGAGCTACAGTGAACATTGTGGTACATGACTCTTTTCCTTAGGTCATCTTTTCATTTTGTTGATGGTTTCCTTTGCTGTGCAGGAGAATTTTATGACAAAAGGACAAGTTCCCTTTAACTAGTACTTACATTTTATCACTCTGCTGCCTATTTTTTTTTTTTTTTTTTTTGCGGTACGCAGGCCTCTCACTGTTGTGGCTTCTCCTGTTGTGGAGCACAGGCTCCGGATGCGCAGGCTCAGCGGCCATGGCTCACGGGCCTAGCCACTCCGTGGTATGCAGGATCCTCCCAGACTGGGGCACGAACCCATGTCCCCTGCATTGGCAGGCGAACTCCCAACCACTGCGCCACCAGGGAAGCCCTGCTGCTTTTAAACAGACTAAAAAACAAGGAAAATTTACAATACCTGGACAGCTAGAGAAATCAGGAGAAAATAAGTCTTTAGAGCCTAGTGCTTTCTTGTTCCTGTTGGCTACACAGGAGCAAAGAAATAAAAGCAACAATGCCTTGAAATTAAGAATGCCTCCTCCCTGGGCCAAGGTAATAGAACAGACACTTGTGAAAAGCAAATAGGCTCTGAATGATTTCTGATGAATCAGCCACCGTTCAGTGTTCACTAGCAATACCATTGAAAACAACCTGTGTTGCTGAGGTACTTTGTACTTTGCAAGGGACTTGTGTCTGAAGCGTGTGGTGCCTTTAAGTTGCCGCTGGATCGAAAGCTGCCACATTTGAAGGTGGTGTAACAGAAATAGGCTCAGGCAACAGGGAAGGCATTAGACAACAATCCTGAATCCGGTTTTTCCTGACTCACCTTCTATCCCAACTGCTTGGTTGCCAAACTCAGCTTGGCCTCTAGGTTATTGCTTTCAAAAGCCTCCCAGTGTCCTCATGAGAACGTGCATCTCCAGTCCTGACTGTGGCCCTGACTTTGGACCCGTGATCCTGGATCCTTAGTGTGGCATTGTCTCTCATACCTGGAAGTCATCATGCTTCCATTGTGGACCCCTGCCCAGGCTGTACACAGTAGAGGCAGCTCTCCATTTGAATATCTGATTTGCTTTTTGCAGGGAGTTCACTCTCATTATGACTTGGTAAGCTGTGAACTTTAGTACTATTTTGGATGATCAAGAGGTAGTTAAATCATCCAAGCTTCAGAATCTTTTCATTTTAATCTTTTGGTGTAATTGTGGGCCCAACTCATAAAAAATCGTGTCTGGTTACAAGTGTCCCATGAGTCCGCCTTCACTCCTCACCCCAGTTACCCACACATTTTACGCCTCTGTGAACAACAACAGAAAAACACTTCTCTTTTCTTGTGGTGCAGAGGAAGTGGATTTGGAGAAACAAGAATGAGACTGGAGGGCTTCCCTGGTGGTGCAGTTGTTGAGAGTCTGCCTGCCGATGCAGGGGACACGGGTTCGTGCCCCGGTCTGCGAAGATCCCACATGCCGCGGAGCGGCTGGGCCCGTGAGCCATGGCCGCTGAGCCTGCGCGTCCGGAGCCTGTGCTCCGCAACGGGAGAGGCCACAGCACTGAGAGGCCCACATACCGCAAAAAAAAAAAAAAAAAAAAAAAAAGAATGAGACTGGAGACTATTGTGTCAAGAGTGGACCTTCCTTCTTTCAAGAAGGAGTTAGTGACTAACTTTAGAGAGGGGTGGGGCTGCATGGTGGGGACAGAGTGGGTGTTTCTAGCAGGATGCTCCCTTTTGGCGTCTGAGCTGGGCACACAGGCCCATTTGTCCAGGGACAAGGGTGGGAGCGAGGGGACTGCTGGAGCCCTGAGGCCTTGGTAGGCAGTGGGGCAGGGCTGGATTATAAGTCCCTGAGTGGACGTCCCCTGGCCTCTGTAGCAGCAGGTAGCATCCTAGAGCGTAAAAGATTGTGTCCCAGGTCTCATATCAGCACCACTGCTCACCAACTGGAGAGGCCCAAGTCAGGCACTTCCTTCTGTTTTACCTCTCCGTATATGATAAACCACCACAAGTCACAACAAGTAGGCTTCCCAGATGAAGAAGTATAAAGGTTAAGTGTAATGCCCAAGGTCATTATAACTAGTACAGCATGATGTAAACTACATAAAAGCATGTATGCACATGAAACTCTGTTCCCTGTTTTAAATACCTAAAATTTGGGCCTGCTTTTGAAAACTAGTTTCACTTTTGGCTGAGTAGTCATTTATGTAATCTAGAAGGCTGTGCAGAGCTGGCTTTACATGGAGTTCAAGTGTCTACTGTGATCCACCTGGTGTCTTGAGTAGCATTCAAGGCTGTCCATAGTGAGTTGCTCTTTCCATCCTTGTCTCCTGTTCTTTCTCCTGAAGTTCTGACCAGAACAGAGTTTGTGCATGCTTTTGGATGCCTTTATCCTTCTAGCTCCTCTGTTCCTTTTGCGTAGGCCTCCTTTCTTCACAATGTTAAAATCCTTCTTATTTCTCAAGTCCCAGCTCAAATGCTGCTCTTTCACCAAGCATTCATTCATTCAGCTAGTGTTTATTAAATACCTAATATGTGCAAGATTCTCAGCTAGGCCTTCTCCAGTTCACTGTGTCGGGAGTAATCCTGAGATCATGATTGTAATACAATCAACAATGGTAGCCAACACATGTAGGATTTACTATGTGTCAGGACTGTTTTGTGCTTTATACACATAGACTTATTTAATACACAGCACTCCCCATATTGTCTTATGTTCTATTTATTTAAGAGCATGTCTTGGTTTTCTGATAAGATTAAAGCTTTTCGAGTCCATGAGTCTCAGCTCTTATTCCTTTTTACTTTTAATAAACAGCTGTGTCTAGGACATATATACATGCCTAGGACAGTGACTTGGACATAGTATGAACTAAATAAATAGCATTTGAGTTGAATTTTATGTATATCCATACTCATCTACATCCATACCCCACCTTCATCCCTTCTTACAGATTTCCAGTGTCTCTTGAAAAATCAGAAGAGCTGACAATTTCTGGGCTTGCATTCTTGCATTATAATATTTTGTTAGAGCTAGCTAACCACTGTGGTTTTAGTTGAGGCACATGCTCTCAGGTTTTCCACAGTCCCTACTACTCTTTAATGCCTTGCACCAGGCCCTGTACCATCTGATTTTTGACTCTTGTGAAGCCAAAGGAGAATTTAGATTCCAGCTGCAGGTTGCCCCCTCAGTGTAGGAAGAGTTGCAGCCATTATACAATGTAGCCACTTAGTCTCTCTGTTCTGTTACTAGTCCACCAGCAAGATTTTTGTTTCAGCCAGAAAGTGGCTCTTTTTTTTTTTTTTTGAGGTACGCGGGCCTCTCACTGTTGTGGCCCCTCCCGTTGCGGAGCACGGGCTCTGGATGCGCAGGCTCAGTGGCCATGGCTCACGGGCCCAGCTGCTCCGCGGCATGTGGGATCCGCTCAGACCAGGGCACGAACCCGTGTCCCCTGCATCGGCAGGTGGACTCTCAACCACTGCGCCACCAGAGAAGCCCAAGATGGCTCATATTTTAAGCACCAGTTTAGCAGGGGCTGGGCTGCCTTTGGGTGATTCAAAGAGTCATTTGAAGCTCTGCTGTGACACATACCAGATGATTTTAACAACCTTCCCATCACGTGGCCTCGGTGCAAGATGGAAAAACACCACAATGATACCTGACAGTCAGTAACAAAGCTCTCGCAGGAGGCTGTGGAGGGGGAGTTGCTTTCTAAAGCTCTTCTCAGCAAGTCTGCACCGGGGGTGGAAGCTCAGCAGCCCTCCCAGGAAAATTAAATCTTTTTGATGGTTGACAATGAGTCACTGAAGATGTTGCTGTTCTTCCTTGGCGTTCACAGATATGTGGCCTAAGCCATACTTGTCTGTGCTTTCCTCCACCCCTCATTCATTTGTTCAACAAATGCGGAGTGCCTACTAGTACCAGGCCTGTGCTAGAGGCTTTGGATATAGCAGTGAATAAGGAGGAGAGTAAACGAGTGTACAAATAAACAAAAAGGATGATTCTAGTGATAAATGCTATGAAGCGAATAAGTAAAGTGGTGTGACAGAGAATTCTAGGGGTGGGTGTCAGGCTGCTTTGGAGAGGGTGTGCAGGGAAGGCCTGAGGAGGGGACATTTGGAGATTGAGATGAGAGTTCCTCTGGCAGAGGGTAAGTACAAAGAGGAATGGGATGAGGAGGAACTTGGCATTATTTGAGGAACACAAAGGAAGCTAGTATGGCTACAACTGTGCTATGCAGAATTCTGCACAAGATAAGGAACAGTCTGCGACAGGATAAGGAGCTTGCACCAGATTGTAAGTCTGTGCACCCTTTCCTTCTCAAGAAAGACTTACTATATTAAAAAAAAAAAAGTTAAATAAAGAACATGCTTAGTAACACAGTTGCTTTAAAATCTGGATCAGGTTTTTTTTTTCTTTTTTAAAAAATTTATTTGTTTTTGGCTGCGTTGGTTCTAAGTTGCTGCGCACAGGCTTTCTCTAGTTGCGGCAAGCGGGAGCTATTCTTCGTTGCGGTGCTCGGGCTTCTCATTGCAGTGGCTTTTCTTGTTATGGAGCACAGGCTCTAGGCACGTGGGCTTCAGTAGTTGTGGCGCACAGGCTCAGTAGTTATGGCTCACGGGCTCTAGAGCACAGGATCAGTAGTTGTGGCGCATGGGCTTCGTTGCTCCACAGCATGTGGGATCCTCCCGGACCAGGGATCAAACCCATGTCCCCTGCATCGGCAGGCGGATTCTTAACCCCTGCGCCACGAGGGAAGTCCCTGGGTCAGGTTTTTTATCTCATTGCAACAGGCAACAAAAAAATCCTCAGACTAAGACCAGTCCATGGACTATACTTTATCACTGGTTTGGAGTGTAGTGAGAGAGAAGGGCAGGACGGGAGGGTTTGGTTATAGAGGTGGGCAGAGCCACATTAGGCCCAGGTGGACAAGTGAAGGTCAACTCTTCACTAAAATGCAATTAAATGCATGTAAAAAAGTCAAGTGACTTCTTCAGACACTTAATGAGAGTTTCAGCGTTTGAAATGGTACTTAGAGAACGACCACGCTGCACTGAGGTGGGGGTGATAAGTCATCCATCAGCTGACTCAGGAGTTCAGACATTTGCTTATGCACACCAGCTTCAGACTGTGTAATTCAGAATCGCATCTCAGGAGGTGTGTATAGCATGATCCAGGCGTGTGTGCATTCTGCAAATGCTGAGAGCCAGTGGCTGAGGTTGAACACCAGTGGCCCATGTTTTGTTTGATCCACACAACATTACTGGGTAAAAAAATCAAATTAACTGCCAACGTTAAAAAAACTTGACAGCTGGGTTTGTACTCCCACAAGGGAGACTCTTAGAAGGGGAATGGGCTTACCCAGTACCTGCCACCACTTCGTATCTTCTGCCTGACTTGTCTATTAATTGTGGGTTATGCTATACTAACGAATGACTGAAGAATCTCAGTGGCTGACTAGAAAGGTTCATTTCTGGCTCACACTGCATGCCCAGTGTGGGTCGACTGAGGTTCGTCTTCACTGCAGGCCAGGGAGCATTCCCTCTGTGGAGCAACTCTGGTGTTGAAGTAAGAGGAAAGGGAGCATGAAGAAAAGTACACTATCTACATGGCCTTGAATGGGTTACGGTTTCACAGGCTTTTCCTTAGATGCTCATTATTTACTTGCTTTCAGCTCCACCTGGCAAGGCGCACCAACCACGACGGCAGCGTTAGTGAGCCAGGCTGGGAGGCAGCTCTAGCACTGCTCTTTATTGCACTCAAGCATTGACTTCCAGAGGGTGGGATGTATGCCCAGACTGAGCATCAGTGTGTATTGCAGCATCGCTGGGTTCCGGCAAGACGACCATAAAGAACAATAAGTGATGAGGCCTGTGAAAGGTATTTATTATACCCTCTATGCATCCAGCTTTGCTCTTGGGACTGTGGAAAACACAGTCCTTGTTCTTGGAAGTGCCAGATGCCCAGAGGAACCATCAAGGATGTAGACTCAATGAGTGCTGGGTACTCACGGGGTACTCGTTTAGTTCACCTGAGCTACCAGCGTGGGTTGGCATCAGCGGGGGAGGCTTGGTGAGGCCGTCAGAATTAGGGGGGACTTGACGTAGGGAAGGTAAAGAACACGGAACGTGAGTTGAAAGTTTCAACTGTTTTCACCTAAATTTAGAATCTTTGGAAGCAAGATGGCTTGTATTCTCTTGTAGAGTTTTAAAAATACCTTTGAAATGTTTTAAAGTTTTCTACTGAAATTGATACTTTTGTCAGGCTCGAGTCTCACTTAACTGTGAAGAGCAGGTGTGCGCAGGGGCTGCCTGGGCAGCATGGGCCGTTCCTCTCCATCCGTCACGGCCTGCCCTGTTCTCCGGCATGCACTGTTGCGGAGGGGCTGCTAGGAGTTTTGTTTCCACAAGTCATTCCAGGGCTTCCTTTCCCGAGGAGCCCTAGATTTAGATTTCACACAGAAGCTACTTATGTCCTCCTCATTTTGAAGGCAGTGGGCAGGAAATTGATGTATCCTGTCCCCAGGAGAGCACGTGAAAAGTGGCAGGCAGTGACTACACGTTGTTGAATGAGTGGATTTGGAGAAGCACATGATTCATCTTCCTCTTCCCAGTCACTCAGTCTTCTATTCCATCTTCTTATTGGCCCTGAGACAGGATGAAAATGAGGTAGATGTTTGGCTTGCCGTAAAGAAGGAAGAATTTAAGCAGGCTCTCATCAATTTGCCTTCTTCTCCTTCCTCCCATTAGCTCAGAGACTGGGGATAGAAATGAATAAAGTAGATTGAGTTTTAGAAGCTATAGGGTAAGGAGGGACGGTGGTGAACAGTAAAACACAGGTTGTCCAAAGGAGGCAGGCGTGGTTCAGCTCTACCTGGTTGTTGTCCTAAGGCATTTCAGGAACAGCATTGTCACTTCTTCAGATCTTAAAAAGAAGCTGAAATCCCCTTTTCATCTACAGTCTCCTGATTTTTTAAAAATGTTGGTTTTTTTCAAACTCTTTGTGGTCCAAACAAAGCATTGCTGTAGGCTGGATTTGGTCCAGGGGCTTCTAGGGTGTCATTTCTGGACCTCCGGTCCTTTACGGGCCTAACGCTTAGCAACGCTGAGGTGGAGCTCTTGAGGTGGTCAGACTTTTTAAAACTTTTGGATATTATGTCTGAAAGAGAGGAGGCTCAGCTGACTTTTTTAATAGAGACGAGGGTTCATGATGGGTTCTCCACTCTCTCGCCTGGTTTCTCAGTGGCCTGTCAGTGAGGAGGACTAAAGCCCGTGGCCGTGGGAGAGATGCTAATTCAGCAGTGTGTCGGACATGCTGTTTGCTTACGAGGTAAACCCAGGTATTTAAGACTTTGTGGCTAACAAGGGGATTGTGCACCTGGAAAGGGCTAGTGCAGGACGGTGACACAAGTCAGTCCTTGGTGAGTTAAGTCATTAGAATCAACAACAGTGTTTTCTTTTGATTCACAGCTTGCTTGAACCTGTAAAGGAAGTGGTGCACAAGATGGTGCCCAGAGTAACATTTCCCATTTACTGTTCCTTGCCCTTTGACATTCGTCGATGGATTCATTCATGTACTCAGTGCGTGTTTTTTGAGTACCTATGTATGAGGTGTCAGGCAGTATTCTAGGTTTTGTGGATACAGCAGAGAACAAAACAAAGTCCCTCCCTTCAGAGTGCTGTGCAGTGTGGTGTGAGGACCTGGTGGTGTGCCTCACATGCTGGAACTCTTTTGAAAAGCTGGCAAATCATCATTCCTTCCCAGCTCTCAGAATTACGCCCTTGCTTGAGTTAGATGTCAGGAGAAAAGTGGCAGTTGAGGATGGCGGGGGAAATTAGGCCAGGAGATCACCTGTTTTTCTGGATGTCCACAAGATGTTCTAAGGTGGTCCTGGAGAAAAAGCCCTAATAGTCCTTGCGTCTGGGGTGCCTCCTGTGGCCCAGTGCTTCCTGACTCCTTTCGAACCCCCTGAGGGTATTCATCTCTGCTGTGCTTGGGAACGCCTCTGGAATTGGTGAGGAGTCTCAGGATGTCCTGTTGGAAATGCAGCCCTCAGGGTGTTTATTCCTTACCAAGGGATAATTTCTTCACTGCAGGTTCACCTAGTTGTCGTTATCATTCGTAGCCGTCAGTCATTGAGTGTAGCAGATATAATGGCAAATTTCTTTTTGCTCCTATGTTGAACTGTCTGCATTTAATTCTCTTGAAAAAAGGGAAAGCTATTGGGCCTGTTACTAAGAATGCTCGTCCGAGTCCACTCTGTTATTTATTGACTGATTTTGTATTGGTGCATGGTTAGCCGGATAACCTTTTGTCTCTGTTATTGAAAGAACTCTTGTAAAGTTGGCCTCGAATCCCAGGGTTGGAAATGTTTACTTATGGCCTGTTTGATGATTAATTCGTGAAAGAGAAGCAGTACCATATGACCAGGAAACCACACACCTTTTAATATGCCAGGGCCTCTTTAACAGATCAAGAGCATCCACAAGCAGACAACTTTCTCTGTTTGTTTATTTGCCCTGGAAAAAAACACGTCTTGATGGGATCCCAGGATGGTACCAAAATGAACATGGTGGAACATCAGGAGGCCAAGGCAGAATTTATTAATAGAAGGCTGGCTGCTTGTGTGTTCAGTGAAGTAGATCCCTCTTAGAAATGGTGAAATAACCCTGCACAGTATATTGCCATAACTTGGCAATACAATAATGATAATACCTTTAAATGTAAGAAACTCAGGAGTTTGGTAGGATTATAAAATTGAAAAACACAGCAAATATCAGAATCTGTCAATCACAGTTCATTTTTTTTAACAGCAATGTAAATCAAGGAAAGCTAAAATACATTTTCATAAGCTAGCAGGCTGAAGACTGTATACAACGCATGCCCGCATTCAGTCCATGCACACATATATAAATATATACATATACCTATGTATATGCAAATAAAATCGTGATTATCCTACTTTGGATACTTCCCTTTTTGAGTAAATTTATGAACTTTTGCTTGGCCTGAAGTTTAGCCCATCACGTGTCCCTAAAGTCAAATTTTCAGGTATATAAACATAACAACCATTTAATACCCAAACAAGTACACTTCACTGAATTTCTAGTTCAGGGTAAATACCTTTCTGTCAAGGACTGTGAGTCAGAAATTCATAACACTTAGATGGGAAGTTAGGATACCTGGATTTTAAAAAATCTTCCTGGGGCCTCGGTTTGCTCATCATAAGATGATTTTGATGCTGGGCTGAGGGCGCCCAATGAATATCTTTTTATTGGGGATGCCGTGCAAATGCAGTCTAGCCCCATTCTTTATGCACAGTAGATTCCCTATACATGTGTTCTGCATTGATACTGAAACCTGACTGGGAACAACTTGTCCCATTTGGCAATAATCCTAAATGACAGAAAACCTGTGACATTGCTGGATGGCTCTAAGCACCCACTGAATATTTATACAGGGACGATTACTATCAAAGACAGTATCTACTTCATAAAGTTGTTATGAGGACTGAGTTAATAAACGCAACATACTTAGAATCGTCTGGCATTCTGTGAGCATTCCAGTTGCAGCAATGGTGATGACAGTTGCTCCTACCACCATTACTATATGCCAGGCTCTGGGCTAGAATAAAAATGAAAACAGACACGGTCTCCGCCTTGTTGAGTTCATCATGTAGTGTGTGATCACAGACTCCAGCACCTACAGGCCAGCCAGGGCACTCACAGTGTGAGAAGTGGGGACGGGACTGGGTGCCTGGAGACCCCAGGCCTGGCTGGAGCGGGCAGGGGCAGTGTGGCCCAGCAGGTTGGGCCTTCTGGCAGTGAGACTTGTGGTTGCTAAATCTTGCTTTTCAAGAGAAGTTAGAAATTTGGGTTATTATGTGAAATCTCCCAGCTCACAAGCACGGACAGTGAATGTCAATTTAAAAACGATTGCTTTATGGGCTACAGACAACTGCTGTCTGAATGGTTCCTGAAAGTGCTCTTTTACAACTTCTGTACGTGCCAGCTGTTACAGCCCCAATTCTCCACGTTTTGGGGGGGCAGCTCATACCAGCTGTGGGCAAAGATCACTTGTCAGTCAGTCTGTAATTGTTGGCTTCTCAATGAAATGCACAGAATTTGTGTTAAGCTGGGAGCTGGCAGGGCAGGACTGAATGCTGGGGACTATCTCTTTAGTGACCACGGAGGCAGAGGCACGAAACGGGCTGGTGAGGAAGACGGCTGCGGCCAAGTGACAAGGAGTTAAGGCAATTACCTTTTGCCAGAGAACACAAGGACACTGTAGAGCACAGACAGGTGAAGAGTTTAACACAATTTATTTTATGCTTAAATAATCGACTAGGTCATCCAGTGTATGGTTTCTCATACATATGTCATTAGAGCTATGTGTCAATAAATGCTGATTTTATATGAATATAATCAACAAATGAAAGAATTTCACCAAAACCCAAATAAAAATGCCCTTTAAAACACAGCAGCCTTATTAACCTAATATGACATGGCTAGAATGGTTACAAATGATTGGCTTACTGAAAGGTGTCTACATCTTACAGCCAGTACACGATACAGGAATAAGTTTACAGCGTGCTGCCATTCTACTAGCTAAGAATTTCTGTGCAGTCCACTGAAAATACCCCTGACAGGGGCCTCTTATGAGCACCATCCACCTCTAAAGCGGCAAGCATTACCCTTTTAAGCACTACCAGCACCCCCCTCCCCCTAAAGCAACTACCGTATAGGGTTTTTTTTTTCATTTTTAGGTCATTTCATTGAAAAATTGGCAATAGCAACAAATATTAGATGAAGGGCTTTGTGTTTACAGATAAAATCTTCTGTGTTGCAGTATACTGTAGTGTTTGCAAAATTGGAAAAGATTTAATCAAAATAAGGTGATACACATGCATCAAAATATTAGTATTCTGAAGAAAAATTTTTTTCACAGAACTACAGAATTCCTCATTTTGGGAATTATTTAAATTTGCAGCAGATTTTAAAGATTTGTTTTTTTAAAATCAAGCTAGCAGTTTTGCGTATACAAACATTATAATTGCTAATATACAAGAATCGGTGAAGATCCCCCTACCCATCACCCCTCCTCCTTCTTTTGGGGTGAAGTCAGTTGAGACCCCCGTTATGTTAAATGCATCTGCAATATTCTCTTTGTGTTCTAAGAGGCAGTGCCTTATTGACATTTATTCCATTTTTTCTGTTAGAATTTATACAGTGTTATTATTTACAGCAAAACTATAGATGTTTTAAAAAAGAAACAAATAGTGTTTATACCCTGACAGTTTGGGTCCAAGAAAAATAAGGCGAGCTGTTGTGGATTTTTAGTAATTTTAGTGTTTCTCCATGATTTGATCATTCCATCTCCTTCTGTCTCTTCTGGCGGCAGGAATTTCTTCCTTTTGTAAATGACACCAAATTACTTGAGATAAACTGGTAACAGCATGGCTTCTCGTATATACACTGCATTGCTAATTGCACACGTGCCAATCCTGGGAATGAAAGTGAATTTTCATGCTCTGTAAATTGGCTCATGCTAAATTAAAATGTGGGTGGTTTTCTTTTCCTTTTTTTCTTTGTGCATAAAAAAAAAATCATGCCATTAATGTGTGGAAGCAGCAAACACACACACCCTTCTCCGTAAATTTTTACTTCCTGCTGACTTATCTTCCATGAATTTCTCAATACTGGCAATAAAAACAATATGATCCTGTGGATAGAGAAACAATAGGTGGTGAGTTTAGCTTTTTCCCCCCCTTCCTTTTATTTATTTATTTATTTTAAAGAACTTGCCAAAATCTTCCTTGCCATTCAGCAGAAATGCCTCAGAGAATGGGGGCCCTCGACTTCTTAATGGGGTGGTTTAACATACTTTTGACTGAGGCGATTTGCTAGATGCCTCAGGGAACAAAGCCCTGAAGTGTGCTAGAAAGCTCTTGGAAGGCAATGACCTTCTCTGGGTGACCCTGTCCCCTCCACAGAAGATCGTTTCCCGTATTAGGGGTTTCAGGGATGGAGTCGGAAAGATCCTCTTCTAGTTCTGAAGTCTCTGACGCTCAGGTCACTCACTCAGGTACTGGGGAAAGCCATTTGCAGACCTCTGGGCCTCAGTCTTATCTGTGAAGTAAGGAGGCTGACAAAGGTGCTCTGAGATTTCCATCCAAATGTCTGGGGTTTTCAAGGGCACACGGGGCCAGGGGTACGGAGTCAGGATGCAGCATCTCGGTCATGCCTCTGTGTTGTATAATAAACCTCTCACCCTGCAAAATGCAGCCTTTCAAGAAGGGAGAACAGTGTCCTTACTTCATTTACTATGAAATTGCTTTTCCATATGCAAATTCAAATGAAAGACTATCTTCTGCCATTGCAAAGAATACCTTCCCTTCTCCTGCCTCATGTCAGTCATGACAGGATAAATCAATTTTATTTGAGCTTTTTCATGGACACTCCACTAAGAACATCTTGCCCTACTGGATAATACCTGCATAAAGTTATCAGTGTTTCAGAGCCAGTCTTAATAAGTCAAAATAAATCAACATCCTTTGGCAGAGGTTTTCATACTCTTGTGCAGTATTGTTCTTGGTAGGAACTCCTCCTCCATAAAACAAAGTTCTTCCTTCGTATGTCCCTTCCTCCCCAGCAGTGTGAAAGGGTGACACCTGAATGCCTGCCCGAGAACAAGACATAGGCCCTAGAGAAAAGGCGAGTCAGGCAAGATGAATTTTGGGAACAACCCTGTTCACTCCCATACATGCAACAGACTATTTTTGCAGGTCCAGGAGAACCTCTAGAATTCTGCTTCTGTTGGGGCCTAAAAGTGTTCTCAGTGACCTTGAGGTTGCTTACTTACCCCAGACAAGTTTCTTTCCCTTTAGGTGGGTCACCCAGGCTACCTTGGCTTCTGTAAACATGTTAGTACAGCACTTCCTCTGTCTGCCCCACCATGGTCCTGCCTTCCTTTTTTGTATTAAAAGTGGCACTGACCTCCATGCCCCAGGTCACTAAAGCTTGGAGCCAAGAATATCAAAGTATCAATTCCTTCTGGGGTGATTTCAACACCTGCCCCACTCCCATGACTCTGCAGAGGTTCCAGAGAAGGAAAGTGACTCATTTGGGCAGGCCATGTCCCAGAGAATGTGCAAATCCGAGTAAGAAGATCAGGATTTTCTCACCTCTGCTTTTACCATCTATTCCTAACCTTCCAGGCACCAGGCTTCTCAGACGCTCCTATGATAATGTTACCCTGGTGATCTCACTTTGTTTTCTTAGGGAGAATTCTTAGCAATTTTTTTCTAATTGACCCTCCCCCCAACTTTTTACAGCTTAACTGATATATCATTTATATACCATATCATTCATCTATTATATATAGCTTGATAATTTTTAGTAAATGTATATAGATGTGCAGTCATCACTACAGCCCAGTTGAACTTTTTTTGTTTTGCTTCATCTTCCAAAAACCAGTCCAGCTTCCCAATTAATCTTGCAATAAGAAGCAAGGTCTTTCTCTTAGCACCTCAATGCACGCGAACATTATCTTTCTAGAAATAGTGGATATGTTTCTATAATTAAAAAAAACTATTATGCCCATTTATATTCAGGTATAATGTGGGTGATAGTTTAAAAGGTTGGGTGTTACTTGCCCTTATAAATCTCTCTTGTTCTTGGTCACGCAATCAGGGTGTGTAGGCCCCAGCTACACGGGGTGCAGGAAGGTTATTCACTGGGCAAAAGCCTATACCAAGTACAGTGTTGCACAAAAAGCATGAGCGCTTTGGCTGACTGGCTGTGGACCTGTTACAGAATACTGACAGTGTATAAACTGTGATGAGATTGCCATCTGATGGAAAGGTGCAAGGGCAGGATCCATCAAGATGACATTTCAGAAATAGAATTTGAGTCATCTTCTCTTTCCGGGTTTAGACAGTGGATCTGAGAGAGAAGCATTTGCATGGAGGAATCTGTCTGTCCTTGGGTTTTCATGCTTTTCAAACCCAAATGTAGTGGAAAACAAGGCAGAAAACCAATCGTTCCATTTAGTCATTTCACTATACATTTTTTAAAATTTTAAGAAACATTTAAAATATAGAAAAACAGCTATTCATCGGATTCTCATGGTTATATTTCAGGTTATATTTCACAGATGAATGTTGTACTTTCCATGTCACATTTTCAAGTCAGGAATATATTTAGGTTAAAACCAACCTTTCCTCTATAGGTTCACATACTGGTGGTATTTAGCCCCTAGTGGCTAGCTAAAACAAACCCACCAACACCCCCCACCTCCCGCTCCACACACACCCCCTTACGCCTTTAGCGCTCTGCAGTTCATCCCAATAAACCTTTTCATGCTTAATGACCATACTCTCCACTGAAAAGCACTGTTTGACAATCTCCACTGCTTCTCAAACTTGGGTACACATTAGAATTATCTGGGGAGATTTAAAAAATCCCAGTGTCCAGGCCACTTCCCTTACCAGTTTATTTAGAATTTCTTGGGGTGGTGCCCAGCATCAAACACTTAAAAAAGAAAACCAAAAAACCTCTGTAGATGATTCCGATGTTCGGCCAAGATTAAGGGCCAGTGATACATTCTGGAGCAGCACTTCCCAAAGCTTAAAGTGCATACGTATCACCCCGGGATCTTCAAATGTGGATGCTGGTCGAGGAGTCAGGGTGAGCCCAGAGATGCTGCGTTTCTAACAAGACTCCCAGGTGATGGCGATACTGCTGGTCCACAGACCATACTGGAGGGTCTAGAGGATCTAGACTACAGGCCAGTCATCAGCCCGTTGGTTTCTAACTTCCTTTTCTTTGCTCACGATTTCATTATCCACTTATAATCCCCTGCTGTCATCTTCATTTACCTCTAACTTCTCTTTACTCTTCAGGTGTGTTTCAAATGCCATCTCCTTGAAAGTGTGGTCTATCTTCTCCCTAGTGAGATCCACCGTTGCAGGCTCTTTTTTTTTTTTTTTTAATATTTATTTATTTATTTGGCTGTACTGGGTCTTAGTTGCAGCATGCAGGATCTTTAGTTGCATGCAGCATGTGGGCTCTACTTCCCTGACCAGAGATCAAACCCAGTCCCCCTGCATTGGGAGCGCAGAGTCTTAGCCACTGGACCACCAGGGAAGTCCCTGTAGGCTCACTCTTACTCATCTTTAAAGACTTAGCTGTGTTATGCCCTAAGGAAAGTCTTTTCTGATATGCCTTCCCTATAGCCCACTGAGAACAGAGAATTTGTTATTCTAGTTCTCTTCCTAACCCACCTCTCTCTTCCCTTTCCTTCTCCTTTTCTCTCTCTCTTCTTAAGGAAGTCATGGAGCTAAAAACATTTTTTCCTAAGCATTAATTCTAACTACTTTATGTAATCGTAATAAACTACTGCACCATTTAAAAATAATTCCCAGTTTGTGTAGATTTGTTCTTCAACTAATACCAATAAGTGGGACTTAATTTTTGTTTGTTCTTTTCTAGTGACTTGTGATTAAAAAAATATCTGAGGTCACAGGGCCAGTTTTACAAAAATGAAAAGTAATTACTGGTAAAGTACTGATGTACATGTTGGCTATAGAAGAAAAATATAACCCTAATAAAGTTGTATAGTTAACCTAGTAGTACAACTAATAATGTTGTTATTATTAACAGGCACTGTTCTAAGGTGGAACTCATTTAATCCTAATAACAGCGAGGTACTATCTCTTCCATTTTACACATAAGAAAATAGAGCCATACAGCTATTATACTGGTGGCACATTTAGTACATGGGCGAGCCAGAATTGGAAGTTAAGCCACCTGGCTCTAGACCCCTGCTTTTGGTTAATTAGGGATTTTTTTAAAGGGAAAGAAAAATGAACAACACTACATAAAAACATTATCTACTTCAGATGGATTCTGGAAAAGATCCTGGAGGGCAGGGTCCTGAATCTGGAGTGAAGCAATTCAGACCATAGTTCTGACTTCCTGGAAGCAGAATCAGGAGGTCTAGGTCACAAACCGAACATGTCATTTATTAACTATAGCTTCGGCGATTTTGCTCTCTCCTTAGTAAAGAGGAATGAGAATACCTATTTTAATGATTTCCCAGGGCTACTGTGAGAAGCGAGTCATAGGAAATAATTGAAAGTGTTCTGAATTATAAACCGACATGACACGCAGAGGACTTCAGCGATGCTGCTGCCCTGACCTCTCCCACCGTTGTGTTCTAGCACACCTGGCGGCTGCTGCTCTGTCCACTGGCCTCCTGAATCCAGGCTCTTCGGGTGCTAGTCTAGGCTCTTGTCTCACCTCTCTCTTTTTAAAAAATCTACATCATTTTTAAAGAATTGAAGTAGAGTTGATTTACAATCTTGTGTCAGTTTCACGTGTACAGCACAGTGATTCAGTTATATATACATATATATTCTTTTTCAGATTCTCTTCCATTGCAGGTTATGACAAGCTATTAAGTAGAGTTCCCTGTGCTATGCAGTAGGTCCTTGTTGTTTACCTGTTTTATATACAGTGGTGTGTATACGTTCATCCCAAGCTCCTGATTTATCTTCCTGCCCCCACCTCTTAGCACTACTAATAATAGCTGAATTTACTGAGGGCTTACTATGGGCTTGCCAGTCACTGTTAAGTGATTTACATGGATTCACTTGTTTAATTCTAACGACAGTTCTGTGAGATATGTTACTCTTATCCTAATAGAGGCGAGGAAATTAAGGCACAGAAGTGAAATAAGCTGGCTAAGCTTACACAGCTAGTAAGCGTGTGATTTACGTTCACTCAGGCCACTTCTGTAACCACATTAAGATTGCTAGCCCAGATTTCTCTTCCTCATCACTGACAAATATTTAAGGCACTACAGATTGACCTATTTCAGTCCCGAATTTTGTTTTCCTTTTCTTAGCTTCTATATTTTTGTTAGTAGTTACACACAGGATCACAACCCTCACTCCCTCTATGGAATTAATCTGGTTGTTATACTTCTGAAATGTCCCTCACATCAGCCCTCTGCTTTCTGTCGTCTCTGCCCAGGATCAGGCCCTCATCCTGTCTCATAACTGGGGTCCTCGTGTTCAAACTCTCCTCACCACTAACTCCCTCTCCTACCACTAGGGTTACCTAAATCCCAACTGACTGTATTATTCTCCTTCGACAACACTTCCAGTGGTACCTTACTGTCTCTGGGATAAAGGCCAAACTCCTGAGCATAGCACATATCACACTGCCCAGTCTTAAATCCTACCCTTTCTTCAAAAGCCAGTTCAAATATGCACTTCAAGAAGCTTTGCAAGATCTCCTCCATTGGTGTTTACTACATCTTCCAGTGGATTCTCCTAGCGATATTTTTATATCTTTTATCATAGCTCTGTGCTTTGATTTGTGTAACTTACTATCATGTTTGCCTCTTGGACTAGACTGTACAGTTATATGCCCTCAAGTGAGTGGTGATGCTGGGGATAATGTCTTTTTTTTTTTAAATACATTTTAAAAAATTGAAGTAGAGTTGATTAACAATGTTGTGTTAGATTCAGGTGTACAGCAAAGTGATTTAGTTATATGTATATATATTCTTCTTCAGATTCTCTTCCCTTATAGGTTATTACAAAATATTGAGTATAGTTCCAGGTTCTATACAGTAGGTCCTTGTTGATTATCTATTTTATATACAGTAGTGTGTATATATCAATCCCAACCTCCTAATTTGTCCCTCCCCCTCTCCTCCCTTTGGTAACCATATGCTTGTTTTCTATGTCTGTGAGTCTCTGTCTTGGAAATAAGTTCATTTGTATCTTTTTTTTTTTTTTTTTAAGAGTTCACATGTAAGTGATATCATATGATATTTATCTTTGTCTGGCTTACTTCACTTAATATGATCATCTCTAGGTCCATCCATGTTGCTGCAAATGGCATTATTTCATTCTTTTTTTAATGGCTGAGTAATATTAGGATAATGTCTTCAATGCTGGACTCCCCCGACCACCTACACAGTGTGTGTCACAAACTAAGAAGTAAAGGGGCTCTAAATGTGCATGGTCAGTTATTTACAAAAGCTTATCAGCTAATCTGCATTATAGGAAAGTTTCTTTCATCCACTGATACTAAACTGCATGGATTAAAATATTTTGGGTAAAACCAAACAAATATACTAGAGGACCAGGGGCACAGGGGAAAAAATGAGCAAGAACCAGCAGAAACAGTCCTGCACTGGGTTCCAATTTAGAATTATTATACACAGAATATGAGAGAACTACATTTATAATGCATAAAGGAATAAAAGTAAGATTAGAAATATCTTCAGAAAAGAATATGCTATGAAAAAAATTTAAAAGTATATACTAGAGGGCCGAGGCTGAATATGATTATAGATTAGAGGAGCTAGCACAGCTTGGAGATCTCTAGGAAGGAAGAGGTCAGAGGCAACCTTTTACAGCTCTCTATTCCTCTTCAAAATGTTGTTCTTTGGGGCTCGATCCCGAGCCCCTTCTTTGCTCACTTTCACTTTCTCCCTAGGTAATCACACCTATTCTCTGGTGTTCCCTTTCTCTGATATTCAGTATTCACCTCTTTAGTGATAACACTCACATTTTTATACGCCTAGTCCAACCTTTCCTCAAAGCTCCAGACTTGTGTATCGACAAAAGCCTGAGTGCTTGATATTCTTCTTAAAACCCATCCTGTTTCTTTTTCCACCGCCCACCTGCTTACCCTTGAAACCTTGAGTCAAGGCATCATCCTTGACTCAACCCTTCTTCTCCATCCTAACCCCAAGCCATCAGATGCTGTTGACTTTCCTAAAACTGCTGCCCAGGTCCTAGCCCTGTCACCATGGTGGCTTAGCTGGACTACAGCAATAACCTCCTAGCTCACCTCCTTCAGTTTATTCTTGTTTTCCCTCCAATCCTTCTCTACATAGCTGGTGTGCTTAAAAAAATAAGTAAAACATCAGGTCAGACTCTTGCTTGAAATCTTTCAAAGGCTTCACATTTTTTTTAGAATGAAATCCAAATCCTATATTCTGGCCTATGATGAGGCATTTCTCACTTCATCATGGGCCTGCCTCACCCCCCACCAGCTCATCAGGCTCTGTTACACTAATCTTCTTTCATTTCCTCAAACGTGTTAGGCCTTTTCCTGCCTCAGGGCTCTTGCACACTTTGTACTCTCTGCTGGAGTCCTCTTCTCCTTCTCCCCATTCTTTACATTGTTGGCACCACCTATGAGGTCTTAGCATAAATGTCATGACTTCCGAGGGACTTTCCCCAGCCCCCAAGTCTAAATATGTTTCTGTGCTACTCTTCCATTGGATCTTGGAGTTTGCATTTTTAGCCCTTAAACAATTCATGTTCCATCTCTTTCCCCCTTGCATGCTGAGAGATGCAGAAGGGCAGGGGCCGTGGAGGTTTTATTCACCACTGTATATTATTACTAGCCTTTTCGCTCTAAACAAGGTGGAAGGTCAAGTCCTTTTTTTTTTTCCAAACTGTATCCAGCTTTATTAAAGATACTTTTCATAAACAATCGTGGTATTTCAGGCAGGACATGGGCAGACAATCGTTAACAGTATACAACAACTTTCAAACTCCCTTTTGCAATGGACTACCAAAATCAGAAAGCCACTATAAAACCCCATGAAGTCTCCATGTGATGCTCTGAACAGGGAAAGTTTAGAGTGAGGGTTGACACTTCACATTTAGTATGTTGTTTAACAACTTTTCACAAGCCGACCCTGACTTTCAGGAAATGGAAATGAAAATGGCAAAAGTATCAATCTGAAGATCCACAATCTAAAGAAGGAGCCGCTGCTCTTTTGAGGGACGCCATCTCAGTGGTGACAATGCGAAGTCCAGATTGCCTGACACACTGGTAACCAACTTTGGGGGGTCAGGTTCCAACAGGTCTCTGGGTTTAAGAGAGTCAAGTCTATGCTGAAGGTGGAGAGGGAGAAGAGGACATAAAAACTAATTTTAGTTTTTCCACACCACAAGGCGTTTGTGCCAAGGTGGCTACTGTGTGTCAACATCAAGGAACCCCTCCTTCCTGGGAACCAGGAGGAAGTCTCTCAAAACCAGACGGGAAAGGTGTTTCTTTCCCATGTCAATCCAGCTTCAGAGACAATCTATTAGTGACATGTGCTCTTCCCCCAAAAAACAACAACGAAGTGTTCTGTATGCTAACAACATAGCTTAAAAGAAAAAAAAGTAAAACAAAATTCTGCATTTTTATAAAACTTGATTAAAAAATAGTATTTCAAACTGTACAGTCACCAGAAGTACACAGTTGTCAAAAATGCACACTTCACTTGGCCTCTCCAGCACCCTCAGCTTTCTGTGCCTGGTCTGTTTCGGCATCTCCGTTTTCTGCAGGGTTATTCCCATCCTTGCCAGCATCAGCTTTCCCCCTTTTCCTTTTGGGTACTTTCTCTCCCTTCTTTGCAGGGGTCTTTTTAGGCTTGGGCTCTGGCTTTGGAGGAGCAGGTTTAGCAGATAACCTTGCAGGTCTTCTCTGTGGTTCATCCTTCACCTTGGTTTTATCTCGTTTAGCATCCCCTTCAGCCTTTCTCTTGGGCATGGTGGTGACGGCGGCGGGACGTAGGCGCTGGACACGGGGATGCAGTGGCGCGCGGCTTTGGCCAGTGCAGGGGTCGCTCTCGCCTCTTCTTCACACTGCTGGCCAAGTCCTTTTTAGAAGGCGTGAATGAAATGAGTCAACTTTTTGGCCTCAGATAAAGTGTTTCCCCCGGCAAGCCTCGTGCTGTTGCTGCTGCTCTTGGCTTCCATGTGGCTGTGAGATCCTGAGCATTTCCCTAAAAGAGGTTTACAATACAGCTGTTCCAGTCTTTTCCAACGTGTGTCTGGGGTACCTCCGTTGTCACAGCCTCACTAATCAGCTAATGGTATTTTTGAAGGTTATGGCTATGAAGTTTTGCTTTATTTAAAAAAACTAAACCAAAAAACTGAGTACTTTCACTGTGTATTGTATGAAGAAATTAACTACAGTTTGCGTTTGTACGTACGTTTGATTCAAAATTTGCTTTTAGGTTTCTGATAATCATCAAGTACTATTCAACTATTAATATGAGTAATAGTTAAGAGCTAGGCTCTGGTTAAGTTAAAATTTTATCCTTTTGCTCATTAACTATAGGACCTTGGGTAACTCATTTAATTCTTCTAAGCTTCAGTTTCCTTGTTTATTAAAAAAGAGATAATAGTACTTACGTTATAGCATTGTTTTGGGGACTATATGAGGTAATGTATGTAATGATCTTACCTAGTACCTGGCATACAGTAATCTTTTATAGAATATGACTATTATTATTATTATTCTAACTAATTTTAGAAAGACAGCTTAGTGGAATCGGACACTAGGTGAAGTGTCAATAATCTTGAGGCCAAGTCCTAGTTCTTCCAGTCACAGCTGTTTGAAAGAAGAAATGTCAGATGACCTCTCCAAGCCATAGTATCCTCATCTGTAAAAGGTAGCAATCAAAATCGGTCTCCTCTTCCTGGAGGCTCGTTTGAAGGATTAAATAAGACAAAAATGTAAATGCGTTTTATAAACTATAAATCACTATATATTACGTATAAATTTTATACTTATTTTAAGCCATCAGCTTTTCCCTTACATTAAAAATAGGATGGCTGTGACTCAGTATTAAAGAAAAGCAGGTATAGGGTTCAGACAGCTCAAAATTCAACTGGTTACAAAATGCAGAATAAAAATTTTGATGTCACCATCTGAGACTCAGTGAAACTGGGTCACATTCCATGTGCTCAGTTGTTCTTTAAAAAAAAAAGACAGCAGGGCCATAAGAACTTTCAATATACTTGCAAATTGATTTTTCCAGAGCACACATTCAGTGTCCTGGAATTCCAGGCAGTCTTCTTGGACTCATTTCCTAAATTCACTTATGAAAGGCAAATACCACCCTGGAGAGTAAAATGAGGCTTGCAGTCAAATCGCTGTTCTTTCCATCTGACACATTAAGTTTGCTTTATGCTGAAGCTATTTTCACATTCATATGAATTCTCCTAGTGAGTTTCTCTGTCCTTTGAGTGGTGTAGCAAGTGAGCCAAGGCCCTGCCAACTGCTTTACAGGGTGGATTATTTATCATCTTAAAGTCTCTTGTACATTTAGTGACCTAGTCATTTCTGTATTAATTCACTCTAAAGGCCCCTGGAAGCACAGCACTGTCATATATTTTTTGGTATCATTTATTCATAGATATTAGGTATATATTACTCTAGAAAAATGGCTCAGCTGGTGTCGATAACCTTTTTGGTTCTGTCCCACCCAGAGTCTGAGTCTATTACTGAACAAGTTGCTAAACTTTTAGGGGCATACTAAAGCTGACTGAAGTCTCTTCTAGGTTTTTTTTTTTTTTTGCGTTATGCAGGCCTCTCACTGTTGTGGCCTCTCCCGTTGCGGAGCACAGGCTCTGGATGTGCAGGCTCAGCGGCCATGGCTCACGGGCCTAGCCGCTCTGTGGCGTGTGGGATCTTCCCGGACCAGGGCACGAACCCGTGTCCCCTGCATCGGCAGGTGGACTCTCAACTACTGCGCCACCAGGGAAGCCCTCTTCTAGTTTAATTTATCAGAATTGCTTAAACAGCAATTTAAGACTGCAAAATCATGCTTAGTGTTTTATTAATCTGCTGTATAGCCAAAGCAGTCTTGAGAAAGAAGGACAGAGCTAGAGTTATCATGCTCCCTGACCAGACTATACTACAAAGCTACAGTAATCAAAACAGTATGGAACTGGCACAAAAACAGACACATGGATCAATGCAACAGAATAGAGACCCCAGAAATAAACCCACACACTTATGCTCAGTTAATCTATGACAAAGCAGGCAAGAATATACAATGGAGAAAAGACAGTCTCTTCAATAAATGATGTTGGTAAAACTGGACAGCTACATGTAGAAGAATAATATTAGAACATTTTCTCACAACATATTAAAAAAAAACCCTAAAAATAGATTAAAGACCTAAAAGTAAGACTGGAAACCATAAAAGTCCTAGAAGAAAATATAGAATACTCTTTGACATAAATTGTAGCAATAGTTTTTTGGATCTGTCTCCTAAGGCAGAGGAAACAAAAGCAAAAATAAACAAATGGAACAGAGGAGTGGATAAAAAAGATGTGGTACATATATACAATGGAATATTACTCAGCCATTAAAAATGAAATTCTGCCATTTTCAACAACATGGATGGACCTGGAGGGTATTATGCTTAGTGAAAGAAGTCAGAGAAAGACAAATACTCTGTTATTACTTATATGTAGAATCTAAAACATATCCAAATGAATATAACAAAACAGAAATAGACTCACAGATATAGAGAAGAAACCAGTGGTTAACCAGTGGGGAGAGGGAAGGCAGGAGGGGCAAGACACGGGTAGGGGATTAAGAGGTGCAAACTACTATGTATAAAATAAATAAGCTACAAGGATATATTGTATAGCACAGGGAAATATAGCCAATATTTTATAACAACTTTAAATGGAGTATAATCTATAAAAATTTTGAATCACTGTGTTGTACATCTGAAACTAATATTATAAATCGTCTACACCTCAATTTAAAAAAATCTTGTATATGTCTTTTACCAGATTCAGCTGTAAGACATGCATAATGGGTGGGTTCATTCTAGATATTGCTACACTGATGTCATCCTTAATTTTCTCATCTCTCACCCTTGTCATCTGACAAAAAGCAATTCATGTCGCTCTCTCTCGAGTCAGCCTACCTCTTACCATCCTTACTGCCCAAGCCAGCATCTTCAGTAGTTTAATAGGTTTTCTGCTCATCCATTATTGCCACCTCCAATTCATTCTGTGCCCTGCAGCTAGAGTGTGTGATGAGAACCTAAACTTTTAGTGAAAAAAGGCTTATGAGGCCCGGATATTCCGATTTTTCCTACCTCTCCAGACACAATGACAAAACCTTCTGCAGGCTACACCGACCTGTTCTCCTTTCTTGTTTCTTCCCAGTTCTGGCCTTTGCAGAACGCTAGAGCCTGTGCCTAGGAGGCTACCCCAAACACCATCAAATTTCCTCCCCTTCATCCAGATGAATCCTGTTCATCCTTTAAAACTAATCTCAAGCATCATTTTCTTAAGGAAACCTTCCCTGTCACCCTCAGACCAGGTCAGATCTCCAGTTAACAGGGTTGAGTGTGTGGGCTCCAGAGGCAGCCTGTTAGGGTTTGTGTCCTGTTTCTGCCACTTTTTATTTAGGTGACCTTGGGCAATTTGGGGCCTGTTAAATGGGGATGATAAAGGCACCGATCCAAGTGAATTAAATGAAGAGTACACCTGAAACACTGGAAGAGTACGTATGGATAGCAAATACTGTTACTTCCAGAGCACTCTGCAGTTCTTAGGCGTTTTCTCAATGCCTTAAATACTGGGGTGACTGACTACCGTTAAATCTCCAAACGTAAGGTCAGCGAGGGCCAGGGCCTCCCTAGTGCTGTTTACCGATGATTTCCCAGTGCCTAGGCAGCAGGCGTCACGGAGAGGAAGGGAAGTAAATCTTGAAGTGAATAAATAAAGAAGCAGCTGTTTGTGGAGGTGGAGGGATTAAGAATTTCTTTGGGCCTTAGTTACAGTTACCTTGCATACAAAATTTGGGGCAGTGAGACTCCGTGATTTCTCAGTTCCTTACAGCAGCACTCCAAGTACCAGGATTCTGGTAACTGGGGAACAGTTGATGAGTGAAAGTGGAAACTGGGATCTGTTTGCTTTGTTACTTGGGGCTAGGAGAACTGTTGGTGAGCAGCCCTAAAGGACTCATCCTGCTTTACCTCACAGACTTACACAGAGCTTTTCAAAGCTCTATCAATGGGCTTTTGAATTGTAGCTACATAGAAAGAAACAGCACGAAGTTCAGAAAACAGTGTTAGAGGAAAATATCCTTCCCCGTGAAGAAAAGTTCAGACAACCTTAAAGCTCACTAAACATTTTAACTTAGAAAACATAGTAGTGCCATTAACCTCCTATTTCATTTGCTTTGGTTTATACAGAATATCTGAAGTAGGATATAGGGATTTTGCTCATTTAAGCTTGGCAACCACTGTATTTCAACCAAAATTATATTCTTAGGTGCTGTTGTGGTAAAATGGTGAAAAGCTTGTCAATACAAATCTCCAAATACATTTGTATGAACTGTTTGTTGCCAAATAGTCTTCCTGTTAGAGTGAATAATGCTACTGCACTTCATACTGAGCCTTCGCTCTTAAGAGAAGACTCAAGATCACTATTTACATTTGCTTCTGCAACCATCATTTATATTTAAATTCCTAATTTGTGAAGAGGTTTATGGACTGTGAGCTAGAGGCCTTGGTTTTCGTGTGCAGATGTACGTGTACATGAACATGAAAATGACCACCAACTGCTTGTTGGATATTCAAAGCTGCAATTCAGTGAAAAAGAGAGGAAGGGGGTGGCGGGGGGATGGAATCACTTATTTGGTGAAATTAGAAGTTTCACAGGAAGTTACGTCTTACTGTTGTTGATAAGAGCACACTTACCACCTTGACTGACCATTTACTGTTATGAGTGACTCTTCTTTTCCACATGCCGGATTTCTTTCTTCGTCTTCATCTTATAACCTTCTCCCTGCTTTAAAAGGAATGTACACGTTAAGATTTCATGGTGAAAGGGTTTTCGTTAAAAAGCAGTTTCCATTCTGGTCCCTTGAGGCTGGATTAGGATAAGCGAAACACAGTTTCAAGTACTTTGTCACTTCACGTCCCCAGATATAATCTATTTGCCTCAACCACACAGCTCATTAGCATCAGGGCGAGTGGGAGAGCACCGTCAGAAGGAATACGTAACTGTACTTCACAATAATTCAGTAGGTTAGTGATCAGTCAAACAACTGGACAGCCTGTCCAGTTCCTGTAAAACTAGAAGAAATCATCACTAAAACTCTCAAGGCACTCAAACCCCAATTATAAAAATATTAGTAAGTTATAATTTATGCCTTTTTAAGCCAGCAGAATGTTAAATAATCTGTTGTAATGAGACTGAAATTTCTCAGTAAAGCACTAATCATGAACTAAAGACCATGGAAATGCTGTTGAGCTGAGAGACTTTTTCTTTTTTAATTTGTGGAATTACCAAGCCCGTCCTCTTACTCCAGACCAAGCAGGCATCCCTTTTCCATAAAATAAGACCTGTCTTCACCAAGCACCAAGGACACACTTCTCTGAGAGCAAAGTGGTTCCACAGATACTCAGCTTTTACCCTTTACCCTCTTTAATAATGGAAAACACAGTAGCCTTTCGAATTTTCTCATTTACTCCTTCTGAGAAATTTTCAGTTTACTTTTTTCTTATGTAAACACTGGCTATTGAAGTTTCTGTTTTTTAAATGAAAAGGGTAAAGGTCTGAGAAAGGGAAAGAAATGAAAAATAACCAGAGATGTTTTCTGTGGGAGCTAGAGATTCACTTGCTGAGTTACACTGCTCAGTGATGACTTTAGTTCTTTAACTGGCACATTGGAAATGGGCTGTTATTAACCCAGAGAGGAGAATCCTCCTCAGGTTAAGATGGGGGAATTCACATTTCCCTGTAGAATATACTGGAAAGAGAAAATGTATAGATTACATGTAAGGATTTTGAGACGAGCTTTTTGTCATTCTAACTTTTAATTAAACCCTGTGCATTGGCTGGAAACAAGTGCTCTCTCTCTGGGTCCCAAGTAGGCTGCAGGTAAAGCACTGGGCAGGGGTGGGGCATGGCCGAGGGGTTTGGTGGTGGCAGAGGGTTTTAAATTTTGTCTCCCATGCTCGAACCGGCATGTTGCAACCTCCATGAATGAAATGATCTCTGTGAAAACTCTGAAGATAGTAAGAGTATATACTGTTAAAGAATGTTAGGAAGGAAAATCTTTTTCTTTGACCCTGATCAAATGCACAAGATGTCAAAAGCAGCAAATGCTTCAAGCTGCCACACTGCAGACGCCAGCCTGTTAGCAGCCTATTCTAGAGAGTTCACAAAGCTTTTATTCTCTACTTTCTTTACGACAGTCCCTCTCCATTACCACGTCATCATATTTTCTCTCTTGTGGGATAACAATTCGTCTTAGTACTTTCCGAGTGATCTGTAGGAAGCAATAGTGAAAAGGAGAGATTTTCCTGTTCTCTATTTTAAGAGGTGACACTACAGCAAACAAATAGTAGAATATCTAAACCCCAAGAGAAGCATGAAACCCCAGTGATGATTACTTTTCTGGTGATGAGGTTGCCTTCTTCATCAGTAAACTGTTCTTCTGTGACTGATTCACCAGGAAGGTTTTTTGCTTCCTCTCCCTAAAGGATGTGGCATAGAGATTAGCAACATACTAGATGGATAGATCTCCACATCACTCCATACACCACACACATGCTCTGTGGCATTTTAGAAAAAGAAAGTATAAACTCTACTTGCAATTCCAGGGCCAGGGAAAAAGGCTGACTCCATGGATGGTTATTTAGCAGTCAACAACATTCAAAGCATTAAACCTCAAGTATGTACAAGAATGATGGTTAGCAACAAACTCCAAGAAGGAAGAATTTGAAAATATGTAATCACAGAATACAGTTATACATAGACAGACAAACAAAAAGGTTTCATTTGTTGAAAAAAGATTTAGCTAACGATTAGAGCTTTACTAGGAAATCTCTCATTTTGGTGGATTTCCTTTTGTCTGATTTGAATTGAGGTAGCACCTTAGTTGGGGTGTTAATCACCCTTTGTTAGTTTGTTAAATTTAAAAATTCCTTACTAAAGGCAATATTTTTTCAAATACTATGAGAAAAGTTCAGAGTACAGAGAAAACCTTATTTTTTTCAGACTGAGCCTTTCATAAGTTGTAAATGAGAATAATTAATGTCTGATGAAGTACATAGTTTCAGAATATTATCAAGTGAATGAGTCTTATGTGATGACTGATTAATTACTAAAGGAATGTAAGACGACAGCCTTTCAGTTAGTGACTGCTATCTGATTTAGAAGGGGAAACTGTCAAGGATCTTCCTCTGGTGAGTTAACAAAAAAATGGGATAAATTCTTAACTTGCCAAGTGGCATCATATTTTCCTGCTAATAGGCAGGTCAGTAGATTTAGATGGCTCCTTAATGTCTATTAGCTCTGTGATTGTAGGATAAGAAAAACCACTGAGAGAGCAGACATAGGGCTGTATTTGTAACACATTACCTTCTTCACTGGTGTCAACTTTAGGTCAGTCTCACTTACAGTTTTGGGGAACAAGGACAAACATCTTAAGTGCAGACCCATTCTAGAGACCTACTGACTTGTTAGTCATACTTCTTTTGTTGAAGAGGTGAACTGTACAGTGCTATAGTACTGTGTACTATAGTTACTGTACACCTGTAGGTTTTTTAGGAAAAATGGCAAATCACAAAGAAGACAGCTGCATTTCTGGGAGAGCCAGGATTCTAACCCTTTCAGTGTTATCGTCATGGGAAAGGTAGTAGCTCTGTTAATTTTGTCAGTGCCAGCCAATGGTGAGAAAATTCTATGATTGTTTTATGTCACAACCAGTAGAAAGGCAGTTGTGGTTTAAAATAACAGAGTAGAGACTGAAACACTACCTTGTTTTGCTAACAAAATTCTGTTTTTGTTCTTCTTTCTTTCTACAAAGTGACTTTGTATTCTTATAGATTGTGGGCTCATAGGTCCTGGGTGGGATATTTGACTCATTTTACCTCACTGTGGTATAAAGATGAGATGAAAATAAAACACGATGTTTCTCGCTGCTCTTGTTTGCTTCAAGGTTCACCTTGAACCTTGCCTATGATTAGTTTCAATTAGCACAGTTAAGCGAGGGAAGGAAATTGGAAAAATGTAGAGGTCTCCTGCCTGAATGCACTAAAATCTGCAACACGTTCTTATGGGAGTGTTATTTATGTTTCCTATGGTTGATTTCATATAACTGGAAAAGAAACAATTTCATTTTATTTTACAGGTAAAGGCTTAAAGACAGCAGAAAAGCCAAAAAAAGGGTCATGAAAAGTTTCACTATAGTTTAAACATGTATAAGTGAGATATGTTTGAACTAACTCTTGCACATGTCTAGCTCTTTGAGTGTTAAGACAATTCCAGGATCCCAGGAAAATCCATTAAAATAGCATACTATTACGAATGTTATAAATTGACCCTTTGGTGGGGAAAGATGCCAATTAATTTGCAGACAGTCTCTGAAATGTGAAGTAGGTATTTTTATAAGCATAGCGAATACATTTAAGTACATTGATTTATATTAATAGCCTTAGAAAAAAGCAAAGCCCTAGTTATAAATAACAAGCCATATAGGTTGTTGAGATCTGCTGTGGTATGTGGGCATTTTCATTATTTCCTACTGAAAATTCATACTGCTTATATATAATTAAAGGTGAAGATACTTCTCTTAGTCTTAATGGGCACTAACTATAGTCAACTAGTGCTTTACATAAGGTCAAAATAAGATATATGATTATGTAGAAACTCACTAAACTGAGGGAGTGGATTAGATAGTAGTTGACTGGATAGATAGGAAAGTTCGTAAGGAGTCACAAAGTACATTAAAAAAAATTTCATCCATCTTTAATTCTGTTAGGTACATTGGAGATCAGGTGTTACCAAGGAGAGGTCTTTAGGGCCTCTCTTTAATGAGAGAAAATAATCTCTAATTAGTTTCTAAGGTTCTTGAAAACCTTTGTACTTTTAAGTAAATAAAATTTCCCCGCTAGTTTTGGTGATGGTATTATTTTTGGCAACACCTACCCGCACTTTTTTTCTTTCCTATTTCAAAGGAAAATTACAGTACGTATGGTGTCACAGTATCATTCCTGGTGGCCACCTTTGTGAAGACTACTGTACTTTCCTTTGGACCCCTGCTGGAAACATAGCATTTTATAATTTTTATTCCTCTCTCCTTCTTGAATAAAATGAAAAAATAACATGAAATGTACCAATTTCCTTCGATGTACACAACATTAAAACTTGAACTTTCAAAAAAATGAGATGAGAGAAACTATATACATAAACTTAGCAGATTACTAAGCAATATGTATTCTGAGAAACCCACTTGCTGGGGATGTATGTGTATATGTATATAGCACATGTATATTCTATATACACATACATATTGATATATGTATATAAAACGATCTGAAGCTTGTGAACAATAGTTACCTTGTTCCATAACAATGGTTATCTGAAGCTTGTGAACAATGGGAAGTGGAATGGATAGATGGAACTTTTTGTACTTCTGAGTTGTTTGATGGGGGGAAACATACACGTAAACCCTTATTTTGAAAGTCAGTAAAAACGCTCAAAAGTAGAAATAAAAATATAGTTGAGGGCTTCCCTGGTGGCACAGTGGTTGAGAGTCTGCCTGCCGATGCAGGGGACACGGGTTCGTGCCCCGGTCCGGGAAGATCCCACATGCCGCGGAGCGCCTAGGCCCGTGAGCCATGGCCGCTGAGCCTGCGCGTCCGGAGCCTGTGCTCCACAACGGGAGAGGCCACGACAGTGAGAGGCCCGTGTACCGCAAAAAAAAAAAAAAAAA